>NW_012103243.1:1746494-1819478 GCF_000951045.1 Mandrillus leucophaeus
CGAAAGCGAAGACTCAGGTAAGGGGGGAAACTACTGTAATTAGATGCCCTCCAGTGGGTTTTGTAAGGATTAAGTACAAATTTATCTTATTTTATTTTATCTTTTTTTGAGACAAAGCGTCACTCTGTTGCCCAGACTGAAGTGCAGTGGTGTTATTATAACTCACTGCAGCCTTGAACTCCTAGGTTCATGTGATCCTCCCACCTCGGCCTCCTGAATAGCAGGGACTACAGACGTGCACCACCATGCCCAGCTATTTTTTGCAGAGATGGGGTCTCACTATGTTGCCCAGACTGGTCTTAAACTCCTGGGCTCAGACAATCCACCCGCCTCAGCCTCCCAAAGTCTGGGATTACAATTTTATATGTTAGAGCTCTGAGCCTAGTGACCAGCATATAGGAGATGACCAAATAGGCTCCCTTCCCCCCACGAACTCCCAGATGGAATTATTCAGACTGAATTTGTTCATGTGGCCATATTCACTTACTATACATTTTTATGTAATAGGCACTCTACCCAGAGTTGGAGATAAAGATAAAATAATACATACTTTCTACCTTTAAAGGAGCTTGCAACCTCATGGATTTAATCAAAGAACAGGTTACAGCCATTGCAAGTTAAGTTCAACTTTATTCAGAGAGAAATATTCTTCCTAAAGCCAATTTCAGAATTCCTTATTCCAATCTTTTCTCCACAGAGACTCTATGGTGATGGCAGGAGTTGTGCAGTACATTTATTTGTTTCCCCACAGAGATCTTTTTTTGAAAAATCTACTGAGTTCTGCCAGAAGAAACTCATGACATGTTGTAAGTTTAATTATGTTCAATTCATTAACACAATTAGAGCTGTGAACAAATTTATTGACACAGCCAGAATCACTTAGTAACAGGCAGTAAGTCATAGATTAAAAAACTCATTCTTGTAGGCCTCTAAACTCTGGGAATGAGAAATGGCAAATTCATCTTTAGTTCTCTGAAACAGTTCTAAGAGACCTGACCAGAGGTTGCCACTAATAATTTATTGCAGGAACCGTTCATATTTTAAGAATGGTTCTTATGTCCCTTGGAACATAAATTGAATCCCTTTGAAATACTACTTTTCATTTTAACATAATAAGTGATCCAAACAGGGAGATTTGATGAATATGGATTTGATTTTAGCTGAGCTGAATTGGCCTCTCTTGCAAACAGGGGATGGAAACTGACTCTTGCTTTTCTAGTAAAGGCTAAAGGGATGCAGTAGGTTGAGATGAACCTAATGATCAATTGCCTTTCCTTCTGGATTAATCCTTTCTGGGTAAACTTCTGTCCTTCCTCTGAGGTTGATTTGCACAAACAGAAGGCAAAGAAACTTGATGTACATGTATGAAGCAATGTTTCCAAAAAAGATTTTTAGTATCTGAGACCATTTTTAAGAATATGTTTTGGATGAAAGTGAATCTGTCATTCAGCAAGCAAAATGTTTTTAAAGAGGCATTAATAAATTATTAAGTTGGTTTTTTAAAATTACTAGTAAGAAGTTAACTAAAGGAAAACATTTTTAAAAATCACATATAATTAGCAATTTGTTTTTTCAGCCAGAGTTGTCTACTTCTCTAAACAATCCTCAGTTGACATAATAGCCTTTGCAACTTGACTCTCAAAGTTTCACAAATATGTATTTCATAACCAAGGCTAGGATGAATACCTCACTGATCATGTACCTGAGTTTACCTATATTTTTGAAGTGCAAGCATATTTCTGACACTAAGAAGTGATCAGGGGCCAGGCAGGGTGGTTCACGCCTATAGTCCTAGCGCTTTGGAAGGCCAAAGCAAGTGGATCACTTAAGCCCAGAAGTTAGAGACCAGCCTGGGCAACATGGTGAGATCCCGTATCTACTAAAAATACAAAAAATTAGCCGAGTGTGGGGCACACACCTGTAACCCAGGATTGCTTGAACCCAGGAGGCAGAGGTTGCAGTGAAGTGAGATTGCGCCATTGTCTTTTTATTGAGATGGTGTCTCAATTTAAAAAAAAAAAAAAACAGGAGCAGTGGCTCATGCCTGCAACCCCAGCACTTTGGGAGGCTGAGGCAGGTGGATCACTTAAGGTCAAGAGTTCAAGACCAGCCTGGCCAACATGGTGGAATCCCGTCTCTCCTAAAACTGCAAAAAAATTATCCGGTCATGGTGGCATGCACCTGTTATCCTAGCTACTCGGGAGGCTGAGGCGGGAGAATTGCTTGAATTGGGGAGGTGGAGGCTTCAGTGAGCTGAGATCACACCACTGTACTCCAGCCTGGGCAACAGAGCAAAACTCTATCAAAAAAAAAAAAAAAAACCAAAAAGGAAGAGGAAATGATTAGGTCTGAGAGTTCTTAAACATACAGTTCGAGTCCTGCATTCAGACAATTTAGTTACTAGACTGATTTTGCACACATTTTTAGTGTTTCTATGCCTTTGTTTATGCATCTATAAAAATGACCATAATAATTGTGTCTCTCACAGGCATTTTAAGTTTAAATGAGATATATGAAAAAAACTTTAGAGTAGCACCTTGTAAGCACTCACAAAATGGTAGCAGTTATCATGTGCAGCCTATCATCAACACTACCCCCAACCCAGTGGGTCTTATCATTTAAATTTTCCCTTCCCCAGGTCTAATAATGAACCTGGGACTCTTGTGTTACTTCCCAAGGTTTCCTTGTTGCTTATCAGACAAATTCTTTGCATGTACAACAAGTTTGCCACCTTTGCAAAATAGGGAATTTTTTATTAGAAAAAAAATCTATATGCTATTCCTCTTCTAACACAGACTTACAATCTTCAGATGACATGCAGTGCAGTTTACTAAAGAGATGGAAAGTAGAATTAGAAATGGAAAGTTAGATATGTGGCCCTAAAAATTCAGAGACATGACTTAAAAAATGCACCAAACTCTAACTGACATTCATAGCAGAATCTTATTTAGAGAAAAAAAAAAAACAAAAAACAGGAGACACAAAACATATGCAAGAAGCATGTCTTCTAGTTCCCATTATAATGTATTTTTAGACTCCAAGAATGATGGGAAATGGATATTCTATAAGACAAAAATCAGCTGGCATCCTTCATACTGTATGTGGTACCCAGCCGAAGCTGAATGTGAAATGGCAAAGATGAATAAAGCAGCAAATGCCTGTACTTCAGGAGAAGATAGGTGCCATCATATTAGAGAAAATTCAACAGAGATCAATAAAAATGATTAAGGGACTCAGAGAATTGATTTTTGAGAGAAGATTAAGAAAAATAAATGTGCAGTTTGACACATAGCCAAGGAGGAATATGAGAACTGGGTGGTCAAATGAGGTATGTAAGACACTGCCGAGAAGGCATTCCCTAAGTACGTGGAGACAAATTCCCTAACAAGGTCTCTGAGGATACATCTTCCCCAAGAACTGGTGGAGAGCTCTGCCTCTGCAAATATTGACGACCCAAGTGGCCAGATGATTCTTGAACTTGGCAGCAGGCAGTAGAAGTGGACAAGACAACCGTGTATGTCTTTTTTAAATGTAATTCTAATAATTCTTGGGAACAAGAGAATGCATGATGGCAGAGTCACAATTTCAACCAAGTTCCCATTTTCAGGTTGGCGGCATTGTAGGAGAGTATTAACCTATTTCAGACACAAAATTAAAATTAAGGAATGAGGAATAACTATAGCATTCAATTTGATACATCTTTGCCCTTAAAATAAATGTATACACACCGTATGTGCGTGTACAAACACATTTGGGTATTATAAATATATGTAAAACAGATGTGCATATGGCATACACTTGCATATAGGCATATGTATATATACATATATCAATTAAAATGTTTGTATTTAGTGATGTGCCATCTTTTTCCAAATTGGATTGGATGATGATGGAGCTTCTTAGTGAATTGCTTCTGTCCTTTGTTCTGGCAGTTTCCAGAAATGGCTCCTAAGCCAAGTATGAATCATTTTTTCTGGCACTGGAAAAGCCATTTTCAGCAGAGCCACATTGCAGGGTCATTATTCTTAAGGCTGCATTACAGGGCATCAGGGGAAATGACATAATCCAACTCAATTCACAAAGAATGGCAAGTGGAGGGAGCTTAAGGCTACATCATGCCATCTATATATTCTCTTCCAAAAGTGGCAAAACTTCAAATAGTCCCTTAGGGAGAATGTCTCTCTAAGGATAAATGCAGGGAAAGGGCCAGAGATACGCCCTTCTGCTACAAAACTTCCTTCATATATTTATTTAATAATGAATGTATATAATAATATACAGATAATACTATAGTGCACCTTTATTTGTATTACAAAAATAACTATACAATGTTTGGCTGCAATTTTTCACCCTTTCCACATAGTGTATAAGAAGACCCTTTAATAGCCATCATAATAATAAAATGCAGAGAGGATAAAATGACTGTAGAAAAATGTCAGGGAAGAATGTTGACCTATGTATTTTTGACGACGTAGCCTCACATTCATGGTGCGGCGTTACTTAGATTTACTTCCCACATTATTGAAAGGATGCAGGGGGTTAATGTGCCACCTTTTCACTGCTCGAGGACTGAGAGAAAATTTGATTTTCCTCTCAAGTGAACTGTGTTGGACTCCACTGAACAGTTTTCCCAACAGGCCTCTTAGCGTTGTTATCCCTTGAAGAGGGCTTAGCACCACTCAGCATGAAAGAAGATTGGAGTAAGTGGCCATGCTATTATTGGTGTATGTGCCAATACACAAAAGCCAAATTTTAACCCTGGACATGCTCGTGTCATTCACTGCAGATTTTCTGACACTTTTCTTTTTTTTGCTGTTTCTTCAAGTGATACTATCACTGACTTATTCTGCCCTAAAAATGTCTAAATATTACATGTAATTTAAAAAAAAATGGAAAAAAACCAGTCATTCTGATCTAAAGTATCTTGTACTCTCAGAGACAAGCATACTCATTATTCTGTGAATGAACAGAACTTGGGGGGCAGGGTAAGTATTTAAAGCAAAAAAAAAATACAAAAACAAAAACAAAAAAGTACTTCTGTGTTAATAGGATATTTAAAGAAGAATTTTGACTGAGATAGGTGGGTAAGAACCCTCTTTAGAACCCCTAAATCTCTCACTCATATTGAGGGTATAGAAGGATCAGGTGTAGGAGATTAGAGGCAGATTTTGGAGGGAGGATTTCAGGGAAGAGTTGTTGCTGTGTTGTGATTACCACCCCACCAAAGAGAACAGGTGATGGATTTTTCTTTTCCCTCAAGCCAAGACAGTAAGACTCTAACGAACAACTTGGAGAAATTACTACATAAGCCACGCAGTGTTGGGTCACAGTAGACTGTAATGTGGGTCATTTCTGAGAAATAGAGAGTTATAGGCTGGCTAAGATGGCCGGTGGTAGCAAAACAGAAGGCTGAGGTTTGGAAATAATTGTCCTCCCAGAAATGTTCAGTGCAAAAAGTGCATAATTTTCTGTGAATCAGATGAGAATCATTTACAATAGGGAGTAAACATGGAATTTTCTCATATCTTACCCTACAAAACCACCTGGAGAGACCGAAAGACCTCAAAAGAAACAAACTACAGGCCAGGCACGATGGCCCACGCCTATAATCCCAGTACTTTGGGAGGCTGAGGTGGTCGGATCACTTGAGGTCAGGAGTTCCAGACAAGCCTGGCCAACACGGTGAGATCCCATCTCTACTAAAAATAGAAAAATTGGGCTGGGTGCGGTGGCTCACGCCTGTAATTCCAGCACTTTGGGAGGCCGAGGCGGGTGGATCATGAGGTCAGGGCTTCAAGACCAGTCTGGCCAACATGGTGAAACCCCATCTCTACTAAAAATACAAAAATTAGCGGGGTGTGGTGGCATGTGTCTGTAATCCCAGCTACTCAGGAGGCTGAGACAGGAGAATTGCTTGAACCCGGGCGGCAGAGGTTCCAGTGACCCGAGATCGAGCCACTGCACTCAAGCCTGGGTGATAGAGTGAGACTCCGTCTCAAAAAACAAACAAACAAAACCCAACCCCAAAAATTAGCCAGTCATGGTGGCGCACGCCTCTAGTCCCAGCTACCAGAGGGGCTGAGACAGGAGAACCTGGGAGGCGGAGCTTGCAGTGAGCGGAGATCGCGCCACTACACTCCAGCCGAGGAAACAGAGTGAGACTACGTCTCAAGAAAAACAAAAAGAAACAAACTAGAAGTGGCCCCTCAGATGACTAGCAGCTGTAGGAGTCACAGAAGATCAGCGAGAATAGAGGTGAATTCAAGAACACTGCAGGGATATATTTGTGATATTAAGTCATTAAAAAAACCCGTTAAAGATCCCAAGAGAGAATGGGCCATCTGAAGCATCTGCCAAGTCCCAGAGCATTAAGCTACATCACCCAACATGACCAATCAAGTGAGAACCTTTCTGTTCTTCCCTTTTCTTTCCCTTCTTTATTTTTATTTTTTTCCTTAAATCAAAAAATAGTAATACAATTTTACTCTCAGAATTTGCTTAATCTTTCCCTCCTTTAAAACTAGAAGGATCAGGCACTGCAGCTAACAAGGTACAGGAGAAGAAGAGTTGGAGAAGGAAAGCAAGAAGAAATCAACTAGAGAAGACCCAAGATAGGGAAATAGAGACACCTCAGTTCTAAGTTTTAATTACTATAAGGAATGAGACACTTTACTGAAACGAGACTGTGTTTTGTGGTTTAAAGGGTTACAGAAATGTTTAGTATCTAAGCATGACTAAAGCAGTCAGGGGAACTGAACTGCATTCTCATCCAAGGGCGGAAGATCTAGATCAATGGAATACATTTACAGGGACAGTAGGAGACGAAAATAAAGTTGCTGGTGATTACATGCCATGACTTGTCTTATTCAACGAAATAGTTACATATACACACATATATAATGACATAGTTTTATATATGTATGTCACTGTGTGCATCTTCTGACCAGAACAAATTTGCCAATATATGCTATATATGGTTGTTGACTATAGAGTTCCTGATTTATAGATTCCAGGCAACTTCTGAATGACCTGTGTATTCCATGGCTTCACTGACTTCATTATTTCCATTTTTCTGAACCATATCAATACTTAGGCCTGTTGGGAAAAATTGCCTATTGTTTGTATTTCTGAAGGTTTTCATTGTCTCTACACTCATTTGTTGTTTTTTATCTACTCCTCATGTTCCTTTATATTTGCTTCTCCCCTTCCTAGATAACATCTAAAGTGGAGAAAAAGGGAATATAATTTGAGGAGTAAAGTTTATAGATTACAGGGGATAATATTGATTTATTTCTCCCATTTTTCTAATCTCCCATGGCATTACAACATACTTTTCTATTGTGTTTGAAAAATGAGTTATTAGTAATAATACTTTATACAATTGAGGTATGTGTATATGTATTTATTTATTTAACTCTTTATTTTAGAACAATTTTAGATTTACAGAGTTGCTAAGTAAGTACAGAGAGCTCCCATAACACCCAGCTTCCCCTAATGTTAACATCTTACGTAAATTGTACTACATTTGCCAAAACTAAGACATTAATACAGTAGTCGCTTCTTACCCATGGCTTCACTTCCCATGGTTTCAGTTACCTGTGGTCACCTGCAGTCTAAAATTGCAAAATGGAAAATTCCAGAAATCAACAATGTATATATTTTAAATTGTGCACCATTCTGAGTAGCATTATGAAATCTCACACTGTCTCTCTCTGTCCCACACAGGACATGAATCATCTCTTTGACCAATGAATCCACACTGTCTAGGCTCCCTGCCTGTTAGTCACTCAGTAGCCATCTCAGTATCAGATCGACTGTCGTGATGTTACAGTGCCTGTGTTCAATAACCCTTATTTTATATCATAATGGCCCCAAAGCACAATAGTAGTGATGCTGGCAATTTGGAAATGCCAAAAAGAAGCTGCAAAGTGCTTCCTTTAAGTGAAAAACTTAAAGTTCTCTACTTATTAAGGAAAGAACAAAAATTGTATGCTGAAGTTGCTAAGATCTATGCTAAGAATGAATCTTCTATCCGTGAAATGGTGAAGAAGAAAAAAGAAATTCGTGTTAGTTTTACTGTCACACCTCAAACTGCAAAAGTATATATAATGTATATATAGTGTTCATTTTCAGGAATCCACTAGGGATTTTGGAATATATCCCTTGCAGATAAAGAGAAGACTACTCTACTTACTGGTATAATACTTTAACTAAGCTATAGACTTTATTCACCAGTTCTCCACTAACGTCCTTCTGTTCCAGGATCCAATTCACATTGCATCTATTTGTCATGGCTCCCTTGTCTCCTCCAATCTGTAATAGTTTCTTAGTTTTCCCTTCTTTTTTCATAATCAACATTTTGAAGAATGCTGGTCAGGAATTTTATAGAATGTCGTCAATTTTATTTTATAATGAGATTAAGGATTTTGGAAAAGGGACCAGAGATGTGAAGTATGCATTATATCAGGGGTATGTGAGAACAACATGATTTATCACTGGCGATGTTAACTTTGATTATTTGGTTAAGGTGACGGTATCTGCCAAGTTTTTTCCCTGTAAAGTTACTACTTTTCCCTTCCTACATTTTATTCTTTGAAGGTGAGTCACTCAGTCTAACCCCCACAGGAAAGTGGAATTAAGCTCTCTGTCCTGGAAGGAATAATCTCTACCTACATTATTTGGAATGTTTCTGTAAAGAAGATTTGTTTATTCCTCCCATTTACTTATTTATATCAGTGTGTACTTGTGGGTTAATTATATTTTTGAGATTACAATCCAATGCTCTCATTATTATTTGTTGCTCAAATCATTCTTGCTTTGGCCCTGGTCATTCTTTTGACATGTCTCCAGCCTTCTTTTTTATTCCTTTTTTTCAATTTATTTCTTTTGTCCGGAAACAGTTATTTCTCCAAGAAGGCCTGGTTCCTTTTATTGTAGAATGGTATTTAGAAACTAAGATCTGGGTACCAGGTGTGCTCATTGCTACTGAGGTATCACTGTTCTTTGGTCATCTGAGGAGATAGGGCTAGAATAGATATATATTAACCCATGTATAAACACATATCTACATTTACTTCATATTTATCTATTGGTATATATGTTAAAAGAAATCAAGCTGACATCTCCAAATTTAAGCCACCACAATGGGAATTATTCCAGCCTTCGCACACTCCCACCTCTACCTGCTTATTTGCAACTTGTTTCTCTAATAGTAAGCAAGTGAGTTCCCCTTATCTACAATTTATTTTACATATTTTTTCAATCTTAGTGAACATATAAATTAGTTTCAGAATTTATAACCTATAACCCTATGGGAAACAAATTTATCAGTCAGAGTACAGTGTTTAGGCACAGTTTGTTGTTTGTTTGTTGTCTTTAACTTTACAATATCCAGCCCAAACACCATTTTTACAAAGTTACTTAGATTAGTTCCTTTTTCCTCTCCCCTTCATAATGCCATATATTTGTAATATATTTCTAATTCAAACATTGTGTATTTAGATACAATCTTCATTCCATCCTGGGACCCCCAATATTCTGGTTGACTTTTTAAAAATTTGCATACAAAACACTCACTCTTTGTAATGTACTGCTCTATGGATTTTGACAAATCCATAGAGTCATGTATCCACCAAAACAGTATCAGACAGAATGGTTTCATCACCCTAAAAAGTCTTCTCTGTGCTTTTTAGTTAACCCTTTCCTTCATCCACCTCCTGGCAACTAGTGATCTGTTTTCTATCCCTATAGTTTTCCCTTTTCCATAATATCATGCAAATGAAATTAATTATACACTATGTGGCCTTTTTGTTTTGCCTTCTTTCACATAGAAAAATATACTGAAGCTTTTTCTGTGCTATTACATAAGTCAATCAGCTCATCCTTTATTTGTTTTAGTATTCCATTAGATGGGTGTGCCATCCACTCATCTGTTGAAAGACATCTTGATTTTTGTCACTTTTTAGTGGTTTTGAATACACCATTAATGTACAGACTTGTGTGTAAACATAAGTTTTCAATTCACTTGGGTGAATCCCTAAGAGTGGAATTTGGGGTTATATGTTAGGTATATGTTTAACTATATTAGAAACAAACTGTCTACTACAGTGGCTATACCATTTTGCTTCCCTACCAGCAATGAATGAGAGCTCCTGTTGCTCTGCATTCATGTCAGCATTTGGTATTGTCAATTTTTATGGTTTTAGTAATTCTAAGAGGTGTGTAGTAGTATCAATGTGGTTTTAATTCACATTTATTTAATGACAAAAGGTGTAGAGCATCTTTTCATATACATATTTGTCATAATTATATCTTCTTTTGGGTAAATGTCTGTTTGTATATTTTTGCCAATTTTACGATTGTGTAGCTTTTCTTTAAAAAATCAATTTTAATAAATATTTTCCTTACCCTTATGACTTTTTATGCAAATTTAAAAATCTTTGGCATATCCATTTGCTAATGGGGAAGATACTACAATTGATTCTCATTATTCATGGGAGTTAAGTTCTATAAAGTCAGCACAAACACTGAATTAATTCCTACTGAATCATTGTTCCCAGGGAAATACAATAAATATATATATAGGCCTGGCCCAGTGGCTCACACGTGTAATCCCAGAACTTTGGGAGGCCAAGGTGGGTGGATCTCGAGCTCAGGAGATCAAGACTAGCCTGGGCAACATGGTGAAACCCCTTCTCTACTAAAAATGCAAAAAAATTAGCCCAGAGTGGTGGTGAATGCCTCTAATCCCAGCTACTCAGAAAGCTGAGGCACAAGAATCGCTTGAACCTGGGAAGGCTGTAGTGAGCCAAGATCGCGCCACTGAACTCCAGTCTCAAAAACAAAACAACAACAATATATATATATATCTATCTCACTTAGCTTATTGTCTTAAAACCTAAAAACAACACATTCTGATATTAATAGATTCTATTTTCTTTATTTTACAAAAGAGAACATGAGATGTAAAAAGCGTTAAGTAGTTGGCCAGAGGCCCTCCACTCACAGATGCCAGAGTTGGGATTCAAACCCCGCCAAATGGTCCCCAGAGCAGGAGCTTCTTGCACTACCCTGCGCTGCCCCCTACCGTCCCTGTCCTCTGGCCAGCTTTGCATGAGATGGGAAAGAAGGCAGTACTGCACCTTGCTGGACCTTAGCTGGAAGGTACTGATAGAGTGACTCAAATTTTTTGCTACTCTGCGGATGTCCGCGAATGATTACGAAAGCACTAACAGTATTGATTTTGAAGTTGCAAATAAATTTTAGCAACTACAGAATTCGTGAACAACGAGGTGGAATGTACTTGGAAAGTTTTTGGAAACCTACTCAGGAAAAAGATAAATAGTTGTTCTGACTTAGAGTCTTACCTTGAATAAGGAAGTTAAATGGAGGCCAAAGTATTAAAAATATACAGATGCTCCTCTACTTAGGATGGGGTGACATCCCAGATAAACCCACCGTAAGTTGAAAATATTGAGGGTCGAAGACAATCTACCGAACATCGTAGCTTAACCTAAACTGCTTTAAACATGCTCAGAAGACTTTACATTAACCTACAATTGGGCAAAATCATCTAACACAAAGGCTATTTTAAAGGAGTTGAATACTTTATATAAAATATTGAATACTGCACTGAAAGTGAAAAATGGAATGGCCGTATCGGTACCATCATAAAGTCAAAAAATTGTTAAGTCGAATCATCTTAAGTGAGGGACCATCTACATATCAATCTCATTTCTGTCCATGGCACTTTGCCTCCTGGTTTTCATATATCTTGCACTATGTCCTTTTTAAGTAATGCAAAACTTAGTTTGATCTATTATATACTGTTTAACACCAATATTAAAATGTTAATATTAACATCTGATCTGCAGTCATCTGATCTAATGCCTCAAAGCTCCTATCTTTGAAGAGTAGAGGCATCACCTACTTGCCTCTGTAGTCAGTCAGTTTCATGTTTAAAGGAATTGCCACAGCAGTGCTCCCGCTGTCAGAACCATTATCTCTCTTGACTTTTGGAGCCAATATGCCCCAGATCTTTTATTTTTCCTAAAGCACAAGAACCACGTATATTAGCAATGGAGTGACTAGGGATGACTCGAATGCACAGAAGCTGATTGATGAAGCATGGTGCATCCCTTAATTAAGCAGAAGCTACTAATAAAAATGAACTTACTGGATGATTTGTGGGGTCCTAGCCACAGCCATATGTGTCTCACAGCAATAGGAAACAGGAGTGACACCCGGCTGCTATCAGCCATTAACGGGGTGAGCATTTTTTTGTAAAGGTGGTAGAGCTTTGTGTCTTCTTTTGGCTTTGCAGAATGAAAATTGAAAGCACCTGGCCTAACAAGTTGTCTTATTATTCTTTCCTGGCTTAGCAGCTCTGACACCTGCCCCTTACTTCTGCCCTCCCTCCACCAGGAAGCATGGGACAGGTCTAAGTGAAGCTCTCCTTAGTTTCCCCAAGGCTTTGGAATGGGGCTGGGTGGAAGGAGCAAAAAGGCTAGGGAGAGTGAGGGACTGGAAGGGTAAACTGGCTTGTCTGCACTCAATTAATATATTCCATGGAAGGGCACGCTGCTTGTCCTGAGAAAATTATTATTCCAGAGAAATACTTCAGTGTAGTCAGATTACATTAGCCTTCTCTTCAAGGAGCTCCTCCAATCTCACTTCCTCTATGACATCAGAATGCAGCACAAGCCCGACGCAGACACCTGCCCTTTGGCTAGCACCCTAGCTAACACTAGCACACAGTGCCAATGTCTGATGTCCTGCCCTCTACTCCTAACTGTTCTTACTTTCTCCGTTGTCATATCTGGGGACCAGATAAGCTCATGCCTACCAATTCCTGCATCAGTCATTTCCATGGCGAGGTCTTAGATGGTAGGTTCCAGCATTAACATTCTCAGGCAGACCTTCCCTGACTCCCTTATGTCAAATTCTAACCTTTCTCCCAATACCTCTCCTTACCCTTTAGCACTCTCTATATACATTCACTTAGAACTTATTACTCTCTATGTACATTTTACTTTAGTTTTTATTCTCTCTCTCTCTCTCTCTCCAAAATGTAAGCTCTGAGACTGGGGATTTGAGTTTGCTTTCATCTCTACTATACTCCCAGTTTATAGAACAGTGCCTGGCATAGAAGGGTCTCAGTAAATATTTGTTGAATGTAATAAATAAACTTTCCATACAGTAATTTTCCAAAGGAAGAAGATTTATCTATTTAGTTCACATTATCTAAGCCCTTGAAATAAATGAATTTTTATTAAAATGCCTACCCATTCCTGCCTCAGTCATCTCGACAGCAAGGTCTTAGATACCTTGCTGTTAGTACCTTTGGCACCTTAGATTTAGCCAATATGGAGATTTGACTTTCCTTTGTGGTAGGTGCTAAATATTTAGAATAGTAGGCCTGCTGCTGCTTCTAATGTCAGGAAGTTTAACCATTGCATTTGTTTTTCCTATTCAGACCCTTTCCTCACAGTGAAATCTTCTATAAAGCCCTTTCTTGACCCTTAGGCATAAATGTACATAGAAATCAAAATCCATCAATTTTTTTTTCCAACCTTAAGATCAGGATACCATCTGGCTGTTCAGAGCATTTCGTGTCTGCGTAAAGTCCTGAAGCTGAATTAATGTCAACATTATTTGGAATGAAGCTTTTTTGTTTTGTTTTTGTATATTGGTGGCAATATAAACAATACATATTCATAAATGCTGATGAGGTGGTAGATCTGACATGGTCTCCAAAGAGCAGCAGGACAAGTGTGGGTTGGAAAATGGAGGGACAGTCATAAAGGTATGTGCCCTTCCATCAGGGATGAGAGTGCTGTTCTCTGGGCCATTTTCTTTCTAAAGGCCACATTTCCTAGAGTGCATCGGTAGTGAAATTTAGGTCTTTTTGACTTTCGTTGGACTTCGTTTTATTTATTTATCTTTTTGCAAAGAAATCTTATGACAAATGTTTCTTCACTGTTTATTGTATAAAGGATACTGGATGAGGGACCAGGAACGCAAAGCCATACATGGTCCTGTTCTCTCAACCAAGAATCACATACTGAATTTGATATGGGGTACAGTAAGTATTAAAGAAGGATATTCGGAGAATGGTAATAAAATATCTCTGAGCGGCTTGTAGTCCTAGTAAGAAAGTGAAAATTACATTCAGAAGAATACAGGAGAACAACGTAAGAAAAGATACAGATTGACTACTGTCGTTGGTAGCTCTAGTATTTAAATCTCAGGGTTTGGAGAAGGAAAAGAGACTATATGCATGACATGGTGCATGCAGGCCACTTTAGGAGATTTTTTTAAAAGTGTAAACTCTGGTCTCTCCAATGGCTTACACTCTACTCTAATCCGGAAAATAAAATGACCTGAATAGATTATTATTACATAGCTTTTAATACAAAAACTCTCAAACTATTTTTAACCTCTTTTCTTCCATTTATCTCGAAATCTTTTTAAAAGAAGAAAGAGAAGAAAAGAGAAAATCAGTAGTGCTTCTAGTATAAAAACTATGAAAAGCTTGCATCCTAAAGCCTATGTTACTACACATACAATAAGGGGCAGTTTTCTTCCTATCTCAGCAAAGCTAGAAAACAATCTTCTAGACTCACAGCAATCAGCAAACTTTTCCTGTAAAGATCTATATAGTAAAAACTTCAGGCTTCGTGGGACATACAATCTCTGCTGCAAGTACTTGTCTTGCCATTTTTGTGCAAAAGAGGCCACAGACATTAGGTAAATACAAAATCTTGACTCACAAAACTTTATTTACAAAAACAGGCAGCTGTCCAGATTTGCAAGCACTGCCTCTCAAACTTGAATGGGCATATGAATCACTCCAATGATCTTGTGAAAATGCAGATTTGGATTCTGTAGGTGTGCACTGGGACCTGATTTTGCATCTCTAACAACCTTCCAGATGCAATGCTGATGCTGCTGATAACTAGACTCAAGAGAGCACACAGATAAAGACAACCAGGAAAATGTTTCTAATCCCCAAACTACTATACTTATATCATTTGATTGCTTAAATGGGGTGCTAGCTTCTCAAAAGCAGTCAACAAACTCATATTAAGAATATATTTAACATTTCTTCCTCCATGCATCTTTGATGATCTGTGTTTGTGTCCTGAAATTTAGTGAATTTAATGTTAATTTTGCTTAGACCAAGAGCAGTACTTCCCTGGTAATCTTCTGTCATTCTCTCTCTCATTTTGGTAATAAATGAGCTCTTAAATTAATGGGATTGGTCTAGAATTACACAAAATATGAACTGGTCATCACATCTCACTTTCCGTGATGATTTTTAATGATAAATTGTCCTAGTCTACTCCAGGAATAACGATTTCTGATGATAGCCTCCTATGCCATTTGTAAAGATGCCATTCTATAAAAGCAGTGAAGGAGGCGGCAGTTAGCAGCAAACAGCTGTAACATTAGTCGGTATTAATTGGACTTGCCCAATGCTGAATCAAGCTTACCTGCTCAACTAGGTACTGAATGCTTTGCTTTTTGAGTAGAAAATTTCTTTCTCTGAAGGCATGGCAATTGTGGCTTTCAAAATCATTTTAGCCTCCTGTGAGCAGAAGACTACTCCTACAGAGAGCTGGATCCTAGCTCAAAACATAACTTTATGTTCTAGCATTTCTCATCCCAAATAACTCGGGTACAATACTCCAAAATTAATCCACCTTCAAGCTGAAGCTTAAACTGAAGTGCCATAAATATGCTGTGTCTACTAAAACATTCTAATCTGCTTTTGGAGGCTGAGCCACTGAGTTTATTTTGGATATGGTTTAATTTCTGAGTTTAGGGGTGTTACAACAAAAACGGCATCTTTGTAAGGTCAGCTCTAAACTTAAACTACCCAGAAAGATAAAGAAATGCACTTTCTGATTTTTCTTCTAGACAAGGAGACTCCGTAAACCTTGATAACTATTTTAGTTTTCCATCTTCTTCTTAGTTAGCAAATTGTCCTTAAATTGAACCTAAATTCTTCTTGCTGCAATAGAAACCTATCTCCCTTTTTTCTTATTTCAAACAGCTGCTAAACACTACTTATCCAGCAGCAATTAGCCTGAACTAATTTTCCAAGTCTCCTGAGAGGCACTCATTTTCCAGAGATTTGGGTGGGGATTCTAGGCAGGGTAGAAGGGCCAGGAGCTGGTGGGAACTTGGCTTTAAAAACACCATTTGTCTTTATAAGCAGAATGCAGAGATAAAGAAAACTATTACCTGATTGTAAGAAATAAACAAAAATGTGTCCTTGCTTTATACTCTGGTGTTTCTTAAACATTTACTGAATTAGAATGTCTTTAGAGCTTACTCTACTTCTTTGTTGTTTAATTAAAAATTTAAATTACTGTGGAATTTTAAAGCTGAGAATTATTTTGGTCCATTTTTGCCGTCACCTCGGTTTATAGATGAAGACAATCAGGAAAAGACAGAAGTTAAATAGTGAACAGCAAAGGATTAACTCGAGGCTCTTCACACTCTGCACATTTCAAGGAAGGTTTGGGCCTTGCCAGGCTCCTGGGAGGCAACCTATAAGCCTTTAGAATGTCCTGCCTGATAAGAGTATCTTTGTTTACCTGGGGACTTTGACCATGCCACAGAGCCTGTGCTAATGATGTGATTTATGGTGGGGGCCTTGAACCATGCCAGAGAGCCAGAGACTCCATACTAACAATGTGATTTATGGCAGGAGCCTTGGGCTATGTGCTATCAACTTGACCTCTGGTGGGCTGGAGAATAAGGTCAGTCACATAGGTGGTCAGCAATGCATATGTAACTGGCCCCCAGTAAAAACCCTGGACACTAAAGCTCAAATGAAGGTTCCTGGTTGACAATGCTTCCTGAGTGTTGTCACACATCTTTGCCAGGAGGAATAAGTGCTGTTCATTTAACTCCACTGGGAGAGGACAACTGTGTCTTCTGGACCCTAGTTTATGCTCCTCCTTTTTCTATGGTTTCTTTTAATCTGCATCCTTTTGCTGTAACAACCAACCCAAGATGTAACAACTTTGCTGAGTTCTGTGAATCCTCCTAGTGAATTAGTGAACCTGAAGGTGGTCTTAGGGACTGTCCAACACACGAGATTTTTTCAAGCTCACAATTAGTTAATGGCAGAATCTGAACAAATCAACTCTTCTCATTCATTTTTGCAACCCCACATAGATGGTTGGTTACTCATTAAATCATTTGTGCATATTGGCAATCATCAAACGTATAGAGCGAGTCTACCATGACCAGGAGCTAGGAAGGTGATGACAAATATGGTGAGCCTCCTTCCTTATGGAGCTAACACTCTTATCCTCTGTGATCTTCTTATATGATTTTGATTATGAAATTCTGTTTTTAACTAATTGATTTTTAGATCATAGAATTTATATCTCTCTTTAGTTTGCCATTGTGAAGTTCTTTAAAATACCTATCATAGTCTCCTCTGCATCGTAGCAGTTGTACTATCTGTTTCTCTCTTGATTTTGAAGTGCTGTCCAGATGGGAAATCTGTCATGCATTTTTGCATTCAGCCCTTTTCCCATAACCACTCATGGAAAATTATATGCTCAGTATATGTTTGTGTAATAAATGAATCAATGCATGAATGAATAACTGCTGAATGAATGGATCTTTGTTAGCGTAAAAAATGCCTTCAAGTTCAGGCTGTAACAAAACGTTTTCCAAAATCTCTGTGGACTAAGTATGGTGGATAGATCACTAAATGAATTAAATAAAGGTCTCCAGAGACTTAACAATGAAGATAACAAGCACTATACATGCAAAACATTTTCATTAATGTAACATGTTTTTACATATTTTTTTAACACAATAAATGCAAGACCTTTTTGAAACTCTAGTCTGTATCTTTCAAAGTAAAAATAGCTCAACAGTCCTGAACTCCACTGAGCCTCGGTGTAAAACTATCTAAAGCAACATGGCCATCTTTGTAGGCAAAGAAAGACAGAGTGTACATTTTTGAGACTCAGGATCACTCCAGAAAATGAGTCAGGACAAGTGCAATATCATACTGTCTAGCTACATTCTCAAACACCAGAATGCTTGGACATATTTGCCCATCAGAAGAAAGCTCAGAGTGGCAGAGGTATAAGCTCACTCAGGAATAATTTCAACAAGGAGGAAAAAAAGGTATTATCTTTTTTGAGATAGGAATGTGAAGAGTTGGGTGGAATCACAGCATGTTACAAATACAAAGGTTACTGTATCTACTGATCCCCAAGATGTAGATATTCTCAAGGATTGGAGGTGGTAGAAGGGAATAAAATCCCCAATAGTTAGTCAAGTCCAAGTATCAGAATTGCTTCACAGATTAAAAACAAAAACAAAAACCAAAAAAAACCAACATCAAAACAAAACAAAACAAAAAAACCCGCTATACTAGCTATAGAGATTGCATTAAAGAAAGTACTCTCTTCGCCAGTTACCAATTCATTACCTCTCAGCTCCAACTCCACCCTCAATGCCTAATCTGTGAAAATAGGTTTGGGGCCTTGAAACGTTTCCCTTTTGTCAGTTGGCATGATACATTCTATCAGTACAGGACACTAGAGAGACCTTCCAGGAGGGAGGGCTTTCTTCCTGGTTCCAGTGTGTTCAATCAGCAGGCTCTTGTAGCACAACCCACTTCTCCAGCAAGAGCCACTTCTCCAACATCTGTCCCGTGTGACTCCAGAGCCAGGCTTCTACAACACATGCAACTTCTCCAGCACCAGACTCCTAAAATGTAGGTGGCTTTTCGAGCATCTGGTTCTTGAAATATGAGTAGCATCTTCAGTGCCTGACTCCTGCAATGTGTAGCAGACAGCAGCACCCCCAGTCAGCCAAGGAGAAGGGAATGAGATCGCTTTCCCAAGGCTGTTATATGCTTTCTGATATAAAGCTTCCCCCAGCAACTCCCTTGGGCAGTTTTGTAGCAGACTGGCTCCAGTGAGACATCTCCAGTGAAAAGGTTTTCCCGGCACTCTAACAGGTAGATTTACAAGTTCTGCTGGTACAGCAACACAGTGACTTCTCTGCCATTCAGCGAACCACAGCCAAGCCCACCAGCTGCCCTAGGGTGTGGGAGCTCTTCCTTGGATGCTCTATCTCAGCCCTGGGGGTAGTATCTGCTTATTTTATCTGTATTCTTGCATTCTTTAGAGTTCCCTGTACTTCTTCCTGGACAATCCCTTGGTATGCCAATCTTGTGTTACAGTTATTAATTCTTTATATGAAACTGTCCCTGTTCAAATTACTGTGTGTTTTTGTATCCTGATTGGACCCTGACTGAAACATTCTGGCTTCTATGAATCATTGCAAAATAACTTATATTGGAAGGATTAGGGCTTTCATAATTTTTTTCCCCATGAAATAAAGCAGCATGTAATCTGTAAATTTTTTTCTGTCTCCAATGCTGCTATTAAAAATTCTACTCTTGATGATAGATTTGATTTATTGCATATATTACCAAGGAGCTATTCAAAAAGCTCCTTCAAACCCATAGCTTTCACTAAACATAACACCAAAGCCAAAATTACCTCACTATACAAGCCTTTATGGAGAGCATTATATCAAGGAGCATATAACAGTTTTGGGAAAGTGATCTCATTCCCTGCTCATTTCTCCTTCTAAACACTCTCATCTCACGAGACAAACTCTAGAAGGACTTTTCATTGCCCTGTTCCATTTTCTGCCTCTGAGGGGATGTCATCCTGGGCTTTTTTTTTTTATTTGAGCAACTCTAAGGTGAAGTAAAAGTGTCTAAATTCAACCTCTCAAAGCCCAAACATGACAAAGGGATTAAAAATTTGAAAAAATGTTAAATTTCCTTGACATTAGTAATGAAAGTTTGAAGAGGTGGGAATGGCAAGAATGACATGGTCACATCCCCCCAAGACATCCTGTTGGTGAAATTAAATATTTGAAAAAATGTTAAATTTCCTTGACATTAGTAATAAAAGTTTGAAAAGGTGGGAATGGCAGGAATGACATGGTCACATCCCCCCAAAACATCCTGTTGGTGAGATTACAAGATCTCATGTCTTACAAACTTGTAGGATTGAGATGTAGTTATTATTCCCAGAAGGGAGAAATAGATGACCTCTTCTAGACCTTGGGTTCATTTGAAATCTTCTTAAATGGCTTTATATATTGTTTATTTGTATACTGCTACATGCACAGATAGTTTGTTTGAGCAGATATACATTTGACTGTATAAAACCTCTTTTCAATAACTTCTTTATGGAGAGAGCTTAATGCTCACTTTGGAGTGTGTTCTATAATTTACTACTCTAAGCAGAGTATTCTCTTTTATATGGTAATCTTATACTCACATTATTCAAGAAATTAGAGAGTATTATGTGTTTAAATGTCTAAAATCCAAGAAATATGTTGAAACAAAGGTATACTGCCAGGAAAGAATGTGAATGGCTTGGAAGTCAACTTATTTGGTGTTAGGGAGTCCAGTACTATAGCTAGTTTCCTGTCTCTCAATTAGACAGATGCTGGCTTAAACTGATAATATTTCTGGTACATAACCATTATTTGGCTGTATCGATAATAATTATTACAGACTTTTTGTTATCATACCTCAAGGCAAACATGATATTAGTTACCTATTGCTGTGTAACAAATTACCACAAATTAAGGGACTTAAAACAACATCCCTTTATTAGCTCATAGTTCTGTAAGATAGAAAGTATGGTGTCTGGGTTCTCTTCTCAGGGAATCACAATGCTGAAATCAAAGCGTTGCCTAGAATGAGTTTTCTTCCAGTGTACCTGGAGAATAATCCACTTTTAAGCCCATTTTTTAATGTTTGTTGCTGGCAGAATTTAGTTCCTTGCAGTTATAGGACTAGAGCTCTCATTGTTTTGCTGGCTGTCAGTGGCTCTCAGTTCCTAGAGGCCATCCACATTCCTTGCCATATGGTTCCCTCCATCTTCAGGCCAGCAAGAGTACATTCAAGTCTTCTCAAGCTTCAGACTACCGATTCAGCTCTGTGACCAGCCAAAGAAAAACTTTGTTTTAAAAGGCTTATTATATTAGGTCAGGCTCACCTGGATAATCTTCCTACCTGTGCCATATACAACATAGCCTCATCATAGGAGTAAATCTGCACTAATTTGCTCTGCTGGGGAGCATGGAGGGTGTGAACAGTGGGGACCAGGAAATTGAGGGGGCTATCTTAGAATTCTGCCCACCAAACACCTTGGCCAGAAAACAAAGTTCATGATTCAGAGTAGCTTCTGTGTGGACTGAGGTTCAAAAAAGACAGAAGTGAAGAGATTTGAACATCTGAATTAAAAATAAATAAGAGCATAGATGTAATAGATTAGGATTGTTCACTGAATGCTAGAATAATTGAACCACAAGGCATATTATGAAACTGAAAGCAAGAAAACTCAGTATAGAATAAATGTATGCAAGGACTAGAAAAATTGAAAATTCATTAAAGTGAAAGGTAATAGACGTTGGACATAGTAGGTTTTGTTAAAGTAGATGAATATTTGAGCTCCTATAATATGTCAGAAGTAAAAATCAACAGAAGATGAGATAATAATAACAGCATTTACTGAGTACTTGCTATCTGCTAAAGCAGCAAGACACTTCATTATGAGTGATTTACATGCATTTTGTCATTCAATATTCAAAATGTATCTAGGGACTATTAAAATTATTTTGTATTTTTAAAAGTAGGGCAGAGAGAGAATAAGTAACTTGCACAAGATCACCTTTTAAGTGGCAGAGTCAGGACTGAACCTCAGAAATTAGGCTCTAGTGCCTAGCATATGTTTCTGTTTCCTGTAAGAAGGAGAAGAAGAAAAAGAGAGACGAAATATTCACGGAGGAAAGGTAAAGGGATGTCCAAGGGTAAAAGCAAAGCCTCCTTGGCTCCTACCATTCATAGCAAGAGTACTAAGGGGTGGTGACTAAGAGCCCTCTCTTCTGGAAAGTGCCTGGTTAGGCATCATAAGCTTTTGCCTCTGTGCCTCCATGTTCTAGCAAACGTACTCTATAACCGACCTTCTTTCAATACATTAAGACAGTAAGTCTCATTACAGGGCATACTTATTGGCCTAGGAACCGCCCCCCACCTCCTCTGTATTCATTTGCTCACTCATTCATTCAACGAAGTTATATGAGTGCCTACCATGTGTCAGATATTGTTTGAGATGAAGAGACATCATTAATGATGAAACAGAAAACTTCTGGTTCTTAGGAAGTACTTATTCTGGGAAGAAGACATTCAATAAACAAATGAACATCCAGTTATAACAAGAACTATGAAGAAAGTAAAACAGGGTTGAAGTGATAAGTGAATGGAGGGGTAGAGACAGTAGGTTTGGTTACCAGAGAAGGTCTTGCTAATAAAATAATATTTAAATTGTGACTTGAATGACCAAGGTAGAGCCAGCCAGTAGCTTTGTAGATTTCTGATCCTCTCTGTGTTGGTTTTACAGCTTGAGGTATGGAGATATTATATTTCCCTTCTAATTCTTGTGGGGAAGCACCTCCCTAAATTCCTTAGGTTCTTGCAATAATAAGAACATTGTTAGATTTGTTTTCTGTAAACATCATTAAAGTGAATGTTGGATGACAGAATTTAAGGGAAGTTAGGGATTTCAGTAGTGGCCCAAGATTCTGAAAGTAAAAAATGCTTCTGGATTTATCCACAATTTTTGAAATCTATGTTATATACCGTTTTAAAATATTTATCTGTAGTCAGTTTTAGATTTCTGAGGATAAATGCAAATCATGAACAGACAATGGTCACTTGGCCATTCACTGTAACATATACTCCCATTTCACATTTTTTTACTCAGGAGTATTAAGAATAAATATGTTGTTTATTTTCAGAGTGAACTTACCATTTCAGTTCATCCATGTTGTTGCCTTTAATTAGATTTTCTAATCAATTATCTCTGTGTATTGCTCCATGTTCAGAAGTCCATATTAATAAAACGTCTGTTTACTTTTAAGAATTTGGTGAAAAGTTTAATTTCAGGAAGTTAATGCATCTGGCCTTGCCACTGCAGAGCTAGAGAAGGGTAAGCTGGTGGTAAAGAACACACCATCTTTTCTGAGAACTAGTTAATCTCTGCATGATGAGCATGAAGTCGATCACATAATAGAAGAGCCAAGATGTGAAAAGAAAGTAAAGAGTTTATTGGGTCTTCTATTTCATTCATGAGCACAATTTTCATCAAATAAATCAACACCACAACTAATGAGCAAAAGGTTTACATTGTTCAGCTAATCACCTGGAAGAAATTACTTCCCACATATTTGCCGTTTCTTTCTTTCTCTTTGGTGGCAACAAATTATTTAAAAGAATTATATCATTTCTAATGAAACATATGTTTCTTTGAATCAATCAGGCAATATACAGTGCAACTTGAATCAAATGTCTAGGCTGGTTAGCTCGGTTGATCATGATATTATATCAATGATCCAATGTGATAAGCTTTACTTTTATACAGTCGAGTTAATGTTACACAGAGACAGACTTCATTCCATAACCAGAATGCCACCTTCATCCTTAGCTAAGTAGCTGAAAGATGCCATCAGGGGATAAAGGATGACACACAGCCCATCACATTTATTCAACAAAAGTACTTAAAGTTCATGCCCTAGTGACGGTGACCTGGTTGAATTGTGACCATGCAGAGCAGCACGTTTACAAATATGAGAGAGAATGATTTGTTTACTGGATGAAACCGGGAGCAACTGGAAGAATCAGTGATAAAGAAAAGCAGTTCAACTGTACTTTTTCTCACTAATTATTTGACATTATCTTCCTAGGCAGCATTTGAAGCTAATGACCATTTGAAATCTCTTTTCCCTAGGCTTTTGTGACAGTTAAAAAGATATCTACTATAATTCAATTTCTTTTCTCCTCTGGATCCTCTTCTCCTATGCTCAATTCTCAGGCACATTTAACCACTTCAGTGAACTAATCCTGTCATTGATTCAAACATAACTTATAATCGGACTGATGCCTAACTTTGTATTTTTGGTCCTGACTTTTATAAGAACTACACCTTCATAATTTCACATTCTGCAAGACATTTTCATGTGAATACCACACAGTCCCTTCAAAGTAAATATATTTCAGACTGAATCATCTTCCTTCTTAAACCAGGCCCTAGTCCAAGATTCACATGGTACCAATATTCTGTAAGTCAACAAGACTCTTCATCAGTTGTTCTTACTCATTTCACCCCAAGGATTTGTTTTACCCACCCAAATACCTTCCTGCAGTTCATTTTAAAAATATATTTTCACCAAAAAAACCATTTAAGTAGTCATTTTTCCATTTTTATTAAGCAAAGGCATTTGGGTCATCATTCAGGAGTCCTAAGCAAACAAACTGCTATCATACTGAATTCCAGCCATAAGCAGAGATACTTATTATTTTATTTTCTTTTAAGTCCCAGGGTACAAATGCAGGATGTGCAGATTTGTTACACAGATAAACGTGTGCCGCGGTGATTTGCTGCACATGTCAACCTATCATCACCTAGGTATTAAGTCCAGCATGCATTAACTATTTTTCCTAGTAAGCAGAGATATTTGATGTTTATTTAGTTTGTGTCACCAGCATATATAGAGTATATAGGTCAAGTGGGGAGAAATTAAGTGCTCTGTTACTATTTGAAAGCAACCTATTAACAAAATAATCAAACCCAAGAAGTTTTATACTGATTCGTCTCAGATAGTCACCATATTTGCATGCCTAACTTTTTCACAAAAAACTTACATCCAAAGAAAGAGCTACAACATTGTATTAATGATTATTCATCCATAAATTTCAAAGGTTTCCTGGTGCTGACAGATGGAGAAATACATACTTTGGGTGGCCTCTCTGAGGTTTGGCAGTAGATGTGTATGATCTCATACTACAAAGACAGAACATTCCCTGGTCCCCTTGGCAGAAGATGATGATGAGTGTAAAAGGAGGTTAAACTTCTAAGCAATATTTTTTTTTCTAAAATCCTTCTATAAGTACTTTATAAGAAAATAGCACTCCTAAACGAAACCTGTCATGAACTTGTGGTATATGTTACTGTCAAATAGGAATATTCTAGAGTTTAGATGTTTGACACTAGCCGTGAAATACATGGACTTGAATAAAAATGAATAAAAGCTAATTGATAATTTCTTAAACTAAACCAAACCCAAATTCTGGCATAATTTTTCCAGATAGCACTCATTCACTTTTATTGCTTTGTTCTCTTAATAATCTAGCACTGAGGATCTTGTCAAAATATGGGTAATGATATGCTCAAAAATAGTCCTTTTTAATGGAACCTGTATGAAGGACACAGTTGACATCCTATATAATTTCTTAGTTGAATTTAGAATAGAGGAAACTCTGACATCAACCTTGGACCAGTACCCAAACTAGAGTGTGTTCAAATTATTAAAGAGCTTTAGGCCATTCCCTATCTCCGTCTTCACTGAACTTTATTATATTGAAACCAAAAACACCAAGGTTAGAAAATAGGTTTCAGCTTGCATCTCAATTCAAATGGAACAGTGGCTGCCTGGAGAACCATGTAGAGAAGGATTCTGAGGTCAAGTCAGTAGAAATGAGGCTTGTGATGAACAATGCCATGGAAAGTTAGTGGTAGAAACATGTAGAGGACAAAGTTGTGGAACCTAAAGATGTTTACCACAGAGAAATCTCAGGTATCTTTTCTAAATGCTTGACAGACAGCCATACGAAAAAGGGAATCAACTTGTTCTGAATCACCAAATTAGGACCAGTAAGTGAAATCACAAACTCCATAAAACTTTTAAATAATTAGAAATGCTCTAAATGGAACATACACTCTTGAGAGGCAAAGTAACTTCCAAGAATTAGAAGTACTCAAGCAGGAGCAGTGAATATTTTAGAAAGGATTCCATCAGGAGTGGGGAGATAGAATAAATGATTTCTCAGGTATTTTGTCATATGCCACCAAGCCTCCAACAATAAAATCATCACCTTCTGTATAGTAGGGTCATTTGTCTTGTAATAAAAACAAACATACAAAAGTACTGAACTATTTCAGATCAAGTAATATCTTTAGTACTTCCAGTGAAATTCTATCCCAATATGAGGCAATGTCTACATTCTGCCATATATTTTAAGAAATGTTTTTTATTAAATTAAAAAAATACACTTGAAGTGAATGCCTTTTAAAATCTCAAAATTCGATTCTAATGTGTGAACATGGATATACTTGAACTAATGGTCCTTGCCAAAATGAAACTTATCACTAGTATTTGTGCCATAGATTTGAAACCAATTGGTTGCCCTGGAAGGTTAGGTATATGATCCGTTATTGTCCCATCAGCAATCAGCATCTTTGCCACAAAGTAAAAGAGATGGGGAGAAAATCACACAAGACAGAGATGAAAGCTGTGTAGTCAGAAGAAAAAAAGGCTTCTTGATTATGCTGTGGACTTTCTGAAGTCTTTAATTCTCCCTCTAGCCCATCTTCACACTGGCATGTGGGACGTGCTGTAGATGGATGGTGATGCTCATCAGGAGAAGCACACACATATATCTTGTGGGTTGATTTTTTTATTTGCCAGCTCAAGAGGAGCAAGGAGATTTATTTGGAAGGATGGTAATGAAGGTGGGGAGGCACTAGACTGCAGTTTCTGTTCCCAATATGTTATTCTCACTTTTTTCTCATCTTGATGCTGAGTTGCTCTCTTTATTTCTACTTATTTTATCTTAAAGGGGAGAATATTTTGGTATAATAAGTCAGTGGCTTAAGAGAGTATAGTAGTTAAGATGTGGGCACACAGAATTTCTCTGTGTACTATTTTCTGGGTTATTTCAAGGGTTTTAATTACACTTTACATTTATAGTATGTGTGCATACACACACATTTACTTATACAAAATCACATACTATTTGAAATAACTGTTGCTTTCATCCCAAAGTAATAGTTAATGTTCCCTTTCTTGCTCTCCTTCTTTTACTCAGCCTTATAAGAATCGAATGAATGTAATGCTGTGAATTGCATATACTACAACAGTAACAACAAAAAAAATCACCTTCTTCATAACAATGGTGCAAAGAAATGTGTTGACATCGCTGGACCTTAAAAAGCACAGCAAAAGGGATCACCATCACCACCCTGATCCTAGCCAAAGATGAAATTATTCACTAAAAGGAAGGAGTAAATTGGCATACTCCTGTTTTTCAGAATGCCATCTCATGCCAAGGACACAGCACAGCCCTTGGAGTCATATTAACAATAATCAGGTCAGAAGCGATATTCTGCTGCAACAACCAAGGGCCTACCTGAGCTCAAGGCTTGTGCTAGACCTTGTCCAATCTTCTGAGCCCAGTTTTACTATTTACTTTTTGGCTTTGGTGGAGTTACTTATCCTGCCTCAATTTCCTCATCTGGGGAAAGTATGGGTGTTCTCTCCAGGGTTTGGGGTTTGTTTGTCCCACTCCTTTTACACTTCTGATTTCATCACTTTGTAAATGAAGTAAATCATGCCTTGTACACAAAGGTGCATAATTCATGAAAAATACAACACCTCGTAGTCTCAAAAATGGCACATAAATGTATCCAGAAACTTGATCAAGAAATAGAGCCCTGCACACCCCCTGCCCTAGGAGATCTTTTGTGTTTTCTTGTAGTCACTATGGCCTCAACCCAAATTGCCAAAGATTAGCTGTCCCTATTTGTAACTTTAAATAAATGGAATCATTGTCCACATGTGTGTTTTGCATCCAGCAGCTTTTACTTGACATTATATTTATGAGACTCTTCCATGTTATCGAGTGTTGTGGTGATGTAGTTAGCTATTATCTGTTGTTGCATTTTACTTTATGATTCTACCTCCTACATAAGCCCTTGAACTCCAATTGATGTCTCTGTAGCCCCATAACACTACAGAAGATTGGCTCTGCTTTTCAGCCTCTTAACCGCCACTTGGATTCTTGGTTTCTTAATTCTGCAGTGTCTCAAAAAACAGAAATGCCTCAAGAGGAAGAGCAGTGGAGCCTGATAGGCATTTGTAACTTCTTTTTAGTTTCTTGGGCCTCAAGGTGTGACAGCATTGTTAGCTCTTCTATGTATTTTAACAGGTGGTCTTATATGGTTTTTCTGGTTGTTTTTGGTAGGAAGATCATTTCAGTAAAATCTATTCCTTTGTAGCAGGAAACAGAAGAAAGGGAAAAATCCACTCATTATAGTTATCTGTTTGGACCTTCGGGTATCACTTTCATTGCCGTGTCCTGATACTTCTGACCAAAGTCTCTCTGAACTACTTAGAAGCAAACAAATCCTCACTGATTTTCTTCTTTCTCTTAAGTAGATCTTTAGGTCTTTAAATATTCACGCTATTAACATGCATGAGAATATATCCTAAAGATAGAAGGGCCCCAACTAGGCCTCCTTACTCTCTAATCTCTATTACGGCCTAATACTGTGTAGGAGAAGTGTGGTCTTATCCGTATGATAGAAGGATAATATTTTGAAATAAAAGTGTTATCTCTGGAAGTGTTGTTTTCTCTGTGGATATATTATGTTTGTGTCTCTTCAATGGTAAAAATAAAAATGGAAACATTTTTAGTATTATAAATATTTCAAAATATTTGCACATTTCGAGGCCATTGAGTAAATGAGTAAATGAAAAACTAAGTTTGTAAAGCTGATTTACTTGGATATCAACTATTTGTTCTAGCTTAATTCCCCTGAAGCTTACTTCAAGTCAAACTACTTTAATATAATTTTTTGCTAAGTGTCCAATTAAGACTTTAAAAAATTCCCGTATGCACACATCTTGATCATTTTTATTTCTGTGCTTTTGCTTATGTAATTTTTTTTCAGATAACCTCTCTCACTCATATTTTCAATTCAATCAACTCAAGATCCTAACTACGATTAAGCACTCAACGTTTGCCTCCTCTAAGAAATTTGCCTTAACTATTTCTATCTGTCTCCCATCCTATTTACTGAACTTTTAGGTAGACAGCAAGCTTAAACACACACACACACACACACACATTAAGTAACCATTTTTTCACTTTTAATTACTCTTCAGATTCTAGTGATTTCATCTTCTATTTACTAAAAAAATTATCTATTCATATTACTTTTAATACAGTAATGTTCACATATGAAAGATTCTGTGTTGAATCCTTGTTGAGAAGTCAATGAGCAAATTACCCAGGCTTCAAAAATGACAAAATGATTTTGTGTGTGTTCCCTTCTCCTGTTCAGTGATGTAAATAGTTTACGATAGTGAATAAGAATAAAGAACTAGTCTTTTTGTTTTTATTTTTAACTTAGTTTTCAGGTTTCCTTTATTCAAATGCATTATTTCCACATTGAGAGAGGTAGGAAAACTAATTTCTCTTAGGTAGTTTGGAATGAAATATAAATGCCTTGAAAATACATTAAACAGCACAGACTAATTTCAAGCTGGAATATAGGCTAACTATGGAACAACTCAAGCCTAGTAAATAATCATTATTTGATTTCATAGAGATTAGGCTTCACTTGCAATTTGTATGGTCTTATAATCCCCGCTACAAAGCAGCAAATTAACTTTTCAACTTAACAGGAAATACACACTCTATGTTTCCCCTTCACCTGCTTAAGTGATTTATTCTGAGCAGTATATGCAGTTTTGTCATTTCTTAATATAAGGATTCTTTAATGAACAGACATGTCACTTTGTGACATGGATTGCTTAAAGTCACAGTGTGCTAATGAACTGCCTCACTGCATCACATGATCATGACTATGAAGCTGAGAACTATAAACTCAACTCAATGTACTGGTAAGTGACTGTACCTGCCAGTACCAGCAGCAAGGTGATTCCCGCATTAATGAGTTGAAATATTTAGAAATGGAAGAGTGCTTAGCAGTCCCCTACTGTGCCCTGTGAGGGAGCCTGCTGGGGACACTGAGCCTCAAAAGGAGCAGGCAAAGTCCAAGCCCCAGATCAAGTTGAATTTCACTCCATTCCCACAGGAAAAAGCTTTGAATTACAAAATGAGAGTCATGAACATGTATGTGCTTGTCATGGTGCACTCTTCACTCTTTCTAGGACACACTAAATAACTATTCCCATGTCAGTCCAAATTAACGCCATTACTCTCATTTGAAATTTTTCATTGGCAGTACTAAACACTGCAAGGTAGCTGAAGATGTAACACAAAAGATGTGATGAGTTGTGGTTTTAAATAAGCTCAGAGACACTAGCTAAGTAGAATTTAATTTAATCCATGGAAAATAGAGCAACCTAAACAGCATTCCCCAGTGACTTGTTCAGTCATTCACTCAATTTTCAATAAAAATTTATCCTAATGCTTTGGTTTATTAAAATCTGTAACTTGGAAAAAGTGAATTCTGATCCAGCAATACTGCCCCTTCCCAGGCATCATCATTATCTCAAATAGGTTCATATAATTTAGTAAATTATTGTTCCTAAAATGGAGGTGAAAATAAAATGGAAGAGAAAATCAGGGCAAAGTTAAAAGAAAAGCTGAGGTTAAAAAAAATAATAAATTAAAGATGAATTTAGCACAGAAAATGGATACCATGCAGCTGTAACAGGTAAGCCATAAATGTGAAAAAACAGAGCAAAAATGGGGATAAAATAACAAGATTCATAATGTCCCCAGATGAGAATACAATCTTGAGTTGACGACCACAACAATACATTGCATAAATAACCAATTATACTAAAGTTTACAGATATGAAAGATTATTTATTTCCCAAAAGGAACACTTTACCCAAGCAGCAATCATAGATTGATCTCAGGATCAACCCACTTAGTGTATATCACAATCTAGATCTACATCATGTATAACTATAAATTAGTGAGACTAGTTAAAAATAACAGGCCACGATGCATGCATTCAAATGACAAATGGTGTTTTATGAGAATGACTTTGCTTATCTGCTAGTTTATAGCTTCTATTAAAAGATTTTTTGAACTTATTTATTTATTATTAACACATTCAATGGATTTCACTTTATGCCAGGTACTCTGTTAGATGTTGGGTACAGGGCATTTATCAAGAAAGACAGTATTCGCCCTCAAAGAAATTAGAGAGCAGTGGAGAAGAAAGGTATTACCTGATTAACTACAGCAAAGCTGATATGACTTTTGATTTCAGAAGAACTGAAGCATCTAATTCTGAAGGCTCTTAAGGTATATGCCTTTAAACATCCACAGTGGTACTCTTAGTGTTTTTGGTGGTCAGTAGACATTCAGAATCAAGTTTGGAGAATAACATCAAGGAATTACCAGTTTTGGTCAAACATAAGGTGTCATTAATTTTCTTAAGTGGCTCATATTGAGAATATAGAAAAGAAGTATGTAAGTTGATGTAGTCTAGTAGTTTTCCAGGAGAAAGAGACAAACTACTTTCCCCAGTTATATTTTCCAAGAAGATTTCATCTTGATCTTCTCTCACCTTAATGCAAAGGCAGTTTTTACTCATCTGGACACCTCTGTAGTTATCATAAACTTATGTGTGTCTGGGGGGAGAGGCAGATGGTGGTTAAGGACAATGATATTACTTACATACACTAGCAATAAAGAGCCTTAAGCACTCAAAAACTTGAGTCTCATGAGAAGATCAAAATCATATTCTGAACAACAAAATGCTTAGAAGTTTTTACCTGAGTACCACCTTCTCTGGAAGAACAGAGAAGGTCAGCGTCTACAAAATCAATGAAGGCCATTCATGCCTGGTTCAATTAGGGGACATGGTTGCCATTTATACAAACCTGTGGGAGGAAATGCCTTCACAATCCAATGAAGATGGCCGATTACTTATTTTGTTCTAAGTTTAGAAACAACCAAAACCTTACAAAAGTACACAAAAGTGTATAATAAATCTTCGTATAGCCAATCATCAGCTTTAACAATAACCAAGTCTTGGTTAATCTTCCTTCATATCTACAGATGGTCCTCTATTTATGACGGCTTGACTTATGATTTTTTTTACTTTATAATAGTGCAAAAGCAATACGCTGTAAACCAAAAATACAATTTTAAGACCCCCCTCCCCCCACCAAACATCTGAATGAGGCCCTCCTCTTGGCCAAGGGTATTCCAAAGTTAACCTGAAAAACTAGTTCAGGCCACGATGGGATGTGGGGGTGGGGGCAGGGCATGGGGAATTGGACGTGCTTCATTATACCCTCCTCCCTTTGGAATTCAGGCACCACTGACCAGCATTAACATTAAAATAGAGATCTTAAGATTTTTCATATCAATAAGATACCAAGTTGCAGCCTGAATATAGTACAGCATCACATGACAAATATCAGGCCTTGAAAGAAATTGAAGTGTTTTACCCTAAAATATATTTTTTGACATATTTTGAAACGGCCCTGCAAGGCTATCTCTTATGGGGAAAATCTACATTCTGTAGAGAACCTTTTTTCAGGTATTTTCACTGATCCAGGAGATAATTTACTGAGAGTCTGACACCTTTTTAAGTCAGATAAGAAACATTTACAATCTATGCTCTCTGAAGTCTGCCACCTGGAGGCTTCATCTGCATAATGAGAACCTTGGTCCCCTTATTTAACCCAGATACTGCCTTTAGATAAATTCTTTGAACCAATTGCCAACTGGAAGGTCTTTGACTCCAGCTATGACCTGGAAGCATCCCCCACATCCTCCCACCCCTACCCTCTTGTTTCAAGTTTGAGTCATCCTGCCTTTCCAGACTGAACCAATGTACATTTTACATGTATTTATGGATGTCTTACGTCTCCTTAAAATGTATAAAACCAAGTTGTATAGCTTGACCACCTTGGGCACATGCTGTCAGGACCTGTACTGACAGGGGCAGTGTCAAGGGCATGTCCTTAACCTTGGCCAAATAAACTTCTAAACTAATTGAGACTTGTCTTAGGGCTGGGTTCAGGTGGCTTATGCCTGTAGTCCTAGTACTTTGGGAGGCCGAGGCAGGCAGATCGCTTGAGTTCAGGCATTCAAGAGCAGCCTGGATAACATGGTAAAACCCCATGTCTACCAAAAGTACAAAAAATTTAGCCAGGCATGGTGGTCCATGCCTGTGGTCCCAGCTACTTGGGAGGCTGAGGTGGGAGGATTGCTTGAGCCTGGGAGGTGGAAGTTGCAATGAGCTGAGTTCACAACACTGCACTCCAACCTGGGTGACAGAATAAGACTGTCTCATAAATGTTTTTTTTTTAAAAAGAGACGTGTCTCAGACACTTTTTGGTTTACAATGCATTCAATAGAAACCATACTTTGAGTATGCATACAACTATTTGATTTTTCACTTTCAGTACAATATTCAATAAATTACATGGGTTGTTCAATATTATAAAATAGGCTTTGTGTTAGATGATTTTGCTCGACTATAGGCTAATGTATGTGTTCTGAGCATATTTAAGGTAGGTGAGGCTAAGCTAAGCTGTCTGGTAAGTTAGCTGTATTAAGTGCTTTTAACTTACAATATTTTCAACAGGATATTTTCAATTTACAATGGAGTTATTGGGACATAACCACATTATAAGAGGGGAAGTATACGTGTTTCCACTCACTTCTTTGACTTTCAAATTAAATCCCAGCCATCATATCAATGCATCTGCAAATATTTCAACATTTATCTCTATAACTTTGTAAACCAAAACAATACCATATGACACCTAAAAAAAAGATAATCTTTTATACCACCAGTATCCAATCAGTGTTCAAACTTCCAATTGTTTCAAAAGATCTTTTATTTTACAATTTGTTTATTTAAATCAGGAGCTCAAAACTGTACACACACAGTGATTGATAGATAATGTCTTTTTAATAGGTTCCTTTTTTCCCCCTCAGTTTTGTAATTTATTTGTTGAAGAAACAGATCATTTGGCCTATAACACTTCCCAGAGTCTGGATCTCACTGGCCAGCAATTTTAAATTAAAGCTTTTATGATCAATAAATCACATTTCCTGTCCCTGTGTGCTATCATTGGATCCAACCCCAAAATCATATGCAATAAGTTTAGTGTTATTCTCTTCAGATACAAGAAACAAAGATTCCCTCAGGCTACCTCTAGCAGGAAGTTTTATTGTAAGGATACACAAGGGATGGGATTAAAGGATAAAGGAACCTCAAATGTTGAGTTAACTTCCAAGGATTCCAGGAAAAATCTAAGCATCGCATAAAAAACAGAAACCTCACAAAAGCCCAGCTTTTTGGAAACCAACTGTAGTTCAGAGCCATGCAGGATCTCACACAGCCCTGGCATCCAGATTATCTCTTTGCTCCCTTGGCAGCAGAGACTTGCAAATGTCTTCTCCATTTAAGAGTGCCTGTGTTTCTGCTCCTACACCCACTAGTCTGTGTCTGTTGCGTCTGTGTGCCTCAAGTTCAACAGTCTGAGGGGTTTCTAATTGGTCTAATCAGTCATTATTCCTCAGGGCAGAGCTTTTATGCTGAACTAGTTCACACAATTTACACTTCAAACCATTCATCATCCAACTTTCATGTTAGTCACCCTTAATTTGGGTACTCAACACTGGTCTCATCATTTGTGACCCAGGTGATGGGGTCAGAATATGGGTACTTCAGGGGAACCATTTATGGCACTGTTGGTCACCAAGGGCTGTGATTGTCACAGACATTCTCAGAGGTAAAAGACTCAAGTTTAAGTATTTGTTTGAAAATATATGTCTAAGAGATTTCAAATACATACACACAATAATTAATTCATGACTAGAGCTAGAAAAGTTTATAGTTTATTGAATCATAGCAAGTATATGTGTTTCATCTGTGTTTTCCTTTCAGAACTGTTAAGTTTTAAAATGCAGATGGCTTCAGTTTCTTCTTCTGACACTTAAGAGAGAGAAAACTAGAGCGATTAAGAGATTCAAGGTCATTCCTCAGTCATGGAAGAATCCAGGACTCCAGTCAGGGGGGTCTTCTATTCACACTCACTTCACACCTTAATCTCAGTTTTATATTTCATCTTCTGTTTTCTGAAAACAAAACAGTAAAATGAAAAAAAAAAAAAAAGAACTTCAGAAACACAAGTTCTTAAATTCTCTATTTAAGTCTTCCTCTCTTAGCTTTAGTTCAGTTAATGTCAGGAGGTCATGGCCCCAGACTTGACTCATTTTTAGCCCTGTTCTCTGCTCTCCATCTACACTACTGCAGATCTTCTTGAACAATCACGATCAAGTCTGGGTAACATAGCGAGATCCCAGTTTTACAAAACATTAAAAAATTAGCTGGGCATAGGGGCATGTACCCGTAATCCTAGCTACTCAAGAGGCTAAGGCAGGAGGATCACTTGAGCCCAGGAGTTAGAGGTTGCAGTGAGCTGTGATCACGCCACTGCATTTCACCCTGGGCAACAGAGTGAGGCCCTGTCTCTGAAAAAAACAAAAACAAACAAACCAAAAACCATAAACAAAAAAGCCAGTCTTGATTATGTGTGTCACTGAACACATGGCATATCTGGCAAATCTGCCTCCATTATGGAAAACCACAGCAAAACATCTTCATACAGGTAGGTGGGGTGGTTATAACATTCTGAATCAAACACAATTTAACCAAGAGAAGGACGCTGAAGATGCCTTTATTCTTTTCTCTTTGCCAATTCACTACGCCAAAACTTAAAAGGGTTATAAGTTCACATGATGCCAAACTGAATGACAAAATTTAATAATTTTTCTTATTAAACTAAAATTTTAACTCCTAACAGGCACACATATAACTTATATGCTTAATTATTACTCTCCCCTCATAGAACTTGTTTACCTTACACAGTTGCTAAGATCTTATTCCCTCTGGAAAAAAAGACCATGGCATTTAACCCCTTTCCCAATCCAGGTGCTAACTATACTTATTTTTCATTTTATTTATTTATTTGTTTTAGCTGAGTTGTTCATCTGCCAAATTCCTATAGAAAAGGAGAAAAAGCACATTGTTTTTCAAACCTAATAAGTAATTTAATTAAAACTCATCTCATTGGGCCTCAAAATTGAACCACTTTTTAGCAGAAAAACAGCCTGGACCAAAGCCCATTTTGCAAAGACGAACTGGAGGAAGTTGAGCAGCCTATAATGTAGGAAAACTCACATTGATGCCAGACCGAATCGGGTACATTATCCAATTCATAAAATTCTAACCAATGATTTTAACCTTATCTTGCTAATTTTTCTCCACAACAATGTTTAAAGAGACTCTGCCTGGAAAAATAAATGGCGCTAAAAGGATGGCAAAGCACTCTTGACAGCACATGGCACATTCTGATTTAGACCAAACTGCTTTTGGGAAACTACTGAAAGTTACAAATAGTGACCATTTAAAAAGACAAATTAAAGACACTAAAAGGAGTAATGTTATCCTAGTCAGACAGTAGATTTTAACAGGTGTGTGTATTGAAGATCTAGTTCTGTGTATTTTTCAGTGGTTTAAATCTTAGAGCATTAATGATAACAGCTAGGTACAGGCAGTGTTTATCCTAAACTCAGACATGCTAAAAGAAAGAAAGATTAATCTGATAAAGGCATCACTATTTCTAATCGGACTGATGGGAAAATGTAGTATTGGGTGTAAAAGGCAATGTCGGGTGAATTATAGTGAAGTGATGAACTACCTTGAAGCTGAAGCAATCAAATAGATAGCTCTAAAAATTACTATGGCATCTTTATTCAACAGTTTGGTGCAAGTGTCCCCCACATACTTTTTTATTTTTTTTTTTTTTTTTTTTTACAAAGAGCAGAAGCACTTTGTTGTATTTGGTGAAATTAAATCTTAATAGGAGAGCCTCAGCTAAGGCTGCTGCCCTTCACTTACCAAAATTAAACACTAGACATTCATTTCCTATCAAAGAAAAGGAGATGACGTTTTTATAATATTGTCAATTCACAAAATTGTTAAAAATCCAAAAGAAGAGTTAGCAAACATTAAAAAAATCCATTAACATATTTGTGTCTTTGCATTGCACATTCTTTTTAATTAGAAATAATGTACACCATTTGTTACTCATCTTTGTCTTTCTGTATAAATAATTTAGCAAGTAATTATTTCATCTTCAAGAAAAAAAGACAATTGCCTCTAAATTATTATGATTAAATAGAATAAAGTCAAGATGTTTTTGTAATTGGTAGAGTAGATCAAACAGTCCCTACTGGAGTGTTTTGTTTTAATACTTGGCTTTCATCTGGTTGCATTAAAACATCAAAAAACAGAAATAAAAAGAAGTATCCCACAAAAAGTACTCATAATCTCACCACCCAGAGATAACCACCATTAACATTTTTGCAACATACAAATGTATGCATAGACATACTAAATATAAGTGTGTGCAAGTGTGTTTTTATACATATACACATGTATATATGTATGTATACACACAGACATATATATATATTTAAGTGAAATAAGACTACACAGCATATTTTGAATCCAGCCTTCTTTTCCTAGAAATACATTATAGGCATTTTTTTTAATTAATGGGTAAAGATTTATAACATTTTACTGTCTGCATAGTACTGCCTTATATGTGTTTTATTATTTAGCTAACTTACAAGTTATTTTAAAGTTATTTTCAATCTTTCATCATCATAAACAGAATTGATATATCTTTGAGTTAAAAGCTGAAGTTACACACAAATATGAGACATTTTATTTACATTACTTCATACTCTGGCTCTCAAATACCAGATAAATGCTCCAATGGGTAATGATACTTTATAAACCTTGGAAACGGCGATTCCAGTTGGTCTTATATATACATTTTCTATTAGCTCAGAATATTTCATATTTCCCCTCATGTATTCCTTCAGAGTAGCTAAAAGGTAAGACACTGGTATCTGCATTTAACATATTAACTTCCAAGTTGAAGCACTCAGTGGGTAGAGAGGAAAGAATAACATAAAATTGAAGGAACGTTGCCTTGAATCTACCCTGTGCTCTTTCTAACAGCCTGGTGCTTTCTCCTTGCTTCTTGGTCTGAGAGGATAGCTGGGAGATTCTAACTTGCGTGATTTCTCATTTCTGCCCCTTTCCTTCAATTGCAGTGATCTTTGCTGTCTTCACCCTGTACATTCTTTAAATTTGGCCGAAAATGTCACAATACCTCCTATTAGACACACTTCAATTGTAACCACTGCTCTATTCTAAAATGCCTTAGAAATTGAATACAGTATCCACTGAGAGCTTATTTTTTGTTCTTGAGTTTTATATGGTTATCTTTGTTCTTATATATCGTAAACATTGATAATCAGAATTCTGTATTTATTTCTTTGGTATTGTAAGATACTTCATACTTCAAATAATGTACATTATTCAGTATAATATTTGAAATGATACTGTATCATGACAGCACTGAGAAGTATTTTGGCTTTGGGGCACCAACAGTATTTTTTCACTGTATTGTGTAAAACTATTTATTGTGTTAGTTAAAGATAAAGGGTATTTAAGGGCCAGGCATGGTGGCTCACGCCTGTGATCTGGCACTTTGGGAGGCCAAGGAGGGCAGATCACTTGAGGCCAGGAGTTCGAGACCAGCCTGGCCAATGTGGTGAAACCTCATCTCTACTAAAAATACATAAATTAGTCAGGTGTGGTGGCACTGCCTGTAGTTCCAGACACTACGGAGGCTGAGGCAGGAGAATCACTTGAACCCGGGAGGGGGAGGTTGCAGTGAGACAAGATCATGCCACTGCACTCTAGCCGGGGCAACAGAGCAAGACTCTGTCTCAAAAAGAAAAGAAAAAAAAAGAGAGTATTTTAGATTTTTAATGTTCTATTTCTTAGTGTATTTTTGGCTTACTTTGGAGAAGATATCTGAAAAGTAAAATTCATTATCTTTTAAATGTTGAAAACCATTACACTAGAATGAAAGAAATTTATGGAGTCTTATTACATATAAATATTATTATAGCATGGTTTTTAAAATGCTTGATAGTTAAGTCAACCCCATTTGATTTTTAAGTGTTATTTAATATACTTTTTGAAGTACTTCTTAGCAAAAAGTCATACCTTTATACAATCTGTCCAGCTTTTGAATATAATTTTCCATACTTCGAGAAGAGCTCAAATGATGGTAATACAGTCTGGAAATCCTAGGAGGAAAAAGTTCAAAGATTACCACAGAGATCATAATGATTTTATGTTATTGTCATTATTGCTATTATTTAGATTAAATTGCAAACAGATGTCTTTCGACTGCACTTCAAATTTCCCATTATAGTCTCAAAACAAAATTAGCAGGTAAATTTTTGAAGTTTTATCAGTTGAAAATCAGGCATACTGAATTTCCCAGCACATAGTCTTTAACAGTATGGATGTCACCTGCAAGCAAGTCTGGGCAATGCAAACATCAGGCATATCCACCTGTCTTCAAGGAGTCACAATCTAAATTTTTTACCTTGGCTTCATAGGGGTTGGTACTTTGTTTTGTGCACAATAAATACTTGTTAACTGAATTGAGTGGAAATGGAAAGGTGTACACTCAAATCACTATCGTACACGGCAGACTATGTTCATTACCTCAGAAGTGATTCAGATGAATGGTAAGGGAGTTCAGAAGGAAGAGGAAAGAAATCATTTTTTGTTGTGTAACTGGAGAAGCAGCATTTGATTGAGCATAGAAATGGATGCTTTTCATGCATGTTAAAACAGGAAAAGTCATTAAAAAGGTAAGATACACTAAATCAACAATGAATGCTCTAAACGAATGGTCAGACTATATAAAGGTGTCTGTTTCTTCTTGGAAAGGAGGTCTATTGTTAATGAAGGTAATTTTGGCTGAGTTTTTTTTTTCTTAAGAAAATGTAAGAGAAAAAGACCTATGCCCTGAGTCCAGCTCTTTAGAGGACCCATATATAACAAACACATGCAAAAATAAATGTGCTAAAGAACATGTGGACATGACAGTGTCTCTGTCACTAGAGATCTGGTTCTCCACTCTGGTACAACAAAGCCTCTAGCCCTAAATACCTGCTTTTACAACTAATGCTTTTTCAAGCCCCAGGGAAAAGCTCCACATCTGTTGCTCTGTGTTTGTCATGCCCAAGTGACATGAAGGATGGTGGGTTGTGACAGACACTGCTTTTGAGTGCAAAGAGAATTTGAGGATAAAAATGCTTAGATAAAAGGCAAATTAATTAATATGAATGAAATCCTTCTTGGATAGCATGAATGCAATAAGATTTTACACAATGAAATATCATTTTCCAGTGGTGCTGAGCATCTATATTCTTGCCTTCTCTTCATTACAAATTACAATTCTGGAGATAATCAGAAATCAGCACAGTATTTGCAACAATGCACATGATATCTTTACTTTTTTCAATAGTAAATTATTCATATCACTCTTAAATTTGAGCATATAGAGTTTAGACATCTTCATGAAGCATCAGTGATTTTTTATGCTGGCAACTTGATGAACACTGAAATCCAGAACTGCGAATAGCTTTATTTTTTTAAAATCTATATGTATAATAATATTTCGTTTAATTTTCAAAAAAGTAGACCTGCCTTACAATAAATGTTAAAAGAAGTTTTCAGTGAGAGGCAAATGATACAGGTTAGAAATTCAGCTCTACATGAAGAAATAAAGAGAAGGAATAAATGAAGAAAAAATAATACCTTTTATTTTTCTTATTATTAGTTGACCTAAAAGATAACAGCCTTTGTTCTAAATAATAATAACAACAATGTCATTCATGATTATTGCTTGTGGATAAGGAAAATGAATGACAGCAATGTTATAAGAAATGGGAGGCAGGAATTGGGAATAATCAGTTATAAGGTAACTGCACTACCCGTGAAGCAGTATAGTGTTATTTGAAAGTGGGCTGGGATTACTCATAAATGTATACTCCAAACTCTAGAACAATCACTACAGAAAAATTTTGATATGCTAAGAGTGAAAGAAAATTAAATTGTATAAAATGTTTAAAACTATAGAAGACTAGGAGTGGAAGACAAAAGCAAAACAAATAAGAAAGGGAAGATCAAGTTACAAATATGGTAGGTATTGATCCAACTATATTAATAATCACTTTAAATGTGGATAGTTTAAATGCACCAGTAAAAGAACAAGATGGGATAAAAAAAGAAGAACCAACTACATGTTGTCTACATGAAACTCACTTTAAATGTGAAAACACAGAGTAAAAGTAGAGATGCAGAAAGTTATACCATGCTAACATTAATCAAAATATAGCTGGAATAGTTATATTAATTTCAGACAAAATAGATTTCAGAATAAGGAAAATTACTAGGGATAAAGAGGGGCATTACATAGTAATAAAGTGCCTAGCAATAGAGTGTGAAAATCTATGAGGCAAAAATTGATAGAACTGCAAGGAGAAACAGACGAATTCATTATTGTAGTTGGAGACTTCAACACCCCTTTGTCCATAAATGGCAGATCCAGCAGGCAGAATATAATTGAAGAGTACTACCATACAACTGTATATAATTGACATCTATAGACAGCTTAATCCAACAACAGCAGAATACACATTCTTATAGAGTTCACATTGAACTTTCACCAAGATAGACCACATCGTGGGCCATAAAACACACCTTAACAAATTTAAAAGAATAGAAATCATACAACGTCTGCTCTCAGACCACAATGGAATTAAATTAGAAATCAGTAAGAGAAAGATTGCTGGAAAATCTCAAAATATTTAGCCATTAAACAATGCACTTCTAAATAACACATGGGTCAAAGGAAAAGTCTCAAGAGAAATACAAAATATTTTTAACTAAATAAAAATGAAAATACAACCCATCAAATTTGTGAGATGCAGCAAAAGCAGTGCCTGGAGGAAAATGGATAGCACTAAATGCATATACTAGAAAAGAAGAAAAATCTAAAGTCAATAATCTAAGCTTCCACTTAGAAAGCTATATTAAAAAGAGCAAATTAATTACAAAGTAAGCAGAAGCAAAGAAATAATAAAATCAGAGCAGAAATCAATAAAATCAAAAACAGGAAAACAATAGAGAAACTCAACAAAATCAAAAGTCTGCTCTTGCAATCATCAACACAACTGATGAATTCCTAACCAGGTGAACTAAGACAGAAGAGAGAAGACACAAATTACTAATATCAGGACTGAAAAATGGGCCATCATTTCTAATCCCATGAGTGTTAAAATGATAAATATTATGGCCAGACACAGTGACTCATGCCTATAATACAGTACTCCAGGAGGCCAAGGCGGGAGGGTTGCTTTAGCTCAGGAGTTCGAGACCTGCCTAGGCCACATAGTGAGACTCTATCTCCCGAAAAGTTTAAAAATTGGCTAGGTATTGTGGTGTACACCTATAGTCCCAGCTACTCAGGAGGCTGAGGTGGGAGGATCGCTTGAGTCTGGGAGTTCGAGGTTGCAGTGAGCCATGGTTGTGCCACTACACTCCAGGATAGGTGACAGAGTTCCTCATAATATTCCTTTGTATACATACATAGCAAGACCCCCTTCTCATAAAAAATAATAAAATAAGATTATATACCTATAGGAATAAATGTTATATATATATAGAAAATTACATATATAGAGAGGAATAAATGAATACATATAGAAAATTATACATAGAGAATTTTTATATGTAACCATTACATATATAATTTATATACATAATATATAAAATTTTATATAATATACAATATTTTATATATCAAAATTTAATGTTATATAAAATTTAAAATATATTATATCATATAAAAGTTTATATATTATATATAAATTATATGCTTTAATTATATATAAATTTATGTATAATATAAAACTTTCTATATAATTTTCTATATATATAAATTTATACATATATATAATTTTATTTTACTATTTTTTTAAGAGAAGGTGTCTTGCTACGTTTCCCAGGCTGGCCTTGAACTCCTGGGTTCAAGGGATTCTCTCACCTCAGCCTCCCAAGTAGCTGGGACTACAGTTGTGTGCCACCATTCCCAGCTTTATTTTAAAAAACTGAATCAATAATAAATAAGCTTCCAAAAAGGACAAGATGGTTTCACTGGTGAATTATACCAAATAAGGAAGAAATGATATCTATTCTCTATAATTTGTTCTAGAAAATAGAAGTATAGGAAACACTTTCAACTCATTCTGTTTTGTAATCTGTAAAATGGGGATATCTACCTCACAGGATTGTTGTTTAATCACAGGATTGTGATTAAACAAGACAAACTATCTGGCTCTTCACACAAGTATTTTCCTCTCTTATTCCTTAAATAATAGAAGTCTATTCATATTATACCTACCATGTTCTTTCAAAAATTAAGTAAATTCCATCAGCACTTACAGGAGACTAATTTTGGGGCAATAATGTGGTGAAACAGGACTTTGATGATACCATCCCATCAGTAAAACTATTTTCAGTAAGAGTATTCAATAGATGCCTATTCATTTGTGTTAAATTATCCATGTGTAATATTGTGGGAATATAATATAATGTGAAATATATATACAAATGAGAGAAAAATAAATATAAATAGAAGTTCTAATATTTTTTCCTTCATTTCTGTGGATCTTCTTGTGTACTTACTTTTGGACTCATCTGATCTAATGAAGCATCGCTTAATTCTGAGGTAGACCTTCTTTTGTGTATTTAAGTAACATTTTGGTGTCTGCAATGTGTCTGACACTGTGTTAGCTTCCAACCAATGGTAACCAAAACTTGGTCTTATCCAGTGTCAGATAATAGCGCAGATAAACAAGGACTGACCCCTTCAAGTACCTACCTTCTATGTCCTCCAAAACAAAATCTTTCAGAAACTCTTTATTGCTCTTATTTTTAAATCTAAAATCTCACATTCTTATATAGCTCTAATCAACCAATAACTGTGACCTCTGGTACAGGAAGAGGTGAAGATACCATCAGGAGAGCTTTGGTTTTGGGAGAAATCTGGTGCTGATTCGCATTTGTTTAAAATTTGCCTCTGATACGATAAAACATGTCATCCAGTCATGGGAAACTATGAGCTCAAGAAAACCACCTGCACACTCACACAGTGTCACTTTTTAAATGGGGGTTGGGGAACTGCTTTTCTGAAAAATAACCTCATCAAGAAAAAACACTGGGGATGGTAATTTTAAATGCTGCCATAGCCCTTGCTTGCCAGAGCAGACAGCTTCTGCTATTGGGATGCCCAGCCAAACACAAATAATCCACTGCCAAAATGAGCTCCTTGGGACAATTTAGGAGTCTTTGGAAGTGAACGGCTCTCTGAGCTGGAATGCAGCCCAGGTCCATTTTCAAACCCAAGTCAAAATGACAAAGAGCACATTTCCTGGGCCACTCACCCCCTAAGTGTAAGATTACTTTAGGTTGGCAGCTGCACTGTTTATCTAGTTATTTAAGGCTTTTCACCAGATACTCGCAACTGAGTGCTTAAATACTTCAATGTTAGTAAGCAGGACAGCGCTGTTACACCATAGGAGACAAAACTTTTGAGATTAGAGAGATAAGATGAAAATCAAGGGCTATGCACATATTTTTCAGCTAGCTTATAATGTCTTATATATTCTGCTTTAAAATATGGCAAAGATTTTTCTACTAGAGTTAGAAAAAGGAGCATGGCAAGAACTTCTGGCTGCGTATAAATACTGTTTTAATCAAAAAGATTTCCTTATGTCCTGAACAAGACTTCAACTAAATCTGGCTAGCAGTGGAGACTTTCCAGATTCTTTAAATGAGAGTTTATAGGCAGGTTTAAAAGATCAACTGGCACTGGCATTATTCCTGCAAGATCAAACTTTGCTCTCATTGCATATAAAAAACTGTGATGACATGAAGATCTCTACAATTCTGATAAAAGAATATACAGGAAACTGTTACAGTTGTGGGACTTATTCCCTTCTTTCTGTTCACTGTTTTCAGGAAAATATCCTCAAGTATTCAATCTTTGTTACTTGTGTTGTTCTAAAGCCCAGAGATTTAGGATTTATTATGCATTCTTCAATCAAACCATTTGTACATGTTCCCAAAGAAGAAAATTTTAGCTGATGAGTTCATGATCCATTATCAGGCTGAATCTAAACAGGAAACCAAGTTCATTTGCATATCTTGTGATGCCCAGAGTCTCACTGGAGATTGCAGGGGTCATGTGAAAACTTTCTTATTACTTCTACTCAGAGGCAGTACTGCTTTGGGGTCAGGCTGCCTGGGTTTGAAATCCAGGTTTATCTTTAAGGACTTTGTGATCTTGGACAAGTTATTTAGCCTCTGCCATGCTTGTTTCCTAATTTCAAAACAGATAAAATAACATGAAAATATAAATACATGAGTTCATCCATGTAAAGCAATTAAAACAGTGTCCAACACATAGCAAGTACTTAACAAGTGTTAGCTATTCTCAAACTAAGAAACTCAAATATACTTTTAGAAAATTGTAGATGAATAATCCTAAATAGTTGCTAATCAAAAGTCATTTATATTTGACTTTAGTATACACATTCCTGCTTTTATTTCAACATGGGTATATCTAAATTGCAAACTTATCTATTTGAGTTTCTACTGATTCTTTTGCTGTTTTTATATACTGTATCTTCCTTCTTAATAGTCCTATCTGTCGGCCAGGTGCAGTGGCTCATGCCTGTAATCCCAGCACTTAGGGAGGTTCACTGGGGCAGATCACAAGGTCAAGAGAGCGACACCATCCTGGCCAACATGCTGAAACTCCATCTCTACTAAAAGAACAAAAATTAGCTGGAGGTGGTGGCATGCACCTGTAGTCTCAGTTACTCGGGAGGCTGAGGCAGGAGAATCACTTGAACCCAAGAGGCAGAGGTTGCAGTGAGCTGGGATCATGCCAGCGCACTCCAGCCTGGTGACACAGCGAGACTCCATCTCAAAAAAATAAAAAAAGTTCCTCCTGTCTTTCTCTTATTTCTCATATTTAGTCCTTTCCCCATCTTTATGGACTTGACAGACCCACATGACAGACACAAACTGAAGGATAATGATCACGTTCCTTGTTTGACTAGTTCACTGTACTCAGTGGCATATGTATTAGGCCATAATAAAAGTGATACAAGATATAAAGATATATCAGAAGGAATAGATTTAATTATAGAAACAGATGTAAATATAGAAAGGCAGATGTACATGAAAATGTGGTTTCAACTATTTAATTACAACCCAAAACACAAAACATGTCATCAAAATAAACATACCTGAAATGGAACATCTAACTAGATACAATGTGTTAGAATGATCCGTAGCCTGTTAGTGGTTTTATCATAGAGCTAGTGATACCAAGGTAAGCGATTCCGGCAACATTATTTTCATATACAAAGATGTGCCAATTTAAAAAGGAGAAAGGCTACATGAAACTGGCCCTAAAGGGAAAATTTGGCTTGCTTGTGGTTAATTTGTGGGAAAATATGCTGCGAAAAATGTTCAGAGACAGTATCAGAATGGTTTAAGGAGAACCAAATGAAATGGAGAATAACAATTGCAACTGGGACTGCAGCATTCCTAAGTTTTCTCCTACTACTACACTAAGTGTTTCTTACTAGGAGAAAAGCTGAATGCATCTAAATAATGAGGTACTGCAAGAAAATTCTCAAGAAGGGGAGTAACTGCTAAGAGCCAGGTTACATTTTGTTCACAGCTGTATTCCCAGGATTTAGCACAGTGCCTACTACAAAGTAGGGACTTGACAAATGTTATTTAGCTGAAAGAATGACTAAATAAATGAATAAACAGATGTGGCCCCGGGGAAACCGTGAACTTGTTAAAAGTTTGAGCCTTCTAGAGTAGCACATCCTTACTCTCTCACTCAACCCTGTCACTCTAGAAATCAAGTGAAGGAAATGGAAGTTGCATGCCCTGGACATCATCAGGATCCTCCCAAAGTCCACACATGGAAATCTTTCCTTTTCCAGCTAGTAAACGCTGTGCCAGGTCTCTCTGTACGTTCAATTACCTGGGTTTCAAAGTATTTGTGGGAATGACAGAAATCAAGAAAGAGAGAATGAATAGAGAAAAGTGAATGACAGATTTATCTATGGGGGACAGGGAAGCTCTATCAGTTTTGTTTTGTTCCCAGTACCGTCACAGGGCCTGAAACACATCATATGAGATCTTGTTTAAATAGAAATGCAGGACTTCTCAGAGTGACCCTATTTTGGGAGGAAGATAATGCCTAGATTTATCCGTAATATGATGGTGTGTTCAATGATGACTTCTTTATAAGAACACTGGAGATCCTCACGATTCACAGGTTCCTTATTTGAAATTTGCCAACTTACTAAAATTTATTTGTAACCTCGAAATTAATATTCACAGTGTTTTTGTGGATAAACTGCAATCTAACTTAAAAGGCAGACAAGATTGAGAACCTAACTTAGGAGTGTGCGCCTGTAACAATTGCTGAGCCTTGGCCAATCCCAGTAGTCATAATACTTCAGCCACTCATACACCGCTGAGTGTTCAAGCTGTGTTCAAATAAGGCAAACGCTGAGCTCTAACCGATCCAGCTGTTTCTGTACCTCACTTCTGATTTCCGTATGTCACTTTACTTTTTGTGCCTATAAATTTGTTCTGACCATGAGGCACCCCTGGAGTCTTTCTGAATCTGCTGTGATTCTGGGGGCTGTCCAATTCACAAATCCTTCATTGCTCAATTAAACTCCTTTAAATTTAATTTGGCTGAAGTTTTTCTTTTAACAACCCTAAGTGTACTGCTGAAATTCTGCCTAGTGTTCCTTAAGTGTAATGTGGAAAACATACATGATCGATAAGCTTCATTCAAGCATGAGTTATAGTGCTATTGGCCACAAGTTCAATGCTAATGAGTCAAAATATATGTCAGTTAGGGTGTTTTTAAATGGAAGCACACATAAAACACTATTATGCACTGATTGGTTGGCAAAAATGTTGACCAAAGCCTAGCAGAAACGTAATCCTATTTTCCCTGTAGGAACAATGGTTCATTATTCACCAATTCAGTGTTTGAGGTGACTTTATGGAACATAACTACTGCAGATAACAAGAATTGACTGCTGTAAGACAGTCAAGCTCTTTCATGACACACTCACTATGGCATAAACTTGTATGTTCTACCAGAATATCACAGATACGACGACCCCTGAGATACGAATAACATTGAACAAGCCACTAAATGAATGAGAACATGAATACATAAAATGAACTAATGAGTTGAAAATATTGTCTACTATTATTTAAGGGGTGAATTGTAAATAATCCTTTATGAACACTAACACTAACCATATATAGATTATAACCTGACATTTAGTTTAATAAGAAATAATTTTCATTTAAGTATAATTTCACTGACATAAAAAATAAGGTAGTGAATAAGCGAAGCATTATAAATAGTATTCTCATGATCCTCTGCTAAACCTAGATGTTCATATTACCATCAGGAATAATCATGTTTTCTAAACTAATTTCTTTCTGCTCTTTTGAAGGATTGGTTTATAAACATTCATTTATTCATTCACTCTTTTAAAACATATTAATCAAGTGCCGACTTAAGCCAAGCAGTATTCTAGGGAGTAAGAATACAGCAATGAACCAGTCATGCAAAAATTCCTGTCTTCATAGAACTTAAATCTCCAGTGAGGAGAGACAGACAAGAAACAAGTGAGTTATATGATAATAAGTGCTATGAACATAAGACAGACTAGTGGAGAAGGACTGAGGGAATTGGGAAAGGGATTGGAATTTCAAATCAAGTGGTCAGGAAAGGCTACCCTGAGGTATCATTTCGGGACAAACCCGAAGGAGGTGAGAGTGTAATCATGCAACCTCAGATCATAGTTACAGCCACCAATTTGTCACTGTAACACTAGGGTCACTTCAAGTTACCGAAACCTGATAAGCTTTGTCAAAAAGATTGATTTATTTGCTCTAAGATTTTTTTGGGGGGGAAAGTTTTCCAGCATCTGAAACCTGTTAATGCATTTGGGATTTGCAATGCAGAATGTAGAGCCACAGCATCAAGCTATGAAATAGTAGGCCTTTTCTCTGTAGGTGGCAAGAGAAGGGCACCATAGCCTTGCATATGGAAAGACTTCTGTTAATTTCACTTCTTTCAAGAGACAGTGTCAAATCCTGATGCTGTCATCACGCAACATGCATTGATTTCACCACAGTCCCCAAGGAAGAAGTATTTAATAGTCCAGCCAGTGAATGGTACCTAGCCCATAATTTCTAGTTTCCATTCGTGTATTTATATTCTTTAGGCAGCAATGCCCAAGAGAGACATTGCATAAATAAAGAGAACTGTTAATAATGGTTACCTATTTCTTTCATTGATACCACAAACGGTATCTAAGGTTAAAAAGTAATTAGAAAAAATTCATATAGAAATAACACTTGATGCATTGTCTGGGCAGGTGGCAGCTGGCAATTTTTTTAAAGATGGCAATAACCAGCTTTTGTTAATGTCGGTCTTCTTTTTGTAACTCTGGGCTCTGGCGAGGAAAAGTGATCCTTCTCCAAAAGGAGAGCTAACAGGGTACATTTTTCATTCATTTTTCTTGAAATTGTTCATGTTTAAGTTTTTGTAATGGGATTTATTATTATTTCTTGGTTAGCTGGAGGGGAGGCCATTGCATAACATGTCTTGTTCATTTTCTAATTACCTCCTGAAAAGGCAAATACTCCTGAAACAATAATGAAGGGCAACTTTAGACTTATTTTAAAATCTTTAAATGTGCAAATCATACCCTTCGAATCAACTAGTCATCAAATCTCAAAATAAAAAGCAATATTGCCTTGTCTTCATAAAAGGCAGTTTATCTCCTTCTGTATACCATTTTCATCAAACAGTGTTTTCTACTTGTTGGTTTACTCTTTTACTGTGGGAATGTGTTTGATAATGTGTGGTATAAAAATCAAGAAATTAGTCTCACAGCAGGGAGTCTGCTAACAACACCATTTTAATTTTATCCCGCAAGCAGTCACAGAAAACATATTAATTGCAGTTTAATTTATGCAACAAATATTTCATTTTAATTATGCTTAATTTTTGTCAAGCTATAAAAATGTCAATAGTTCTGACATAGTTTTTTCTTATAAGATTTTTTAAATGAAAGAATTAAAATTAAGTGCTGTTTCTAAAAGAAACTATGAAAGATTTCTAATTACTGCTTATGTTTTTGAAAAATTGCTAATCCAGTAGCCCCAAAATAACATCTGGGAACATGTGAACTTGAAGCTTTCTTACTCAACATTTATAATTCTTAATAGTATACATGCATCATTAATATAATGGAATTCTCACAGGAAAGTTTTTTTTGTAATTATAGGATATATCAATAACTGTCATTGAATGGTGCATTTTCTCTATAGAAGTGTTTTTGTTAATTCCTCTCAGGAAAATTGAGAGAAGAATAAGTGAAACTGATTGCTACTGACACACCACACTGAAGAATATTCACCATTAACAGAAGTAAAAAGAAAAATGTCAAACCACCAAAGCTGAACAGCATTAATTATATTCAGCAAATATTTATTAAGTTCTTAGTAGGTGCAAATCCTTCCCAAACATTAAGTCTCAAGTAAAAACGCTTCTTCCTCCAGGAAATCCTTCTCTCTTCAGATGTAAATTAAATTTCCCTACCCTGAATGCCTACGGTGCATAATCATACCTTTCTCACAGTCCTTTTATATTTTTTTGTTTGGCATCACAGTAATTCCCCCTGCAAGTTTCATCTCATCCACTAGACAGTAAGGTTCCTGGGGGTAGAATTCAGGCTTTTGTGTTTATATCCTACATCTACCACATTCAAATATACATAAAAACGAACACTATATGTATGAATAAAATATTCTGGAGGGGCGACTGGCTTTGTCAGGTGAGCATGTGGAGGTGTTCCTGTGGCTGGACGTGATTGGCGATTCGCAGCATCCTCGTATCTGCTAACAGCTCAAAATGCAGGTCTTCGTGAAGACCCTGACTGACAAGACCATCACCCTTGATGTGGAGCCCAGTGACACCATCGAAAATGTGAAGGCCAATATCCAGGATAAGGAAGGCATCTGCCCCGACCCGCAGAGGCTCATCTTTGCAGGCATGCAGCTGGAAGATGGCCACACTCTTTCTGACTACAACATCCAGAAAGAATCGGCCCTGCACCTGGTCCAGCGTCTGAGGGGTGGCTGTTAATTCTTCAGTCTTGCATTTGCAATGCCCAGTGATGGCATTACACTGCACCAGAGGCATCTGCCCCCACTTAAGTTTAGAAATTACAAGTTTCAGTAATAGTTGAACCTGTTCAAAATGTTAATAAAAGTTTTGTTGCATGGTAGCATAAAAAAAATTCTGGATGTTATACTTTTGGAAAAACATTATTTCAAAAGTCCTTCTATAAAAGTTGTATTTACCTGTACTTTGAAATTATTCATTAGAAGACTTCTAGTTTTAGGATGGTGGTGAATTTCTTGCCCTGTCTCATCCTCTCAGAAATGCATCCCACCTCTCCGCATTCAAAAAAACGTGGACAATTGTAAACATCTAGTAAGCTACATATTCATTGAAACTAGAAGACAGCAGTGACCCCAAATGATAAGTTATATTGGAAAACAGACAGGGAGTGGTACCAGACTTACAAGGAATGAAGAACAGTGACCTGTTCAGAGGGGGACACCAATGACATCCCATCCTATTTTTCCTACTCAAAGCCAGAAACCTCAGGCACTGGAATCTTCAGATATCTCAGAAGGCATAGATGATGCACAGGGCTTGGTTAAAAGCCTACATAAAAAACACTTACTCTCCAAGCTCCCTCCAGGTTCTAACACTCCAGGAAAATCTTCCCTCCCTTCTCCCCTCAGGTTCAGGAGGTTTATGATCTGGGGGGTTTGGGTGAATGGGTGAGCAGCAGGCACCAGGCACAAGGTATGACACTATACTGAAAATTAAGTGAAAGTATTCATACTGAATGGTGAGAACATCATCCTACTCACCACCTCAATTACCAATTCCCAGAATAGTTGCCCACCTGGCAAGAGATTAGAGAATTTTTTGTTGGAAAAACTGAATGGCCATAGGTAGTGACCCATCCGCAGAAAGTCACTTCTACAGTGAAAACCACCAGTCAACCTGGCTCAGTCAGGACAAGGAATTCAACTAACATTTCTGTGCCTTATTTTAAAGTATGAATAAAACAGCAAAAGATCAACAGATGTCTGAGGAAAGCATCTAACATAAAAGAGAGAGAGAGAGATAAGTAAACAAACAAAAAACCAATTTAGATGAAGTTGAGATGATGCAAAAAGCAGAATAAAGCATCACTAAAATCTAAAATAAACTTTCTGAGAGACATCAGAAAGGATATTGCATCCATTAAACAAGTACAAGCTGCTATTTTAAAAAGAGAAAAGCTTTCGTGAAGTAAAAATATGAGAGCAGAAAACATAAGTTGACAGAAAAACTGGAATTTAATCCCAAAGAACTCTTCTAGAAAGTAAAACAAAAAGACAATAAAATGGAAATAGGAGATATAAAATTCAAAAAGAAGTTGAAGAGCAATTAGAGAATTTGATTTCTGACTATAGGAGCTCCAGTAAAAAGGATCTGAGAAAACAAAGAAAAAAGAATTAGTAAAGAAATAATGCAAAGAAAATTTTTCGTAAAGCAGAATGACAGATAACAATGGCTTAAAACTTTTAACATACAATTACACATCAAAACAATTTATCAATTACGTGTAGGATGAAATTTTCAGACAGAAAGATTATATTGAAAGATTTTTACAGGGTGTGGAGAAACTTCAACAAGAGATGTGAAGAAAATTAAGCAAAGGGAGAAAAAGTTAAGTAATAACTCCACGGAATATAAAAAGTTACACAGAAGAAACATGATCATGGAACACTTATTGGTTTAATAAGAAACAATCTTTACATAGTAAAAAAAAGTAAGAGCTGAATATTTGCTTACTCAAGACATATATTCTAAGAAAACATGGAGATGATAGCATAAGAGAGCTAAATCCTCATCTACCATAGTTGAAGGTCAATGCCTAACATAGAAATTGATAAATCAAGAGATAGCCTATTATTTGGAAGGTCAAAGAGCTGAAAGTGGTGGCCTCTGAAAAGGAGGACTGACATGTAGGGAAAGAGTGAGTTAGCAGTCTGCCACTTTTCATTACAAATCTTTGAACATATTTCTGTTTATGCATGTTTTTAACTTTTACATCAATAAAGTAAAAAATAAGTGCACCAAATATTTACTCTTCTTAGAATTATATTTCCTTTCTACTTGGACACTTATTTATCAACTGTATTCCTCTTGGTAATTTATATCCTTTTTTTTTTTTTTTTTTTTTGAGACAGGGTCTCACTCTGTTGCACAGGCTGGAGAGCAGTAGTATGATCGATCAAGGCTTACTGCAGCCTCAACTTCCCAAGCTCAAACAATTCTCCCACTTCGGCCTCCACATAGCTAGGACTATAGGTGTGTGCCACCATGCCCAACCAATTTTTTAATTTTTTGTAGTGATGGGGTCTCACTGTGTTGCCCAAGCTGGTCTTGAATTGCTGGGTTCAAGCGATCTGCTTGCCTCTGCCTCCCAGTGTGCTGGAATTACTGGCATGAACCACCACATTTGGCCTGATGTCCTATTTTTAAAGTCATTTATACAAAATATGTAGTTACATTTATCTTACATACCTAGATGTGTGGTTTCTCTTATGTTATTAATTATTACTCACATCTGAACATTTTTACATTTCCCATAAGCAAGTCTAGATATTAAAAGATGTTAGAATGCAGATAAGATAGCCAACAGAAATTAGTATACTTTAGAATACTAACTCCCTCTACAAGCTTTGGGAAAATTATGTACACATTTACTAATCTATGCACAATATTTAATGTCTATATTTCAACCAAAATTATTCTAAAAGCTCTATTTTCTGAACCAGTGTCCTTTCCCTCAACTAAATCAAATTAAGAAAGCAACGTGAATTTCCTCACAAACTATTTCATATTTGGATGCCCTTGAACTTTACTGAATCTGAAATAAAAGACATGTGTAGGTAAGCTTTGTTTTTCAAACCTAAGGAATGTCTATTTGCTATTACTATTCAAAGCACACATAAATATAGCTAATTTATTTAGACTTTATAAATGAAAGTCAACTGCAAGAATATTGATTTAATACATACAAAAAATTAGTCTTAATATTTAATACATTATTTCATTATCATCTTTGAACAATATCAAAATTAAAGATTGAGAGGATAGAATAGAACAATTTAAATGATTGTTGCCTCCTTAAAACTCTGTGATAGACATAGTCACACAATTCAGTAGAAAAATAATTTCTTGAATAAAGTAAAATTCAACTGTGTATGTATTGTCTTGACTTATACTACTTTTGTTCTGCAAATAAGAATTTATCAGAAATAAAATAATGAGCAAGTATATTTTTGCTGACCAATGTATAATAACTGCTAATTAGTTGATATTGCTTTTTAAATTGCACTTGTAAAACTAAATAATTAATGTTATATTCTTAGTAAATGAATTACATGTAAGTTGCTACACTTCAGAAACTTTGACCTGTTAAGTAAATTAACCACTCTTATAATGTTGCTTACACTATTACCTTATTTAATAAAACCCTTTTTATAAAAACATAAAAATAATTCAATAAAAGAATAAATAAATCAGGTACAAAGTAGCAAGTATATATAACATGAAGTTCTGACGTGGACAGGCAAAAATAGTTTACTAGAGCATTAACATGTTCTTCTATCCATTAGCAGCTTGAAGATAAACATGACTTACTAGTAGGAAACGTCTTTCAATTAACTTTGATAGGTTAAAAGGGCTTGAAAGGAATCAAAATCCCCCACAGGTAATTCATAGCATCTTTATTAACAAAAAAGAGGTAGAATGTTCTTAACTTTATCTAATTTTACTAAGTAAAATTTTGACATATATATATTCACTTAAGAAAGGAAGACATGTAAGAGTTGTTTCATATTGAAATCGCATTGAAATTCTACTTTATCATGAACATATTAATATGCTAGACTGAAATAATTACGAGTTGTAGATTTCTTTTATGAAAACATTCTTTAGCAATGTAGGTTATGATATTAATCCATAATGCTTTACGTATCCCTTATGTTGACATATTTTTACCCAATATAAATTACAATATAGGTGTTAACTACCATTAGTAATACATCTAGAATCCCATTAGTTTCCAAGAGCTTGGATATTAATGGTGAAGTATTTCAATTGGTTTTGTCTGCTCTCCAACTATATGGGTAGGGCCTATCCAAATTTTCAAAACTGTTAATCTGTTAATGTGATTTAGTATATATTACCTCACAATGTTCCATTAAGTTCTTTTCTATCATACAGGCTAGTTAATTGGCCTAGCAGAAGAATTTCCTCTTCCAAGAAATCTTATATTAATGTTTAGACCCCTAAGAACACTCTTCCATCTTTAATAAGTACATGGCAGAACTGACAGAGGAGAGTGGGGGAAAATTGTAAACAACTATTACTAATGTCTATGTGCTTATGGCTGGAACTCAAAAAGTGATCAAATAATTATCTCCATCAGAGGATCTGGTTAATTATACCAGCAGATCTTTTGATGCTTTACAATGGAAGATAATTCTTAGTCTAAGTAAACTGCTCTGGAACTTCTCCTTACTTTCTTTTGACCCCACCATAAGCATTAAAATTGAATTTCTTTTAGGGAACTTTTTTTAAGAGAAATTTTAATATCTTCAAGAAAGTTCAGGATAATGAATGAAAAACATAAAATTGCTGAGCTGCAGAAACCTAGCAGTAGGCTGGGTTTTATACAGGTCAACCAACCCACTCTCACAGAGACTCACTGCATGCAGGGTCTCTGTGCCACGCTGTGCCACGCAGAAAGAGCTGTAAAGGCAGTACCAGTGAGAACTATAATTTTCCATCTCTTCCATCAATTATTAGTGTTGGAGAAGTAGGAAATGGGGCAAGTGAGTTGGGCTGCCTTCCACCTGGAGCCTAGAAAGAGGCTTCGATCCAAAGAGACAGAAGGGCTAAAACCACAGGCCTTCTATGTTGGCAAATAGTGAATGCATCTAGTGCTCTTAAAATAGGAGAGGGATAAGAGGGAAAAAATTACATAGGCCTATGGAAGAAAAATAGGCCCACATTTTAAAAGACATGGATAAAAATCAGGCACTGAAAGTCATCCTCTGCAGGAACCTAAAGAAAAGTTAAGTGTTAGAGAATATTTGCCAGCTTCAACCAACTTATGAAAACAGAGTCAAAGACTAAAGAATAAAAGAGGCTAAAGTAAGAGGACCACATACCCATAGAAACAATCAGGTCAGAGATGTTAGGCAAAAAGAGAAAATAAGCTAAGATTACAATAGAAAAATTAAAATTCATTATGGAGGTAATAATTGGCTATTTCAAGTTGAATTAGTGATGAAGCTCACACTTTAGAATAAAAAAAAAAATTCAAAAGCACAGCCTCCCCCCATCCACACATACACACAAATCAAAGAATTATTCTTATCTCAGATATTTAATTTGTAACACTAATTGACAGATAATCATGACTTAGTAACTATTAAGAGAAAAAGGTCATGAACCTGGTATTCTAGACATACTCTAGTTGTCACTTACATATGAAAGCAACAGAAAGGCATTCCTAGATTTTGTATTAATGGGGATTAGCTGATTTCTGCAACTGTCAGAAAGCCCAGGTTAACAGTGACTTAAGAAGAAAGAAGTTTACTCAAAATTCCAGAGTTAATGTGATACTTTATAGTGTAAGGTCCCCAGGATTCTTCTATGTTACGGCTTTACCTTTTGTGGCCTGCAGGATTGCACCATGATTGAAGATGTCAGTCCATCTGCAGCTCTCAAATCCCCCATTCCAGACAACCATAAGGAGGAAAGAAGGATACTCATTTTTTTAAAACACACTAGGAGGAGGAAGTCCATCTTGGGACTCGAGTCCCACGAGTTTTGGTGAATGTGCCAAAATCATAAAGTCTTCATCATTCTTTTACCTGGGCCATTCCTCAGAATTATTTATGCAGTTGGCAATCCTGTAACATCTCCCCAGTATATATCACTTAGTCCTATGATGTGCCTAGTCTCCCTCTGGGCAGAGAAGGCTTGCTTCCTGCTTCCTGTAAAAGTTGTAAATTTCCTATACTTGGCGAATTTTGCCTATGGTATACTTGCATATGCAGGTCTCCCTGACTCTCTGCATCCCTATGTGGGATTTGAGGCTCAGGGAACTGGCACCACTATGCTAAAACTTCGATTGCTTTTGCTGTGAGGGATACAATCTCTGACCTAGGAAGCTTCTGTCTTCTACCAGTATCTCTGGAACTGCAGCAGACTAATGTACTAGTTTGAATAGTCCTTTTGGCGAGAGTACTGCTTTTAGCTGGCCTCCACACCATCGGACTTACTGACATAGGGAAAATTCCTGATAAATACTTCTTAGAAGCTGGATCCACACATTTTACTTATATTCCATTTACCAGCACTTAGTCACAGGGCTATATGCAGTGTTAAAAAGTGGCTGATAAATGCAGTTTTAATTTCAGCATGGATGTACACACAATAAATCAAAGGTTCTATTATATAGAAAAGGGATTAGAAAACCACAGCTTTCAGACCAAAGCCAGCCCATTGCCTAACTTGTTTATAAAGTTTTATTAAAACGTAGTCATGCCCACTTATTTATGTATTATCTATGACTGCTTTTGTGCTACAGTGGCAGAATTGAGTAGTGGTAACATAAACCTGTAGCTATCAAAACTTAAAATAATTACTCTCTGGCCATGAAAAAAAAAAAAAAAAAAAAGCTGGCCGGGCGGGTGGCTCACGCCTGTAATCCCAGCACTTTGGGAGGCAGAGGTGGGAGGATCATGAGGTCAGGAGATCGAGACCATCCTGGCTAACACAGTGAAACCCCGTTTCTACTAAAACTCCAAAAAATTATCCAGGCATGGGTGGCGAGCGCCTGTAGTCCCAGCTACTCAGGGAGGCTGAGGCAGGAGAATGGCGTGAACCCGGGAGGCGGAGCTTGCAGTGAATCGAGATTACACCACTGCACTCCAGCCTGGGCAACAGAGCAAGACTCTGTCTCAAAAAAAAAAAAAAAAAAAAAAAAAGTTTGCTGACCCCTGGTTCAGAGAAAGAGAAAAACTGATACTGAGCGGCAATGAACTCTCTGCCATAGACATATAAGGCCTCAAAAAACGTACTGTCCATGTCCTTCTTTAAATAAAGCCTCATGACATATTCCATGCATCAAAAAAATTATTATTATTATTTTTTTTTGTAGAGATGGGGGTTCTTGCTGTCTTGTCCAGGCTGGTCTTGAACTCCTGGACTCAAAGGATCCTCCCACCTCAGTCTCTCAAAGTGCTGAGATTACAGGCATGAGCCACCGTGCTTGGACAAAATGATTCATTTTAATGTTTCAGGAAGAAGAATCAGTAATATTGGTATCAATAATACCAACATGGTATCAAAACTCAGTAAGGCTGCAGAAGATATGAACAATATTAGCAAACCTCAGGAAATGGATGAATGTAGAACGTTGTACCCAACAACTGTATTCTTTTTAATGTACTTGAAACATTTACCAGAATTGACCAGATCCTGGGACACAAAGCATTTCTCAAAACATTTCAGTAGATTAAAATTACAGGCTCTGTTATTTGAACATGGAGGACATAAATTAGTACATTAATAAAAATATAACTGGGAAAGCTCCAAATGTTATATAATTCAGGAATATACTTCTAAACAAGATATGAGTCAATATAGAAAAAAAACAGAAAACATTTTGAAATTTATGATAAAACTTGTGGGATGTCACTAAGTACATGTTCTGAGGGAAATTTATAGCCTTATATACATAGATCAAAAATAAAGGGTGAAAATGAATCATTGAAGTATCCATTTTAAGAAGTAACAGAAAAATCAGCAAATTAAACCCCCAAAATTGAAGGAAGAAATAAAGATCAGATGCGAATAAAATAGGAAATGATCATTCCATGAAAAAATTAACAAAGTCAAAATTCAGTTTTCTAGATTGATGAAATTTAAAAATCCTTAACAAAATTTATTAGAAACATTCATCAATATCCATGAATAAAAAAGGTGACACCACTGTATATGCTATAGAATTAAATATTAATATAGAATACAATGGATCATGAGCAGTTTTTTTGCCAATAAATTTGAAAACTTAGTTGAATAGGTCAAATGAATAAAACACAACAAACAAAATAAGAAATAGAAATCTGAATTGTCTTTTATGCATTAAAAGAACTGAATTAATAAATAAAAAGAATACCCCACAACCCAACAGGCTCACTAGTGAGTTCTTCCAAATGTTTAAGGAAGAAAGAACAATGTCACACAAACTCTTCCAAAAATTGAAAAAGCGGGAATACTACCCAAATTGTTTTATGAGTTCAGCATAATCTTGATACTAAAACTTGACAAGGACTGTATACGAAAGGAAAACTAGAGACCAATCCATCTTATGAACATAGATATAAAAAATAATAAAGTATTAGCAAATTGAATGCAGGAATATGTAAAAATAAAAGTTTCTTATTAAGTAGAGTTCATTCTAGGAAGAGAAGTTTGGGCAATTTTAAAAAGTGTAGTTCACTATAATATAATAAAAAAGTAATCACATGATCACCTCATAGATGCAAAAGCCTTTGATAAAGTTTAATACCTACTTATGATTTTAAAAATAATAATCTGCTACCAAAACAAAAACATAGGAACCATCTTTAACATGATAAAGTATAATAAAACATTATGCTTAATTGAAAAATAAATTAGAAATAATTGAAAATGGAAGAAATAAAACTTTTCAGTTTATAATATACATATTATATGGATATATGTATTTATCATATACATAATATGTATATGACAAATTATGTATACCAGATTTAATTTAATATGTAGGAAAGTATGGCAAAATACATTGGTTGAAACTAGGTGGTGAGTGCATAACATATGTATTACTCATAACATGATCTTGAACTCCTGGACTCAAAGGATTCTCCCATCTCTATCCTCTCAAAGTGCTGAGGTTACAGGCATGAGCCACCGTGCTTGGACAAAATGATTCATTTCAGTGTTTCAGGAAGAAGAGTCAGTAATATTGGTATCAATAATACCAACATGATATCAAAACTCAGTAAGGCTGCAGAAGATATGAACAATATTAGCAAACCTTGGGAAATGGATGAATGCAGAATACTGTGACCAAAAACTGTATTCTGAATAATAAATACGTCATGCAACCACCATCTAGTTTTAACCCATATATTTTGTCACACTTTTCTACATATTAAAAATGTTTTGTAATTCAAAATGTTATATGATATTTAGCAAGAAAATGAATAAAATGTATCAAATATTGATAAAACTCTTCTCAGAGGTGTATTTATTAGTACAAATGTTTTCATCCCTATTGTTTCAGTCCCTATTGATGTCCAAACATTTCTTTATCCTTGAAAATAATTTAATGTTTGACTAAAAAATAAATGTAAGTAACTAGAAATTTCAGAAACTTTATATCACACCTTACTTCATTTCTGCATATTGTTTAGTAGATGCTTCATGGTAAATATCACGGTTAAGTGCAAAGTTTTACCACTTAAACATATATATAAGTATTCTATTGTAAGAATCATGAAAACCAAAATAAATTTGTTAATTCACCAAATTTAAAGTAACATATTTTTTATTTTCTGAATATTTGTTCATATATGCACGATAGGTACATGTCTATATATATATCATTATGAAAGTATATATGCACATGTTTCCTCAATTTCTAAAGCAGAGCTTAATTATTGTTACTATTATTATTATTTTATTTATTTATTTTTTTGAGACAGGGTCTCACTGTGTCACTCAGGCTGGAGGGCAATGATGCAATCACAGCTCACTGACACCTTAACCTTCTGGGCTCAAGCAATCCTCCTGCCTAAGCCTTCCAAATAGCTGGGACTCCAGGTGCACCCCACCACACTCAGCTAATTTTTGTATTTTTTGTAGAGACGGGGTTTTGCCATGTTGCCCAAGCCTGGCCTCTAACTCCTGAGCTCAACTGATCTGCCCTCCTCAGCCTCCCAAAGTGCTGGGATTACAGGCATGAGCCAGGCATCTTCCAAGTATCTGCAAAGAATTTATAAAATCTTAGAAGCCGACCTACACTAGGAGAAAGTAAGTTTAAAGAGCTAGTTGAGATAGTGTAGTGTAATGGTTAATAGGCCAGAGAGCAGTGATGAACTTTCTTTATTCAGCTTTTAATCTATACAGAGGAATGATAATATCAATATCCTAGGTTAGTTAGTTCTGAGGCTTAAAAGTGACAATGCAGCTAAAGCTCTTTCTCAATATGTGTCAGTTTACTAGGAATAATTTTAACTCTGGGATAATTTATAAATAAAAAGGAAAGGATTGAAATGTGTAGAAACTGTTGCTTATGCAGCCTGACTCCAAAGGAAACAGCAATAGCAAAGACATCTAAAAGTCTTTTGCTTATCATTTTCAAGGACATTATCTATACAAATGGAATTAAACACCTTTGTTTTATCTAGCTGTCTTACACATGGAGACATTACTGTGCACACAGTGGGTGTCCAATAGTTATTAACTCTTAATAACATTAATAACAAAATGTACTAATAATTGTATAGAAATTGCAGTCATGTCTGCAAAATGACTGATTCCTTTTTTTTCCGATAAGATTAAACCTTTAAACAAGATTTTCCAAGTCGCACTTCAGGTTATTGCAGAGTAACTTCACTGGAAATCTATATATAAACTTTAGGTCCTAATGCCTCAAAATGTTTGGCTCAGTGCAAAATGTGGACATCATAAAATGATGTTGATTGATAAATGGGAGGTATCAGTATTGTCCCCTCAAACTAAGCTAACATCTATATATTAATTTCATAAAAACTCTTAGTGGAATTTTAGTCACCTAACCACCAACTGTGGTTCTCCTATGTTGTATTACACATACATTTAAGAAAAATAATGATATATATGGATATGCTTTATTGCTACCTTTAGCAAGATTGAAATAGTGTATCAAATTTTATTTTGGTGGTGGTTTTATTAGCTTTCTACCACTTGATCAGCTGATATCACTAATAATAAATATTTTTTATAAACTAGAGTTTGCAAGTCCTGTCCCGAGACTGTAATATTTCAAAAAACAGTCTAAGCTTTAGGGAAAAAACCAATTACAGAAATAGCATTAAAAATGCCAAGCACCGGGCAGAAGCAATTCTGGATCAGTTTAAAAAAGTGATTGATGAAACTCTAATCCAAGCTGAAGGAACAGTTTCACGACAAGCTGTGACCATTCCACACACTTCATTAGCTGCCATAATTAGCCTGGTGTTTCAATTTGTTAGAACTGGTGGGGACAATTTTCCTCAGAATGCAAACATCAAAAAACAGGGTCCCTCAGACTTCAGAAGAGGCTGATGAGAGGCTTTTCTAGTCTCTGTTAACTAAAAGATTAATTATTGCTGATGGGAGGCTGTGCTGTGATTGTCACTCTGTCTATGTGCATTACTTTTAGCATTAGAAGAAAGATATGGTTGACACTGCACTACTCAATCAAGCAGCTTCACATTAGAGCCCAAAGTCGCTTTTAATATCCAGGGTATTTTTGATTGATTTTTCTTCCTGTTTCTAGGTCCAAGAGTCACACCTATTTATTTATATTAGAATTTTTAAATAGACTCTAAAATACTGAGAGGCTTGGTTAATGTACTTTGCCCCAAGTTAGAGCTTTCTTCTTACTTTAGATCAGTGAAACAGTGATTTCACATATTTCTATGATTGCATAATGATTTCTCTCAACTATGTGTATAAACCTTCTAAGACGATCAATGTTTGAACTAACCTAGAAAGCTACATCAATTTTTACCTATATTTAGAAATATAGAACTATAATCTTATCTCTTGATTAAGGGAATGTTCTCTGACCTTTTTCACAACCCAAATTTATGAAATCTAATCAAAAGGGATGCGAGGAAGGGACTCCTACTTAATTTCCTTAGAACAAAAATGACTTCTTGTCTTTGGGCCACAGGCAAAACTAATCCAAAATAGATAGCATGTATCTATAACAATTTCATTTAAAATGTCACCAATGCCTTAATTTTTAATCCACTTGGATGCACTATTATTTTCATTAAAATATTTTTAAAAGAAAAATTTTCACTGTATATATCTTTATGTATCATTTCTTTAATAGACCTATAATAAGAGAACTGGAAAGTAATTTGGTGAGATGTAGAAAACGCAGACATAGCTGAAGAAACTGGTGGTATTTTCAAGTTCTTTACAACACTAGAGTGCCAGTCTTAAAGTGAAAAAACATAACATCAGAGAAAAATGCTTGACTAAATTTCCAGAGGGAAATTTTCCACAGATTCTGCTAAAATCAAGTCCCTTCTATCCCCCCAAATTGGGCAAATATATCATTTAGAGCAGTGCTGTCTAATAGAAAAAGAATGTGGGGGCCGGGCACGGTGGCTCACACCTGTAATCTCAGTGCTTTGGGAGGCCGAGGCGGGTGGACCACAAGGTCAGGAGATCACCCTGGCTAATACGGTGAAATCCTGTCTCTACAATTAAAAAACAAAACAAAACAAAACAAAACTGGCTGGGCGTGGTGGCGGGAGCCTGTAGTCCCAGCTGCTCGGGAGGCTGAGGCAGGAGAATGGCGTGAACCTGGGAGGTGGAGCTTGCAGTGCCGCGAGATCGTGTCGCTGCACTGCAGCCTGGGTGACAGAGGAGACTCCGTCTCAAAAAAATAAAAATAGAAATACAATGTGGACCACACATGAAATTTATTTTTCTAGTAGCCACATTAAAAATAGTAACAAGAAACAGAGAACATTAATTGTACGCTAATAAAATATTTTAACCCAAGACATCTATAATATCAGGGTAACATGTCACTAATATAAAAATATTAATGGCCGGGCGCGGTGGCTCACGCCTGTAATCCCAGCACTTTGGGAGGCCAAGAAGGGCGGATCACAAGGTCAAGAGATCAAGACCATTCTGGCTAACACGGTGAAACCCCCATCTCTACTAAAATACAAAAAAAATTAGCCGGACGTGGTGGCGGGCGCCTGTAGTCCCAGCTACTCAGGAGGCTGAGGCAGGAGAATGGCGTGAACCGGGGAGACGGAGCTTGCAGTGAGCCGAGATCGCGCCACTGCACTCCAGCCTGGGCAACAGAGCCAGACTCCGTCTCAAAAAAAAAAAAAAAAAAATAAATAAATAATAATAATAATAATATGTGCCTTTTTAACTAAGGCTTCAAAATCCAATGTGTATTTTACATTTACAACACATCTCAATTCAGAGAACTCAATGTTTCAAGTGCTCAATAGCTTTAGTGACTATTATACCCGACCACACAGAATGTGTTTAGAGAATGTGGAGCTTTCTTTCTCAGGGAGCAGCTGTCTGCTGTTTAGTAAGCAGAGTAATTCTGGAATTCTACGGAGTTACATACTTAACAAATAGGACAAAGGGAAATAAAAGCATTTCTTTCTTAATAAATGTGCCCTCTGAAGAAATGCATACAGATTATAAGCACCACCAAAATCAGTGAGGATAATGTAAGACTTAAGAAATAAACAGGCCCAAAAGGAAAAACGCAGATGGTAAAGGACCATGCACACCACTGAGACTGAGAATAGCTACACACAGGGCCAGAAAGATAGCACCAATTTCCAGGGCAAAGCTGTATGGTTAAAAAAAGGCCATTTTCCTTAACTTTCATCAGAGTGCAAAATTCATCCAACATGCACCAGTATGGTTATATTGGTTTCCAAATGGAAATGCTTTCACTATTTTCAAATCTGTTAGTAAACAGCTGTTAACTCAAGCACCAGCCCCAAGTTCCCCCACAGTGGAGCAATTAAAGAGTTAATACGTATCCCTGCAGGAAACCCCAGTATTAGTGTCCATTCTGATTGTTTAGTACTTTTGTATTATATTTAGCAAATATTTTAAATATGACTTGTGCCTATAATACAACTAGCTGGGCATACTGACCGCAGTTAATTATCTAGTAAATCTGTGGCTAATTTAGCCACATTACTGTTTTTAATCTCATCAATTTGCTTCTTCCCCAAATCTTAAGAAACATGCTGAGAACCAAAATATCTAGATTTAGTAGCTCAAAACATTCATGCAGAAGACATATAGAAACTAGTCACATTTGAGTCTGCCAAGCCATTTGTTATCCAAAAAATATTACAGGGATTATTTCTATTTGGGTATTGCACTGTTGGGAAGGCTTTACTCCCACAATTCTACATCTCTACTTTTTAATCTTTAATTTTTTTAAACAGTGGAACATACACCCAAAATAACTCTTGTGGTTCATACATAATTTTCAAAATTATTGTTGAATCATTCGTCTTAGTATTCTTAAATACAGAAGGAGAATCTCGAGACTTAAATTATAAAATAGTAAAATAACTTTTTGAGTAGTAAAAATTGCACCATTAAAAACAAAATAAATACAGCTGGAGCACTTCTGTCCTTTGTGAAAATACTTAAGAGACCATAACTCTTTGTCACAAAATATGGGTGGAGCTGAGAAGGCTGGAAATTAACCCAAATTTTTATTTGCTCCATCCAAAGACCTTTGCTTGGAAACATCTCATAATACAAACAAGAGAAGCCATAGGCCACCAGGGAGAAATCATGTAGCATGAAAATAAATGCTAGAGTTGATTTGTCGCTTGGAAGAGAAGAATACAATAGACACAGTACTTCTTTTTCTTCCAAATAGTTGATGTTTTGTAGCATATCATAGAGTAAATGACAGAGTTAACATTTCCCTTCAGCATGCCCCGGAATCCGGAATGTATCTGAGAGCAAACAACTCACAGCTTTGGTCTGTTTCTGCTGACATCATGATAGATAAATTCTTATTTTGTGAGCTCCTTTGGAAACTATATAGGCTGTTTCCTTATTTTCAAAATGATTAAAAGTTATTTTGTTGAGCACAACTTCAGTTGGAAGAAAAATCTTGAAACTTTATATCCAAGTAGAGTATCTGCAACCTTGCAAACACATTTGGTTTTGCTGTTTGGTGAAAAAAGTTTCACATGCCATTTTGACCATTTTATAACTGCCCGACAGAGTCTTCCTGCTCACTGCACAAAGATCACAGCATTGCAGTAAAGAGAGTTTAATTCCCGCAAGACTGGCCATGAGAAATGGGAGACAGAGTTAGCGCTCAACCTCCTTGAAGGTTCCTAGGTTAGGTGTTTTTCCAAGGTAGTTTGGGGGTGGCTCGGCAATGGGTGCTTGCTGCTGATTAGGTGAGGAGTACAATCATAGGGGTGTAGGAAATGATCCTCCAGTGAGCTGAATCGCTTTGGGTGGGGAAACAGGAGAGGCTGGAACCATTGGTCACTGGGTCCAGGTGGAGTCATGGGTTGTCAGACATGCAAAAACTTGAAAAGATATCTCAAAATGCCAGTCATAGCTTCTACAATAGTGATATTACCTACAGGGGTAATTGGAGAAGTTGCATATTTGTGACCTCTGGAATAATGGTTGGCAATCATTTATGCCTAGACCTTAACAGAATTCAGGCTCCTCTCCTGCTCCTAGCCTAGTAGTCTCTCATTTAGCTTTACAAAGACAGTTGAGTTTTGGAGAAGGTCTATTATCATTTATCAGGAAAACATGATAAGAAGAGTTCATCCATGGATTGACTTACTTAGAAAATGTTATTGTTATTCAATGCACTGCGGTTATTCAATGCACTAGGGTCACATTATACATGGTGCTACAAATTCACAAATTCTTTTGAACAAACTCTTATTCCAGAAAATAAGATTAGAGAAAGATAAATATGCCAACTAATTCTGGAGAAAGTCCTTTGTAGGCTAAAGTGTAAAATGAAAATTTGTTAATTTCCATATAAGCAGAAATATCTGAACATCCTATTGAAACTAACTTCAACTTCAAGGTTCCTAAAATGATACATGGATTCATAACTTTCAGCTGTTACAGACTACATCAACAATGCAGACCCCAAAACACATAAATGCAATGACTTAAGTACAAAGGAAATGAAATGACATGAGTTCAACCAAGAGGTTTCTTGGAAAACTCATACAGTCACATGCTCCTTAACAACAGGGATACATTCTGAGAAATTTGTCACTAGGCAATTTACTCATTATGTGAACATCATAGAGTACACTTTCACAAAGCTAGATGGTATAGCCTACTACATACCTAGGCTATATGGTGTAGCCTATTTTTCCTAAGCTGTATACTTATATGGCATGCTACTGTACTGAATACTGTAGGCAACTGTAACACTATGATAAGTATTTATGTATCTAAACATATCTAAACATATAAAAGATACTTTAAAAACACAGTGTGAAAGACAAAAAGTGGTACGCTTGTATAGGACACTTACTATGAATGGAGCTTACAGGACTAGTAGTTGCTCTGAGTGAGTGGTGAGTGAATGTGAAGGCCTAGCACATTACCATAGACTTTATATATAAACACTGTACACTTAGATTACACTAAATTTATAAAAATATTTATCTTTCTTTAATATTATAATAAACTAACCTTACCTTGTTATAACTTTTTTACTTTATACACTTTTGGATTTTTTAAATTTTTCACTCTTTTCTAATAACACTTAGCTTAAAACATGAACACACTATACAGCTGTACAAAAACATTTTTCCTTTATATCCTTATTCTATAAGCTTTTTTTCCATTTTTTTTTAACTTTCTAAATTTTTTGTTAAAAATTAAGACACAAATACACACATTAGCCTAGGCCTACACAGGGTCAGAATCATCTATGTCACTGTCTTCCACCTCCATACCTTGTCCCACTAGAAGGTCTCCTGGGGCAATAACACACACGGAGCTGTCATCTCCTGAGATAATAATGCCTTCTTGATACCTCCTGAAAGACCTGCCTGATGCTGTTTTCAGTTAACTTTTTTTCTAAATAGAAGCAATACACTCTAAAATAACAATAAAAATTATGTTATAGCAAATATGTAACCCAATAACATAGTCATTTATTATCATTATCAAGTATTATGTATTGTACATAATCATATGTGCTATACTTTTATATGACTGGTAAAGCAATAGGTTTGTTTACACCAGCATCGCCCCAAATGTGTGAGTAATGCAATGTGGTATGACAACTCTATGTGATGTTTAAGCTTCTTTATAATCTTATGGGACTGCCCCTGTATTTGCAGTCTATTGTTGACTGAAACGTCATTATGTGGCATGTGACAATATTTCTTTCCTCTAGCCTCTGCTCTCTGATAAAGCAAGTTATTGGAGTTCTAATTCCATTTGACACTACATACCTAGGTAAATTATTATTTTTAACACTTGTTGCCATTAGAGCAAAAACACTGAAATCAAATTAATGTTAGAGATAAATGCATTGTTCTACAAAAGGGCTACTACATTTCAACTATTTATTCAAGTAAACTATAGCAGTGTCTCATTAAATTTTACTTTTATATAATTTCATTTCTTTACTTGCAAAATATGAATTCTCTAAAAGGTCAGATGTCAAAAAGGTATCTAATTATTAATTTGACGTTTTTAAGATTATTTCTGGGCCGGGCGCGGTGGCTCAAGCCTGTAATCCCAGCACTTTGGGAGGCCGAGGCGGGTGGATCACGAGGTCAGGAGATCGAGACCATCCTGGCCGACACGGTGAAACCCCGTCTCTACTAAAAAATACAAAAAACTAGCCGGGCGAGGTGGCGGGCGCCTGTAGTCCCAGCTACTGGGGAGGCTGAGGCAGGAGAATGGCGTGAACCCGGGAGGCGGAGCTTGCAGTGAGCTGAGATCCGGCCACTGCACTCCAGCCTGGGCGGCAGAGCGAGACTCCGTCTCAAAATAAATAAATAAATAAATAAATAAAGATTATTTCTGAAGAAAATAGCAGTTTCCTGAATTAAACCGAAAACCCACTTTGCCACTCTGTATATTAAATCAAACTCCCCATATAAAATAAATACAAGAAGTAATGTAGGCAAAAAGATTTCCAACAAAGGGAAATGAAGCCAAATGGTTAAGTGAAGGAAGGTAATGACTTGACTTATGCTAGTGATCTGGTGTGTCCACAGGCAAGCCTTGAACACAAAAGCCCAAGCCCATAGGCATGCACTTGTAATATCTGATTTATCTGACTTGCATCACTTTTATTAACGTTATCCCTCCTTAGAAAATACAGTTACAGTGTAGAGAATCATTTTTGCATGTAAGTTTCCATATGAGAGAGACGGTTCTTCGGTTACTTCTTCTCCAGTCAACGACAACTTTCCTGAATGTCGGTGTGTGTTTGTACTTGTGCATGAAAAGACTAGCAAGCTCTATGGGACAAAGGCAGACAACATGTATAGCCGATATACTGTTTGCTAATGAGTTCTGAAGGTAACCAGCTTTTTGATTCGGATTTTTAAAAACCAAAACTAAGCATACTGTCATCTCTTATGAGGTCATGATACATAATGATATACAATAATAATGAAAATGATTATCTACAACAATTTAAAATATATATTGAAAAAACAGGCAATTGAAAGTGTCTGTCTTTGCTTTGAAATAATAGACTTTTCTGAGGCAGTGTGTTATAAGTACTCAACAGCAGAAAGAAGCTTTCTTGAAAGTAAACTTCTTTTTACTTTTTTTTTTTCTTTGAGGTAGGGTCTCACTCTGTTACACAGTGTGAAAATCTAGTGGTACAATCCCAGCTCACTGCAGCCTCGATCTCACCAGGATCAGGTGATCCTCCCATGTCAGCCTCTCAAGTAGTTGGGATTACAGATGCCCACCACCACAGCCAGCTGATTTTCCTATTTTTTGTAGAGATAGAGTTTTGCAATGTTGCCCAGGCTGGTCTCAAACTCCTGGGCTCAAGTGGTCCACTCACCTCGACCTACAAAAGTGCTGGGATTACAGACATGAGCAACTGTGCCCAGCCAAAAGTAAACTTTATTTTTATATGAGAATGTCATAAAAAGTCAATCCTTAAAGTTACTATTGATTATTTTAATGCTACTAAGCCAAACTTTATATTAATACCATAGCTACATTCTGTGATGATTTTCATCATAGAACACCAAATGCTTAACATTTGATACCTGAAAGTCTCCCAATCTGACAAATTCATGCAACTTCAGATCCATTTTTATTGTCAGCCTTTATGTCAATTATAGATCAGTAAGATGAGAATTAGAAAGTTAAAGCATGTGAAATTTTATCAATCATGTTTTGGGATAAAAAGAAAATATGTTAGTTGTGAATATATCTAATATATTCTATCATTATTTTCTGGTATATTTTTAGAATTTTTACTGTACTTTGAATTTTAGGTAACATTAGCCATGAACATGGAAACTTACTTTATAAACTAAGCATACATTTTACATGTGGTATTTTGTACTTCTTTAATTATGCTATTAGAACTGGAAAGTAGATAAGGATGTTCAGATTAAATTGCTTCTACCCTTTGGACATTATTTATGTATATTAGATGTCAAAACTAAAATGACAGATGATTTCTAAATGCAATTAGCAAAACAATATCCACTGCCTCAAAAATCACAAAGAGAAAGTAAATGAAGCTTCAAATTAAAACAGGTCTAATTTCAAATTCTATTTATTTCTTTTAAAAGTACTATTTTCAAGAAAACGTTAACCTTTTTAAATGGTTTATAGGATTCAGTCATATGAAGTTTTACTGAATATGCTGACAAATAAAATAGAAATAATTTTTAAAGGTAATACACACATGACATAAAAGTGAAGGAAACAAGTATATGGTAAATGCTGATTGTTCTTCATTACTGCCATAACAAATGTCATCCTGATCTATGGCTTTAGGTGGGTGAGCTGCAAAGAAATTTGGACAGACATACTTCCTGTCTTCTAATGGCAAATCATTAGATTCATACACAAGCAAATACAGAAGAAATATATAATAAAAATAATTAAAACACTGAATAAATGCACAACAATTATATTTTGTGTACCATAAGAAAATGCATTTTTTGGAGTAGGCCTTTTTATATAGGGATTTGATCTTTTAAATACTAATTAAACTTGCTAGTCATACATAGCTTGAGCAAGATTCAGTTAGGAGAGGCATTCCTAAAGAAGGAGATGGAGAACATGAGTATGCTTCCCTAGTATTTGGCATAATTTGACCAACTGTGTGGATGTAAGGAATTTAGAAGAGACCAGGTATCAGGGAGGAGACGAAGAGTTCTATATTGAGCATATTAAGAGTGAACGTCTCTGGGATAAGAAAAGAAAACAGCTGAAAGAGTAATACGGCAACATTCTTTTCTCTAATGCTGCTTACAGGCAAGTTACATGATTAAATGAAGAAGGTAGGGAAAGTAAGACATTTATAACACAACGGACAAATTACAATGCATTGCCAGTTAGACAGCATAATAACTACCATCTAATTTTCTCTTTAGAATCCATTTATTCTTCAAAGCCCTAGATCATCATCAAGGGACCACATTTTCTAACTGAGGAATTATAGGAGAGGAAAACTCGATTTTATTAAATACTCCAATTGTTATAAGCAAACCCTTTGCAAATAGCTCCTGGAATAGATTTAATAAGAAAGCAAGGTTAACATTTGTATCCTTAAAACCAATAATGTAAACTATTTTCACTGCTTTTATACCTTTATAACATTTAATTAATATTCTTAAAGTCACTTGCTGCCCAAGCTATCAAATTATCACTTCCTAGTCATTTGGCAATTCACATTTGTTAACCTTTTAACTTGTAAACAGATTTAATTTTTTCTCTAATAGTTTAACCTTACAACAGTCACCTAAAAAGTAACTTGTAAATTAATTCAGAGTTAATAACACCATTATCAATCTGGCACTTATATGACAGATGTTACAAACGGCAGCATTCTCTAATCAGCCTAGACGTATGGCTTCCAGGCTCTTCTAAGAATAAATACGAATGTGTAGCTAAATAATTCCATGAAGAACTTGTTAGGAGAAAATATATTGCATTTAGGCAGAATTTGGAAAATATTCAATTAAGTATGTTAAAATAAAATGAGTCTATGAAAATAATTTATTTGCACTGGAACACTTCCTTCAAGTGAATTCTTAAGCAGGAAGCCCAGGATTTGACACAGATGAATGGAGCCCTGTTTGAGTCGAGGAGATGTTCAGTACAGGGCTCCGGATGCTGATTGCTCGTTGGTGCACATTATGTAAAGTGACATGAAGTGATCAATTAATGCAAAATTTAAAAAAGAATTTGACTATCATTTTTATGGTATGTATACTACTGGCTTCCTTTGCCTTTTTGCAGGAGGTTAAAAAAATATTAAGCACCAACTTGGGGATTTACCAAAAAAAATTTCCAAAGAGTTGTCTTGTTACATTCTGATATAAAATCGAATGGAAGATACAAAATGATATGAGATGAATCTATAAATTCACATCTGACTTGCAAATAAGCTTTCACATACTTGCCTTAGAAGTAATAAAAGTTGGATACTTTATAGATTTAAATATCAATATTTAATTTTTTTGAATAAATTTTATTGTGTATATTTGAAGTTTACAACATTATTTTGTGGGATATATATAGATAGTAAAATGTTTACTATAGTGAGTAGATTAATATATCTCTCATCTGATAATTACTTTATTTTTGTGACAAGAACAGCTAAAATCTACTTATTTAAGAACACTCCCTAATATAATTTTATTAACTTTAACCCTAATGTTGTACATTGGTTCGCTGGACTTTCATCCTATATACCTGCTATTTTGTATCTTTTGATCTACATTTCTCCATTCCCTCTTGCCACCCCAACCCCTTTCCCATGCCAATGGTAATCATTTT
>NW_012103243.1:1820143-1848791 GCF_000951045.1 Mandrillus leucophaeus
TCTTGGCTGTTGTGAATAATACTGCAATGAATGTGGAAATGCCCCTTTACAATGGGGTAAATTCTTTTCCTTTGAGTATATACACAGAAGAGAGATTGCTGGATTATACGGTAGTTCTATTTTCAGTTTACTCAGGAATCTCTGTATTGTTTTCCATAATAGCTGTTCCAATCGACATTCTATCAACAGTGTACTAGAGTTCCATTTTCTCTACACCCTCACCAACATTTGTTATCTTTTATCTTTTTGATATCAGCCATCCTTACAGATGTCAGGTGATATTTCAGTGATTTTAATTTGCATTTTACTGATGATTAGTAATACTGAGCATCTTTTAATGTACCTGTTGAAATTTTTATATCTTCTTTAGAGAAATGTCTGTTCATGTTCTTTGCCCACTTTTTATTTTTCTTGTTGTTGGATTATAAATGTTCTTTATAAAATTTGAATACTAACCCTTATCAGATAAGTGGTTTGCAATTATTTTTTACCAGTTGTAGGTTGCCTTTTCATGTTGTTGACTGTTTCCTTTGCTGTGCAGATGTTTTTTAGTTTAGATTTGGTTTAGCTTGATGCTTTTTAGTTCCATTTTATTTGTTTTTGTTTCTGTAGCCTGAATTTCTGGTGTGATATTCAAAAAATCATTTCCAAGGCCAATATCAAAGAAGTTCCACCTATACTCTCTTCTAGGATTTTTATGAATTCAGGTGTTACATTTAGGTCTTTTATCAATTTTAAGTTGATTTTTATGTATGGTATAAAATAGGATCCAATTTCATTCTTTTGCATTTGGAAATCCAGTTTCTCGGCATCATTTGTTGAAGAGACTATCAGTTCCCCACTGTGTCCTCTTGGTGTGCTTGTCAAAAATTAGTTGACCATATATGTTTCAATTTATTTCTGGGTTCTCTATTCTGTTCCATTGGTCTATGTTTCTGTTTTTTATGCTAGTACCATACTGTTTTGATTACTATAATTTTGTAATATAACTTTAAATCAGAAAGTATGATGTCTCCAACATTGTTTTTCTTCATATTGCCTTGACTATTCAGGGTTTTTTTGTGTGTGTGTGTGGTTCCATACAAATTTTAGGATTTTTATTTTCTCTTTATGTGAAGAATGGCATTATAATTTTAAGTTCCTGGGTACATGTGCCAAAATGTGCACATTTGTTACATCAGGGAAATGTGTGCCCTGTGGTTTACTGCACCTATCAATCCATCAACTAGGTACTAAGCCCAGCATGCATTAGCTTTTTTCCCTAATGCTCTAACCTCTCCCTGCTTTCTCCCAACAGGCCCCAGTGTGCGTTGTTCCCCTCCCTGTGTCCATGTGTTCTCATTGTTCAGTTATCACTTATGAGTGAGAACATGCAGTGTTTGGTTTTCTATTCCTGCATTAGTTTGCTGAAGATAACGGCTTCCAGCTTCATCCATGTCCCTGCAAAGGACATGATCTCCTTCCTTTTCATGGCTGTATGGTATTCCATGTTGTATATGTACCACATTTTCTTTATCTAATCTATCATTGATGGGCATTTGGGTTGATTCCATGTCTTTGCTATTGTGAATAGTACTGCAATGAACAGACACATGCATGTATTATCATAGAATGATTTATATTCCTTTGGGTATATGCCCAGCAATGGGATTGCTGGATCAAATGGTGTTTCTGGTTCTAAATCTTGGATGAATCACCACACTGTCTTCCACAATGGTTGAACTAATTTGCATTCCCTCCAACAGTGTAAAAGCATTCCCTATTTCTCTGCAGGCATTGTAATTTTAATAGAAATTGTCTTAAATGTGTATATTGCTTTGGGTAGTATGGACATTTTAACAATATTAATTCTTCCCATGCATAAACGTAGGATACCTTTTCAATTATTTGTTTATTCTTCAATTTATTCCATTAATGTTTTATAGTTTTTAGTAAAAATATTTAATTTTTATATTAAAGCATAAACTGTATAGCATAGAAAATGAATTCATGTTAACAAAGGGCAAATTAATCTTTTAATAATCAGTTTTTCCAAATGGCTCTTATTCTAATACACCACGAAAACGGAGCTAATGATGTGTAAATTTTAAATGAGATAAAGACAGCATTAGAGATTTGGAATATCACTATAATGTAAGTAATCAAAATATAATAATAGATATAAAAAAGATCACTAAATATAATAAAAGCTAAAATGTATGCTGTTTACTATGTGAGAATAGTTTATATTGTTCTTCAATTCTATTATCAGAAAAACACTGTAAGGAAAGTAAAATATTTTCCCCTTTCCACAAATTAGAAACCTGAGGTACAGAGAATTTAAATAATTTGCTTAAAATTATGCACCGATCTGGAATTTGAACATGAAATCTCACTTCAGAATGCAGTTTCATAATTATATTTTAATGCCTTGAGTTTCATATATAGTGATTTTAATGACTGTTTTGAAATTTACTACTGGGTTGAAAAGATAAATCTTTCTCTAATTGGTAAAATATATTTAGAAGATAGTAATAAGTAATGTTGTAAGTCCATAAAAATGCCAACTCTCACTATGACTACTTAAAATCATTCTGGATATATTAGTTAATGGAATTAACCAAAGCACTAAAATAGAATGTAAATGTCAGAAATAAAGAAACAAAAATATCATGAGTTTCAGATAATTATATACCTGGAAACACCAAGAAAATCAACAGATAAATAATTAGACCTATTAAAAATGTTCAAGAATCTTTACAGTAACTGTTACAGACTAAATTGTGTCCTCCCCAAATTCATATAATAAAGCTCTAACCTCCAATGTGACTATATTTGGGCCTATAAAGAGATAATAATGGTTAAGTGAATAAAGGTGGGACTTTAAGTTGATTGAGCTGCTGTCTTAATAAGAGGAAGAAACACCAGAGATTTTTCTGTCTCCATTTTTACAGAGGCCATGTGAGGACATGGGTGAGAAGGCTTCATCTGCAAGTCGGGGAAGAGAGGCCTCACCAGAAACCGACCCTGAGCTTGGAGTTACAGCCTGCACAGTTGTGGTAAAACAGATGTCTTGTTTAAGCCACCCATCTGTAGTATATTCTTACAGCAGCCTGAGCAGACTCATAAAATAACAAGAATATATATAAATAATGAAAGTTACTGTATAACAAGAGCCAGCTAGAAAATAAATAAGAAAAGAACTTTCCCACAATAACAATAAAATATAAATTACTTAAGAACAAATCTAACAACAAATGTGTAGAATCTACATGAAGACTACAATTTTTATTGAGAAACATAGTGTGTTCTTGGAAAACAAAGCTCAATTCATTAAAATCAAGGAAATGTTAGTTCAGCCGTTAACTTTATACCCATGTGACTGGTAAAACTTTTAGGTGAATAATAAATGTTAGAATGTAGACTATATCCCTGCTGTAGACTAAATATGTACTTTGGAAAATGGATATGAAACAAATTTAAAGATCTAAATATCCTACAATCCAATAATACTTTTCTTTCATATTTGCACCAAGAGATATGTAACTTAACAGATATGTATATGTTATATAACTACAGATAACCAACATAACATTCATATTAGGATGATTTATCAGAGCAAAAGGCTGATTACCAAACCAGATTAATCTTTAGTAAAATTGATAAATTGTGGCAAATCCATGTGTAGAATATTTTACACTAGTAAAAAAGAATGAAATGCAGCTACACACAATGGGTGTGCCATATAAAAAGCTAAAAAAACCCCAACATGGTATGATTTACACATTCATGTAAATACATTTACATGTATATTACTTGTTTTGTATATCTCAGGAACTTTTAATGCATTTGTATTTATATGAATACAAAAAAGAACAGTTCTATTCTTCTGAAGTCTTTTGGCATTCTTATTGATTCCATCTTTTCTGTTCTTAATTAGAGATAGCCACTCTCCTGAATGTTTTAAATGATTTCTTTGCTTTTCTCTATACTTTTATCAGGTATGTTTTTATTTCTAAATAATAGTTTGTTTTGTATATTTTAGGAACACTTAATGTGTCTGTATTCATATGAATATTTGTATTCATATAAATTCAACACGTATACAAACATATACATATTGAATATGAATATACACATATTAATATAAATAAAAATATAAATTTATTTATATTTGTATTTTACATATATATGTATTTTATACATATGCATATGAAAGTAAATTATACATATGCATATGAAAGAAAAGTGTTATTGGATTGTAGGATACTTACATCTTTAAATTTGTTTCATATCTGTTTTCCAAAGTACATATTTAGTCTATAGCAGAGATATAGTCTACATTCTTTCTAACATTTATTATTAACCTAAAAATTTTACCAATCACATAGGTATGAAATTAATGATTGAACTAACATTTCCTTAATTTTAATGAATTGAGCTTTGTTTTCCAAGAACACATTATAAATACATATACATATAAATTTATATGTATTTGTATAAAATACATATGAAATACAAATGTATATAAATGTATTTGTATTTATATGAATACAAAGACACTAAAAGTTCCTAAATATACAAAACAAACTATTATTTAGGAATAAAAACATACGCAATAAAAATAAGAGAAAAGCAAAGAAATCATTTAAAAAATTCAGGATAGTGGCTATCTCTAATTAAGAACAAAATAGATGGAATCAACAAGAATGCCAAAAGATTTCAGAAGAATAGAACTGTTCTTTTTCTAAACTGATGAACTGATGGATAATTTTTTGTATAATTATTTTTATAAGTAACATTCTGGTATTCTATACCTACTTGACACATAATGAAGACAATTTTAAATATATATAATATACAAAACTGTGAACATTATAAAAGAACAGTTAATCAATATAAATTAATAGAAATTCAACAAAAATCCCAAAGTAAATAAAATGGTAACTAAGTGAAATGAATAATAAAAATAATAGAATTGTTAACCATGGAGAAACAACAGAATAAATGGTATGAAGAAAACTCAGTAGCTATTTGGAAAATGGCAGAGGCCCTTACCTATCAATAATTACCTTGACTGTAAATGGATGACATTCTACAGTTAAAAGACCATAGAGTGGCTGAACAGATTTTAAAAAGAGACCCAACTATATGCTGCCTACAAGAGACTGATTTCACCTGTAAGGAAACAAACTGAACATGAGGGCATGGAAAAAGTTATTCCATGAAAATGGAAACCCAAAGAAAGCAGGAGTATATCTATACTAGTATCAGATAAAATAGTAAAATAGTAGAAATAGATGAAGAAGGTTCATTATATAATGATAAAGGGGTTAATTCAGCAAAAGGATATAACAATCAAAAATATACATGCACCCAACAACAGAGCACTTAAGTAGATATATAAAACAATTATTAAAAGATCTAAAGGGAGAGATACACTGGAATACAATAATAACAGGAGACTTCAACACCCCATTTTCAGCAATGAACACATCATCTAGGCAGAAAATCAACTATGAAATATTAAATTTAAACTGTACTCTAGACTAAATGCATACACGACCTTGAGAAGAAATGAGGAGATTCCTCGGAAGAAAGAATTGACAAGGAAGTACAAATCCATTGAGGGTAGTAGTGGTCAGCATTTGCCCCATGGTATATACTTGTCCACAGAGTCCTGAGTCTGGGTATAACCTCCCACATGCTCAAAAAATAGATGCTTAGAACTAGAGCAGAGTGAAAAATTAAACTAGAGAACTCTATATAAAACTGGAATGCCTAAAAAATAACATTCTCAGTCGGTGAACTAGAAAAAGAAAAAGACTTTAGTAGGGAGAATTTGAGCATATCTAACTATCCCATTCTTAGTTCTAGACTGAGTAAAGAGCAGGAAAAAAAGTCTTTCCTGAGAGTTCCTAACCATGAACTCATATTCATGTAGGTTTGGACCTCGATTAATATAACTAGGTAAAAATATCAGATCAAAATTTAGTTTTCTTTGTTCCTAGGTGGGGAGTGTCACAATGCACTTTGCAAAACCAAACAAAAAACTCTGAAAAAATGCACTTTAAATCAGGTTTCAAAAAAGTCCCATATATAAAGTTCTAATGAATAAAAACTCACAATCAAACATTCTAAGACAAAAAATGATAAAAACAAACAAAAATTGAAAAATAACAAAAAGAAGGGCTAAAAATCTTTTGGGTTAAGAATCAGTTATGCATGAGAGTTAATGGAAAGACCTCAAAATTACACAGATAAATATTTGGGATTCTTGATAGTGAATATAAAATGTCTTATATATTTAAAGAAAAAGGGAATTAAAAGTATGAAAACTAAACAAGCAACTATCAATTGAGCAGGCTGACTTGAAAAAGAATGAAGTATATCTTTCATATATATAAAAAAATAGAAAACAGAAACCCCATATGTTATAAAACACAGTACAAACAACTGAATTTCATAAAAGGAAAACAATTCTAATAAAAGCATACAAAAATCAGCAAAAAGGGACAAAGAAATGAAAAAATATAAATATATATATTTATTTTATATCTATATCTATATATATCATATCAATATATATCATATATAGAAGTTATGGCTAATTCCAGGAAATATTAGAGAACACCACTATTTGAAGATATAGCAGCTAAGATTTTTCCAATTTGGTGGAAGACACCACAGATTAAATAACCCAAGGAATACTACGCAGGATACATAAAAATGAAATCTATACCTAAATGAAAGGTTCATATATGTAATTAGAAAAATAGTAAGAAAAAGACAAACACACGAACAGAAATATGAGTAAAAGATATAAAACATGTAGTTTACAAGAGACCAAGTGGTCAACAAATGTCTGAAAAGATTTTTAGCATAAGTTGTTATCAAAACAATGTAAGTTTTCAAAGAGAGAATTTTTACCTATTATAAAATTAATGATATAAAAATATTCAGTGTTGGCGAGAATGTAGGGAAATAAAAATTCACACAAATGGTTGAAAATGTAAATTAATCTTTCTGTAAGACATTTGGGAAGATAGATCAAAAGTCTTAAAAACGTGCATACTCATTAATCCAGGGTTTCTCACAGGTGGCATAACTGACATTTTAGGTGGATAATTCTTTGCTGCAGGGGATACCCTGTGCATTGTAGGAAGTTTAGCAATCCCTGATCTCTCTTTACCCTTTAGATTCCTGTAGCCTCCTTCATTAAGTTGTGACAATCAAAAACACACTGCCAAAATCACAAAATCACCCCTTGTAGAGAGCCACTCCTTTAACTTGTTATTCCCATTTTAGGAACTCATTTCTAAGGACATACATTTTGGGGCAAAGTTTGCATTGCTCCTTTTAACATTACCTTTGAATTTGAAATTTTGGAAAATTAATTTAAAAGACAAATTAATACAAAATCAGAGGATACCAGTTAAATAATGTTATCCACATAACACAGCATAATTAATGCTAAACATCTTCCATCTAAAAAAAAAAAAACAAAAACAAAAAATGATACTTTACCATCTATCTCCCTATAGCTATTGCTCTCTCTTCTCCCATTCACAGCCAAACTTATCCAAATTTTTATCTACACATGCTATCTTCTTTAAAATTTACCTAATCAACCAACTCCAGTCTGGACTTGTCTCCCATATTGTCATTGAATCAACTTCTGCTAAGTAACCAGTGACCTTCATTTTGCTAAATCTACGGGGATTTTTCACTATTCATTTTATTTGAATTCACAGCATCATTTGACACGGCTCATCACTCCTTTATTCTTATTGCATTGTCTTTCCTTGACTTATTTGATAAGCATATTCCCTCAGCTTTCCTCACATTTATCTACCTCCTTTACAGGGTTATCCCACTTCAAATGGCCATTAGATACTGGCATTCCTCAAAACTTCTCCTAGCCCTCCTCTCTTCTTACTCTGTGTTCTCACTCTAGGAAATTTCATCTAGGCTATGGTTTGAACCTAGTCTCTTTATATCCTCAAAATTTCATATTGAAATTTGATCTCCAGTGTGGTGGTGTTGAGAGGTGGGGCCTAGTGGGAGGTGTCTGGATCATGGGGACAGATCCCGCATGAATGGCTTGGTGCCATTTCATTCTAGCAGTAGTGAGTGAATTCTTGCTTTCGTGAGATGGGATTCTGGGGGATTGGATAAGTTGGGACGCCCCTTAGGTTTGGTCCCTCTTTGCCTCTGCCTGCTTTGCCCTTAACCTTCTCTGCCATGTTTTAATGCAGCACAAAATTCCTCACCAGAAGCTGAGCAGATGCCAGCACCATGCTTCTTGTGCAGTCTACAAAACTATGAGCTAAATAAACCTCTTTAAAAACTACCTGCTTCGGGTATTCCTTTATAGCAACAAAAAATAGACTAGGACAATCTACTTTCATGGTTTCTATTATTATTTACAAACCAAATATACTCAATTTTGTGATTCTAGTAAAAACTCTTGTTCCAAGCAATGCACCTCTATATTCAATTATATTCTATTCTATATTTTATTTGACATATCTAATTGGATGAGTTAAAGTCGTTTCAAACTCAAAAACGTTCAAGATTGAACTCAGGGATTCTTCTCTGTGACTGACTCCTAATTCTAGCCCTTTTCTTCTTTTCCAAGTCTCAATGAGTAATACCATTCTAAATCTAGTAGCCTTTTGCAGAAAGTCAAAAGTAGTAAGAAAACTTACTTTCTTATTCCATCATACTCAATCCATTTTCAAGTTTTAACATTATCTGTATTCTTAATACTTCTAAAGTTAATTCATATCTCTCCAAATCCACTGCCATTCTTCTAGAACAAACTACATCAAATATAATTCGGACTACTGCTCACAAACTTGTCTCTTCTCCATTCATTCTTGTCTCTCTAAAATTCAGTATCCACATTGTATCCAGAGAAAACTTCTTAAAAGCATAAACCTCACTTTTTCAACACTTGCTTAAAACCATTTAACTCTCCTAAAGACTGAATTCTTTAGGATGGCCTAGAGGGTACCTACATGTTCTATATCCGGCCAGATCTCCGGTCTTCTTGTTTAACATCTTTGTCCTTATTCTCTGAACTTCAGTCCTAATAACTTTTTGAAGCTGGAAAGTTCATGTTCCTTGAGAACTGGAAGCCCATGTTGTCTGCAATCATAGGTGTCTGGCACTTACTGATCCTTCTGTCCAGAAGCTACCTCCCGCATCCACTCACCACACACACACACACACACACACACACACACACACACACACAGTATTCCTATTTGTGATCACCATTTCTTCCCATTTGAGATGAAGCATCATTTTCTTTATGAGTTCCTCCAGATTTCCTAGACAAGTTAGGGTTCTTTACTATCCAGTCTTACAGATATATGACCTTTTCCTTTGGGGTATTTAGAACAGTGATTAATTTACATTCTAAATTGTCTAGCATACTTCCTGCCCCACAGAAGGTGTTCAGTATTTGTTGAATGACTAAAGACAACTGTTGCTAAATATGATCTTCAAGGAGTTTTAGCTGGCCTTAAGAAAATGGAAGCTGCCTAAATCCAAATATCTCCATACATTATAATATTATCAAGGAACACAAGTAAAACTAAACATGACACATACCTTCAGCCTTACTAGGAAGTAAAGAATACAAATCTTGTTACTTATAATTAAAGAAAGAAGCATCAAAGTCTGAGAGTTAATACAGTAGCTTTCCTCATTGTTGCAAACCTTTGGGTGTCAAAAGCAAGGGAAGAGAAAGCTTACTGAAGGCTATAGAAGGAGGTGAGGGGCAAAGAGAACACTGATTAAAATAACCTCCAGAAAGATAAACTTCAAAACTAAGTGTTAAAAGGCTAAACACAGGCCTGTGACTTGATAGTTCACGGCATCAACTATAGATAGAGAAGAGCACGGAATCTGAAGAGACTGCTTCTAGGGAAGAGGGTGATAGAGAAATATGCCCCCTTGAGTCAGAAATGGAAGAAAAGGAGGAAGTAAAAGTGGAAAAATAAGGATCCTGCAGAAATAAAACCACAAGACATCAGCTCCCTCTTCTTCCCTAAACATCATTTTATTAAAGAAACCAAATTTACCATACTAACAAAAATGTATGTACTTGATCTAGGAACTCTGTCCATAAAATAAAGAAAATAAGTAAAAATAAAACCTCATTAAAAAGTCACTGTGAGGTAAAAAAATCAAAGTGAAAATTCAAACGTTTTAGCAAATGAAAATTCTGGAAAACAATAAGAAAACATTCCAAATTGAATTAAATATTCTCAAACAAGAATTAAGAAATATTTTTATATAAAAACTCACAAACTAAGAACAGAAATGTACCAAAAGCCAGAAAGATATGCAGGAAGCTTATTTAAACCCAGAAAAGAAACTGAGGAAAAAGACAAAATCATATCGGAAAAGTAAATTATACATGGCCCAAAGGAAATAGATTTGAATACAAATTTAAAAGAAAGCCAAAAAAAAAAAAAAGAAAAAGAAAAATTAAATAAGTAATATGGGTGAGAGAGAAAAGGGTTAAAGTGACAGGCAAAGAAGATTCAACGTTAAATATAATTAGAGTCCCTAAGATGATGAAAGAGTAAAAAAGAATATTTCAAACTATAATAAATATTTTCAGAAATATGAGAAAGCTTTAAATCTATATATTGAAAGGAACAACTATGTACCTGAAAAAATGTAAACTGAAATGATAAACCGTAAGCCACAAAACTAACACATATATGATGGTGTTCCCATAAGTTTATAATTTACTGTATGGTTTTTAACTATATTTTTACTGTAACTTTTCTATATTTAGATACATTTATATACTCAAATACTTATCGTTGCATTACAACTGTCTACAATATTCACTACAGGAACATGCTGTACAGGTTTTTAGCTTAGGAGCAATAGGCTATACCATATAGCCTAGGTCTGTAGTAGGCTATACCATCTAGGTTTGTGTAAGTACACTTTATGATGTTCACACAACTACATTGTCTAATGATACATTTCTCAGAGCATATCCCCATTAAAGTGATGATTGACTGTATTAATCTTTAAAGACAAAGAAAAATATTCAGAGCATTCAGGCAAAATGTGATGTCCAAGGATGGTAACTGAATACAACAGGCTATGAAAGAATATATCAAGTGCAAACTTACTTTCTGTATGTATCAGGGTGGTAGATTATATGTTCAAAAGTGAGATTGAAATAGTACTGTAAGAATAATAAAATACTGGCAATGAATAAGAGGTGGTTTTGTTTTCTCTATTTGCTTCTCTCTTTTCTAAATTTTCTAAAATTAAAGTGAATTCTTGCAATCTAATCATATAAAATATAGTTTTCAGAAAAGCATGATAAATTAATTCAATTTAATTGTTTGAGATTCCCTTTTCTGAATGAGAATAATGAATGGGGACTGTACCAGAAATGCTAAAATTAAGAGGAAAATCAGCATGCAGAGATACATGGGAAGCTGAAGTTCAGTAATACAAAATGTTTCATAAAGTTACAGGGAAATTATTGGGCATGCCTATAGAATATGCATGTGTGATCCTAGTCATTAACCTATAGACAAATAACAAGATGTGGCCAATAGCAGAGCAGAAAATTGTACCTAGAAGAAAAATATTAGACTTATGTAATATAGCCCATTTAAAGGTAGCTTTTGAAACCACATGAGGTAAACTATGCTGCAATTTCAGGGCAACATCTTGAGGGTAAAATTGATTTGGTATGTTTCCACTCAGTCGAGGATCTTACTTGGGATAGACACACACATCATCACCACCATCTGTATTAGTTCTTTCTCACACTGCTATAAAGAACTGCCTGAGACTGGGTAAATTATAAAGAAAAGAGGTTTAATTGACCCAGTTCCACAGGGCTGGGGAGGCCTCAGGAAACTTACAATCATGGCAGAAGGGGAAGTAAACATTTCCTTCTTCACATGATGGCAGCAAGGAGAAGGAGAGTTGAATGAAGGGGAAAGCCTCTTACAAAACTGTCAGATCTTATGAGAACTTGTTTGCTATTATGAGAATAGCATGTGGGAAACTGACCCCTTGATTCAATTACCTCCAGTGTGTCCCTCCCACCACAGTTGAGGATTTTGGGAACTACAATTCAAGATGAGATTTAGGTGGGGACATAGCCAAACCATATCACCATCTGGAAGATTTGTTCACAAGAAAACTGGGAGAAACGAGGGGATGCATTTACTAAATATCCTCCAGCTTGATATCCTTTAATAATCTTAAAACAGTTTCATCCCAGCACTTTGGGAGGCTGAGGCAAGCGGATCACGAGGTCAGGAGATCAAGACCTTCCTGGCTAACATGGTGAAATCCTGCCTCTACTAAAAATACAAAAAATTAGCCAGGTGTGGTGGTGGGTGCCTGTAGTCACAGCTACTTGGGAGGCTGAGGCAGGAGAATGGCATGAATCCAGGAGGCGGAGCTTGCAGTGAGCCAAGATGATTCCACTGCACTCCAGCCTGATCGACAGAGTAAGACTCCATCTCAAGAAAAAAAAAAAAAAAGAAAGAAAAAACAATATGTTTCAGATTTCACTAAAATATAATTTCTATAATATTTACTAAGAGGTACTCACTTTTTCTTCTAATTTTTTTTAAGGCCAGTTCCCTGTAAGACTAATTCATGAGCTGAACCCAAAGGAAGTAAAAGCAGATAAGAATAGCTGAGTTATGAGAAAACTAGAGACATATAAGTGATTTATTTGATCAACAGTATGTATAAAAACTAGATCAATTTTAGCACCATGCTGGGAGAATAACACTTTATAAACTAGAGAGGGTTTATACCAGGAATACTAGGATGGTTCAATATTACAGCATATATTGATGTAGTACATTGTTTTAAAAGGTTAAAGAGGAAAAACATATTGATCTTTTTAGATACTAAGAAATTATTTAATAGAATTCAATAATTACCTCACTCAAAAAGATAACTTCTTAATATTTCAATATCATATTTTAACTACTTATATGTATGTATGACACTATCAAGTAGTTAAAATTGTGTGTGTGTGTGTGTATATTATGTATCCAATAGCCAACTTTATGCTCAGAAGTGAATGATGACTATTTTTATCTATTTTTCATTAATAACTTAAATAATAAGGTAAAAGAAAATCCTAATCAGAATAGAAATACAAAATAATTAGAAATATGCTTAGCCAATAATTGGAAACTGGAAAAGTTACAAAACTCTTCTTAAGGTCAATTTAAAAATTTTTAATAAATTGAGAGAGAAAGCATGTTCTTGAATGCTAAGACTCAATATATTAAAAGTCAATTCTTCCTAAATTAACCTATAAATTTATTCAGTAGCAAACATAATTCCAGTTGATTTATGACTAAAGATGTGTGTATATCTTTTGTAAAAACCACTGAGAATAACCAGTGTTAACAACAATGAAGGGATATGTATATATGTGGAATAAAGTACTTTTTCATTCATTCTGCTTCAGAGCAGTTTGATAATACATAATGGAAGTATTAATAATATGTGATCACTCTACATCAGTCAGAGTTCTCCAAGGAAAGATAACCAATGAGATAGATGTCAGGGGAGGGGTGAATGTATTTTAAAGAACTGGCTTGTACAATTTTGGAAACTGGCAGGTTTTATATCTGTAAGGCAGTCCACTCCAGTAAACTGAAAACACAAACAGGAATTGATGTTGCAGCCTTGAAGCAGAATATCTTCTCTGAGAACCCTCTGTTTTTGTTCTTAAAACCTCTAACTTATTGAATGAGACCCACCCACATTATGGAGGGTAATCTAGTTTACATAAAGTCAACTAATTATAGATCTTAAGCACATCAGCAAAACACCTTCACAACATCACCTAGACAGTGTTTGATTAAATAATGGTATTATAGCCTAGTCAAACTGACATAACATAAAACTAACCATCACATTCTTTGACTCAGAAATTTTACTTTCAGGAAATCATTAGGGCAAAGATACATGTATATGTATAAAAACATTCATCTCAGTGGCAGTACCCAAAACATACTGCTGCTAAATGGTTTGATAGGGTCCTACCTAGAAGTACACATAAATATCCATTTGAATTCTCCATGCCAAACCTCCAGATATAGCCAGAAGGACAGTTGAATAAGTACTATTAGCTAACTTTTGTGTTCATGTTTTATTTCAAGTATTTCCATGATTCTTAAGACCAAAGTCAGCCTCTTTCTAAGGCATAATGTATATTTCCTATTTATATTTCCAGTCATTTGGGGTCCCCTTATTCTAGTAAAACCTCCTCTTGTCTGAGTCAAATCAAGACCAGAAAGTCACAGAAAGATATTAAAGCAATAATCTTATACTTTGGAAAGAAGGCAGTAGGTATGGAGGCCACAATTCACACTGATATCTTGGCCCAGTTTCCTACAACAGCAAGAATAAAGTAAATTGAGGCCTTCAAATTTAAAAACATAAGGTTAAGAGTTTAATCGTAGAGAAATGCAGAGATAACGCATTCCATGATCTTTGTCAGATGAAGAATTTAACTCTCATTCTAGATGAGTAACAATGCAGAGAAGACTGGCATATGTTGAATTTTTAGAGACTTACAAACTTCTTATTTTATTTTTTTAAGAGATGAGGTATTTCTCTGTCACCTAGGCTGGAGTGCAATTGTGCCATCATGGCTTACTGCAGCCTCCAACTCATGGGCTCATACAATCCTCCCACATCAACCTCTCAAGTAGATGGAACTACAGACATGTGCCAGCATGCCTAGAAAATTTTGAAATTTTTTGTGGAGACAGGGTCTCACTACATTGCCCAGGCTGGTCTCAAACTCCCAGGCTCAAGGAATCCTCCTGCCTCAGCCTCCCAAAGTGCTGGGATTACAGAACTGAGCCATTGCACCTGGCCTGAGACTTAGAAACTTCAGGAGAAACTTTTCATAAAGTTCAGGAATCATATTGGGATTAAAAACTTTCAGAAAGAAAATTTCATAGGCAAGCTATTAAACCTCTCACTGTCAGAAAAAGATTTTGTCCTCCACCACAGTGTACAGCTGCACATCTAGGGCAAACATCTTACCTGGGGTAGTGTAAATCTTACAGACCTCCGAAGGAAATGTTAACCACAGTCTCTTCAGAGCTGTATAGTAATTAATAATCTAATGGAGAGATCTCTCAGTTTCAAGCTTTATTGCAGTTACAAAATACAGAGATTTTAAAAAAGGCTTACCATGTTTCTTTGTAAAAAATTTGTTCCATTATGTTTGTTCATCACTTAAATGAAATATTTTAGAATCAAATGCAAATTGTGCCCTTAGGTTAATGATTATAATGAATATGCTCAGATCTAATCTTTTGAAAATCTTGGACACATCATTGCACATATTATTTCCATTTACAAGTTAAAATTCAAATCAGGAACCCTGTTGTATCATTTTTAAAAGCATAATTGGAAATTACTAAACAATGTATCAAATTGATCAGAAACAAACCAGATTAAAAAACAAAGGTAGCATAAATGTTAGTATATGTTAGTATGCATCTTAACATAATACATTAGCATATGTTAGTTAGCATATGTTAGTATGTATCTTAACATAATACATTTAAAGTATTCTATGGGCTAAATATTATTTTAGTAAGTAATACAATACGATATTTGGCTCTGCCCAATTTTCTCAAATGCATAATAGGCTACAGCATACATATACATATATAAATATATGCATATACAAATGCATCTATAGATTTATAATAAAAATTCACGTAAATTTTTACTTTTCCTGAAGCCTACTGTCCTTAGAAAGACTAAACAAGGGTAATCAGAGGAAGAAAACTGAAGAAATTCAGTCTCTAATATACTGTCAAAGAGGGAGAGAGAAAAAACACTTAAACTGAATATTTGATTATTGAAGGCCATCCTCATAAGCAAAGTATTTTCCCTCAATTACACCTAATTATTTAATTGTTTACATTTGCTAATGAAATGAAACAACACAAAACAAACAACTGTAAGGGGCTGTTTCTCAGCAAGTGCATAATCATCAATCAGCATGTATGGAAAGATTCTTAAAATTATATGAAGCTGGTCTGTTTAAATAGAAAGGCATATTTTATCCCAATCAATGCATAAAAGTAAAATTATCCATAACTGAGGCATGTTTCTCTGCTGTACAGTTCAGCTGTAATGATCCCCACACACTGCACTTGCACATCAATTATGATAATCATAATCACGGTCGTTAAGCTGAATGTTCATTATTATCAGGATGCTGGTGACAGCAGATTCAATCACCGGGTGCAATGGGCAAGCAGTCACAGTCCCACCCAAGTTTCTGCAGACAACGATGTGCCACATTAAATCTATGATGTGTTCTACATCCCACTCCATTCCAAAAGCCGTAGACAGTAAAGGTCAACTTTATGTTCTGTGCAATATGCTTAGGTTCTCTAAATTAATTCTTTAGGGTACTGGATATTTTTATGCTTTAAAGCTTATAAAATCCTGTTTAGGACCAAAATGCATGTGAAAATAACAAAAAAGGACTTCTCTACTGTTGTAATTCACCTGTAATAAGATGTATGAGGAAAAGCTCTATCAACATGAACCATCTTGAAAGAGTCTCTTCCTGAATTTTGCAAACAAGGGAAAACATGAAATGGTTCCATTAAAATCAGTTGTCTAAAATGTCTATGGAAACTCATTCCAATTCAGATAAAGGCTTTAGAATATCATTTCTGCTTCAGTAAATATGAACATATGTGAATGTTTTGACAACCAAAAGGATGTTTTTAGTACACTGAATTTTTTAGTGTCCAACTCTTTTAGATCTACCCAAATAGATTAAATTAATAGTGACTGGTAGATTCTCCTTATTTAATTTCACATCTAGTTTAAATATGGAGATCAGCACAATAAAGAATTTATAAATACAAAGAATTTACCTGATCTTAAAAGGTTCGACCATTTAAGACACAGACTTAGAATTTAACAACTTAACTTGGGCAGTTTACAAATAGACTAAAAAAAATGAGTAAATTATATGATATATATATACATTATCTTATTGATTTCCACACTTTCAAAAATTATATGTATGCTACTTTTCATTATTTACTTTAATAATTTTGAGAAAAAATAGTATTATTTGCTCTAAATTTGCTGACTCTGGTTTCTTTGCATAGTGTTCTTCATTTCAATAGCATTAAAAAAAAACAAAAATGTAAATAATATTTGATACATATGAATGTGATGAGAGGAAGAGTATTTACTTACCTTTGATTTTCTGCCAACTGACACCTTTTAACACAATTGGTTAATAAATCATTCGAAAAGTACAACTTCTATGTTTAAAAATAATATAAGTGGATGAAAGATTTCTACATAGACAATCTTAAAACATAATGGGAAGAGTGAAGGACAGTAGTCAAATATACTTGCTTGAGCTTTCTTGGCTAAAGTCAATCTATTGCATTCAACTCCATCTTGCCATAGGAGAAGGATAAGTTCATGTCAGCCCTGTCTTTTCTTTTCTTTTCTTTTCTTTTTTCTTTTCTTTTTCTTTTCTTTTTTTTTTTGAGACGGAGTCTAGCTCTGTCACCCAGGCTGTAGTGCAGTGGCGTGATCTCGACTCACTGCAAACTCCGCCTCCCGGATTCACACCATTCTCCTGCCTCAGCCTCCCAAGTAGCTGGGATTACAGGCACCCACCACCGCGCCTGGCTAATTTTTTGTATTTTTACTAGAGACGGGGTTTCACCGTGTTAGCCAGGATGGTCACCATCTCCTGACCTCGTGATCTGCCCGCCTCAGCCTCCCAAAGTGCAGCCTTTTCTTTCTTCAACATTTTGAACCTGACATCTCTAGTCTCCGTAAGATTTTCTCTAATCCACTAATAATTAATAAATTGAAGCCTCAAATTTCCAATATCAAGAAACAAAGTTTTATAAAAGTATAGAAAAAAGTCTTTTAGCAATCTATTGAATGCAAGCCCCATCCAAGTTGCTTAATATCAAATCAAATTATAAAGTATTTCTAATAATTCTAAGATTTTATGTTTAACCAATAAAATGACTACCTATGTATTGTACAGATTGTGCTAGCCACCACACAGAGACATAGTTTTGTTTGATTTTTTTGTTTGTTTGTTTGTATTTGTTTTTTGAGACGGAGTCTCACTCTGTTGCCCAGCCTGGAGTGCAGTGGCGCAATCCCTGTTCATTACAACCTCTGCCTCCCAGGTTCAAGCATTTCTCCTGCCTCAGTCTCCTGAGTAGCTGGGATTACAGGTGTGCACCACCATGCCCAGCTAATTTTTGTAAGTTTGTTTATTTAATGGTATTGTTTATTTTAAGAGATAAGAAGAAGATGGGGAGAAATCAGGAACGGAGGGAGGAAAAGAGGAAGAAAAAAGGAAGGAAAGTAAGGAGGGAGGGAGAAATGTAAAGTTGTTTTGAATAATTTTCTACATGGTTTTGTATGGGGTTAGAGGGGCTGATGATGTATTATGATTTAAAGAATACCTACAATCTCTGGGTGTGGTGGCTCAAGCCTGTAATCCCAGCACTTTTGGAAACCTTGGCTTGATGGATCACTTATGGCCAGGAGTTCGAGACCAGCCTGGCCGGCATGATAAAACCCCATCTCTACAAAAAATACAAAAATTAGCTGGGCATGGTGGTGCATGCCCATAATCCCAGCTATTTTGGATGCTGAGGCATGAGAATCGCTTGAGCTTGGGAGGCGGAGGTTGCAGTGAACTGAGATTGCACCACTGTACTTCAGCCTCGGCAACAGAGCAAGACTCTTTATCTCAAAAAAAAAACAAAAAACAAAAAACAAAAACAGTAATAATAATAAAAATACTTACAATTTTTCTTTTAATTTTTAGGGTGATATGGTTTGGCTCTGTGTCCCCATCCAAATCTCATCTAAAATTGTAATCCTCATGTGTCAAGGGAGGGATCTGGTAGGAGGTAATTGGATTATAGGGGTGGTATCCCCCATGCTGTGCTTGTGACAGTGAGTTTTCATGAGATCTGATTGTTTTAAAAAAGTATTTGGCAGTTCTCCCTTGCACTCTTCTCTCTCACCTGCTACCATGTAAGACATGCCTTGCTTCCCCTTCACCTTCTACCATCTGCCATGATTGTAAGTTTCCTGAGGCTTCTCCAGTCATGCAGAACTGTGAGTCCATTAAACCTCTTTCTTTTAAAAATTACCCAGTCTCAGGTTCTCAAGTAGTTCGTTCCTTCCTTCCTTCCTTTTCTTTTAAGACAGAGTCTCACTCTATCACCCAGGCTGACGTGCAATGGGGTGGTCTCGGCTCACTTCAACCTCCACCTCCTGGGTTCAAGCGATTCTCTTGCGTCAGCCTCCCGAGTAGCTTGGATTACAGGTGTGTGCTACCACACCCATTTAATTTTTGTATCTTTAGAAGAGACAGGGTTTCACCATGTTGGCCAGGCTGGTCTCGAACTCCTGACCTTGTGATCCACCCGCCTTGGCCAGGTAGTTTCTTTATCACAGTGTGAAAACAGACTAATACACAGGGACAACAAGAATAATTATGTGTGATTATTTTCCTTAAGTATGTATGCTTTTTAAAAGTATATGGAGGCATAAAATTATTTCTCCAGAGTAACAAAATATACCATTTTTCTTTTTACTGCATATCCAAAAGTTTTTATATTTCCATAAAGTTGCTTACTTTATGGTTAGGTAAATGCATATTCTCGAAAAATACATCAGAAAATATGAAGTGAATCTGTTGCATAAAACCAAAAGGAAGTATTATTTTAGGAAACACATTTTGCACAAGAACATTTCTTACTCTGAAGCAGCTTAATGTCACAAGTCATTTATATTTTAAAGAAATGAACACCTCCTTGAATTAAATAGAATGGTGAGATGGTATCAAAGCAACACATGTTTATGTCAAATAGAAAATGAGATACAGATCACATCACACATGTTTAAAATATGAAATTAGATAAATAGTTAAAAAGCATATTTAGCTTACATTCTGAATGGTTGCATATCAATTAGAAACATTTGCAGCCAACAGACACATGAAAAATGCTCATCATCACTGGACATCAGAGAAATGCAAATCAAAACCACAATTAGATACCATCTCAAACCAGTTAGAATGGCGATCATTAAAAAGTCAGGAAACAACAGGTGCTGGAGAGGATGTGGAGAAACGGGAACACTTTTACACTGTTGGTGGGACTGTAAACTAGTTCAACCATTGTGGAAGACAGTGTGGCGATTCCTCAAGGATCTAGAACTAGAAATGCCATTTGACCCAGCCATCCCATTATTGGGTATATACCCAAAGGATTATAAGTCATGCTGCTATAAAGACACATGTACATGTATGTTTACTGTGGCACAATTCACAACAGCAAAGACTTGGAACCAACCCAAATGTCTGTCAATGATAGACTGGATTAAGAAAATGTGGCACATATACACTATGGAATACTATGCGGCCATAAAAAAGGATGAATTCATGTCCTTTGTAGGGACATGGATGCAGCTGGAAAGCATCATTCTCAGCAAACTATCACAAGAACAGAAAGCCAAACACCGTGTGTTCTCACTCATAGGTGGGAGTTGAACAATGAGATCACTTGGACACAGGAAGGGGAACATCACACACTAGGGCCTGGTGTGGGGTGGAGGGAGGGGGGAGGGATAGCATTAGGAGATATACTTAATGTAAATGAGGAGTTAATGGGTGCAGCACACCAACATGGCACATGTATACATATGTAACAAACCTGCCTGTTGTGCACATGTACCCTAGAACATAAAGTATAATTTTAAAAAAAAGAAAAATGTGCCTAGAACAAGTTGATTGCTGAATTTTATGAAATGACATTGCTATGGCTTCAGTTGGTTCTCACCAAAACTCATGTTGAAATTTGATCCCCAATGTGGTGGTTTTAGGAGGTGGAACCTAGTGGAAGGTGTTTGGGTCATGGCAACAGATATCTCATGAATTGCTTGGTGCCATTCTAGTAGTTCTGAGTGAGTTCTCTCTGATTATATTAGATTCCTAAGAGGATGGATTAATTCCCTCAAGGGTTGGTTATTATAAATCCAGTACGCCTCTTGGGTTTTGCCTCCTCGTGTGCCTGCTTCCCCTTTGACCTTCTCCGCCATGTTATGACACAGCACAAAAGCCCTCACCAGAAGCCAGGAAGATGCCAGTGCCAGTCTTATTGTACTTTTCAGACTCCAGAACCGTGAGCTAAATAAGCCTCTTGTCTTATAAATTACTTAGTCTCGGGTATTCTGTTATAGCAACACAAAACAGACCAAGACAGATATTATCATCAACATTTAGGTTTGTCAATCAGTTCTAAGGGTGAACTAGGTCAAACGACTCACTGTATACATTCTTTATGCCTTGGAATTACTAACATTTTTGAAGGCCATTTTTAATTAAGATGTCTTAGTAGCTGCCAAAAAAAAAAATTACTTTCTGAAGTATCCAATTTACTTTCCAGCATGTCTCACCCCTTGGCAATCCCATATTTATAATGTCCTTTAAAAAAGAATGTTTCTTAGAGTTTAGTAAAGAAACACCTTGTTTTTCTTTTGGGTCTAACATTTCTTCCTTTTGAGAAAGGAAGATCCATCTGTGACTTTTGTCTTCCTTTTTATGTTGGACACCAGGAAGCTGAAATTCATAAATCACCACCACAGTGATGCTTTCCCTTTATGTTGCAGGCATATAAACTCTTCTCATCTTAGATCATTTCCCTGTATCCTTACTTCAATAATATGACCCTTATTGCATTTTACTTTTATTTAATTATTTATTTTTATTTTTTGAGACAGAGTCTCGCTCTGTCACCAGGCTGGAGTGCAGTCGTGCGATTTCGGCTCACTGCAACCTCTGCTTCCCAGGTTCAAGCGATTCTCCTGCCTCAGCCTCCCGAGTAGCTAGGACTACAGGCACGCATCACCACGCCCAGCTGCTAATTTTTGTATTTTTATTTGTATTTTACTTTTAGAAAGATGCCTTAAATCCCTTCAGGAAGGAGGCAGTATGCAAAGGAATGAATCCTCACTGATAGACTATTAATAGAATCATTAGGTCTGGTAATATGTGGAACCCATACCCTTTCTAGTGGCCCCAATCTTTTTCCAGAAAGTCACTCATTTTGTGTAAATTCTAAGATGTGTGTGTGTGTGTGTGTGTGTGTATTTTTTAATTGTTAGTGAAGGAAATCAAAATATTCCTCTCTGAAACACTGGGGATCACAGAGCTAAAGAAGGTTAAAATGCAGGGGCACATTCTGCCCTTCCCCTTTGCCTTTCCCACCTAAAGGCAGGCACTTTTACAACACTTGCTTATCAGCTCAGAAACAGAGCTCAGAGACAGTGGCGCCAGAAGATCCTGGAGGAGACTTTGTTCTTTCCATGAATGTATCTTCCCACATTTTCCTGCGTTTTGGAAGTGTGGAGATACACTATTCTTTGTTTTGTCACTATATAGAATGTAGAGCTCTTTATTAAAGTACTATTTATGCAAGGCCCCTATGCCACTGCTTTGAGAAATACTTTTGAACGGAGGTCTCTTCCACGTGATGGGTATGGCATGTGTTAATACAATTTGACTGAGGTTTTCTCTTGTTAATCTTACTTTTCAGGAAAATATCTCAACTAAGAATCTATGAGGGAAAGAAAAGAAATTATATTTTCTCCCTACAAGGAGCAACAGGTTAGATGCATAGTAAGAACTTTCCCTTTTCATCTCTTATAGTCCAAGACATGTGTTCCCAATTCAGACATTTTTATTTAAGAGGTAAAAAATATTTTGAAATCAGATAAGAAATATTTGTTTTCTTTCTTCCTTTATATATCATGTTTTCTGACTAATGTTCTTAATTCTGAAGCCCTTATTGAATTATAATATGGGCAAGGAATATACATATACATTATCCTGTTCATTCAGATCTATTGAAAGTTTTATTCTAAGCCAAAAATTAAATTAAAAAGCTATAGATATAAAACATAATATGATGAACCATAATATTTAAATTTTGCAGAATATGTAGTGTAATGACAGTTACACTAAATGTTTTCAGAAAAGCAAACTCTCTTAGGAATGTCCTTAGACAGTAAAATAGGTTTCCTTTTATATGTGATTTTTTTTCATTTCAGGGTGTACATATACACAGGTTTGTTATATGAATATATTATGTTAATACTGGGGTTTGGACTTTTATTGATCCCATCACCCAAATGCTGAACATAGCACTCAATAAGTAGTTTTTCAACCCTTGCCCCAATTCCTCCCTCCCTCCCTCCCCTCTTTTGGAGACCCCAGTATCTATTTTTTCCATCTTTATGTCCATGTGTACTCATTGCTTAGCTCCCACTTAAAAGTCAGAACATGCAGAATTTGATTTTCTATGTCTGCATTAATTCACTTAGAATAATGGCCTCCAGCTACACCAATGTTGCTGCAAAGGACATGACTTCATTCTTTTTTATGGCTATATAGTATTCCATGGTATATAAGTGCCACTCAATTTTTTTCCCTATATATAAGTGCAGCACAAAGATAAATATGTATATGTATGTTTGTATACATTGTTAACTATAATCACCATGCTGTATGTGTGCTGCATATATAACATGTATGTTAGGTGGTATAGCCTGAATTTTGTAGCCCCCCCCCACCACTCATGTGTTGAAGCCTAATTCTCAATGTGACTATATATTGGAGACAGAGCTTTTAAGAAGGTAATTAAGTTTAAATGATGTCATACAACAGTCTGTGAGTGCTGGGTTTTGAGCTAGAGTAGGAACATATTGCTAAGGAAACACATAACATGGCAGAAACAATATCTTATATTTCCAGTGCCTAGAAAAAAATTCTTGACTAATAAACAGATAAAGAGATATTGGGACTCAAGGACTTCATCAGCTCTATTGACAGAAACCAGGAACAGAGATGAGATTATATCAGCTAAGACACCAAGAGTTTGAAGTAAATGGTGCAGAGAAAGCAGAAAAGAATTAAGGCAGATTGTGGGACTTCTTGGATTCTACAAGGACTGGACCACTATTCAAGCAAAGGGAAGAATGACTCCTAAGGGGATTCAGAGATCACTGGGGCTGCTACTCCTACAAGAGGCCCAAGGAGCAGGACTGTTTCCTTCTAGGTTTCAAAGACTGGGGCCACCTCTCCAGATTCCATGGGGCAGGATGACCCTGTTGAGTGCCTCTAGGGCAGGACCCACCTTTACAGGGAGCCTTGTGGGCAGGGCCCTTGCAGAGAGACTCTGCCTCACCCACAGAGTCATCAGGGTGACCCTGCCATCCCAGAGGAACTGGAGAGCAAAATATTGAACCAAAAAGTATTATTTTCAAGTCTTAACATCAAATAGAATTTGCCTTGTTAGGTTTTACACTTCTCTGAGACACATCATCCATTCCTTTCTTCTAATTTTTCCCTTTTGGCATAGAAATATCTCCCCTTTGCGTGTCTTATTATTGCATTTTGGAAGCACATAACTTGACTGGTTTCACAGGTTCACAGCTAGAGAGGAAGTTTACCTCAGGATGAGGCAAGTTTCACCCGTATCTGATTATATGGTATTTCTTGGTAGTTCTTTCTTTGTTTTCCCACAGCTTTACTGAGGTGTAATTCACAAATTAAATACACCTGCAGTGACTCAACAGATTACTTTGGTTGTATGGACATTTTAACAATTTAAATTCTTCCAGTTAATGAACACAGCATATCCTTGCCAATACATGTCATCTTTTGTCTTTTTGTTAATAGCCATTCTAACATGTGTGAGGTTACATGCCATTGTGGTTTCTATTTACATTTCCCTGATGATTAGTAATGTAGAGCATCTTCTCATATACTTGTTGACCATTTGTAAAAATTGTATATATTTACAGTGTACAACATGATGTTCTGATATACATATGCATTGTGAAATGATTACCACAATCATGCTAATTAACATATGCATAACATTTAGCACAGTTATTTCTATTTTGTGTTAAGAACATTTAAGATCTATGCTCTGAGTCATTTTCAAGTATACAATACATTATTAATTTTAGTCACCATGCTGTATAATAGATCTCCAGAACTATTCATCCTAATTGAAACTTTGTACCTTCTGACAATCGTCTCCTTTTCATTTCTCACCCCTACCTCCTGCCTCAAGTCCCTAGTAACCACAATTCCACTCTGTACTTCCGAGTTTGATTTTTTTTCAGATTTCACATATAAATGACGTCATGCAGTATTTGTCTTTCTGTGCCTAACATTTCATTTAGTGTAAGGTCCTCCAGGTTCACCCATGTTATCACAAATGACAGAATGTCCTTCTTTTTAAAAGCTGAATAGTATTCCAATGTGTATATCTAGCACATTTTCTTTATCCATTTATACTTCAATGAATAATTTGATCCCATATCTTGGCGATTTTGAAAATGCTGCAGTAATCATGGGGCTGCAGATATCTCTTCAGTACACTGATTTCACTTCCTTTGAATCTATATCCAGGAATAGGATTGCTGGATTGTACAGTAGTTCTATTTTTAATTTTTTGAAGAATCACCATTTTCCATAATGACTGTACTAATCTGTATTCCCACAAATAGTGTACAAGCATTCCATTTTCTCCACATCCTTGCCAATATGTTATCTTTTGTCTTTTTGGTAATAGCCATTCTAACATGTGTAAAGTTATATCTCATTGTGGTTTCTGTTTGCATTTCCCTGATGATTAGTGATGCTGAGCATCTTCTCATATACTTGTTGGCCATTTGTATGTCTTCTTTTGAGAAATGTCTATTCCAGTCTTTTGCCCATTTTTAAAAGAGGTTATTTGTTTTCTTGCTATTGAGCTGTATGAGTTCCTTATATATTTCAGATATTAACTCTATCAATTTGTATGGTTTGCAAATATTTCTTCCTATTTCACAGTTTGCCTCCTTATGCTGTTGATCATTTCCTTTGCTGTGCAAAGCTTTTTGGTTTGATGCAATTCTATTTGTCTATTTTTGCTTTTGTTGCCTATACTTTTGGGGTCACATCCAAAAAATAATTGCTTAGACCAATGTCAAGAAGCTTTTTTCCTATATTTCCTTCTAGTAGTTTTACAGTTTCAGGTCTTAATCTAGTTTTAGTTAATATTTGCATATAGTGTGAGATAAGGATTCACTTTCATTCTTCTGCATGTGGATGTACAGTTTTCTCATCACCGTTTGTTGAAGAGACCATCTTGTCCCCATTGTGTGTATTTGGCACCTTTGTCAAAGATCAATTGGGCATAAATGTGTGCATTTATTTCTGGGCTCTGTATCCTATTCCATTTTTTATCCCAGGACCATGTTGTATTGATTACTATGACTTTGTAATATAATTTGAAATCAGGTAGTGTGATCCTTACATCTTTAGTCTTTTTGCTCAAGACTGCTTTGGCTGTTCAGGGTCTTTTGTGGTTCAGGAATTTTAGGATTGTTTTTCCTTTTCTTCTTCTTTTTTGTTTTTTCTCTTTTGAGATAGAGTCTTACTTTTTCACCCAGGCTGGAGTGCTGTGGCACGATCTCAGCTCACTGCAACCTCCGTCTCCAAGTTTCAAGCGATTCTCCTGCCTCAGCCTCCCAAGTAGCTGGGACCACAGGTGGGCACCACCACACCTGGCTACATTTTGTATTATTAGTAGAGGCAGGGTTTCACCATGTTGGCCATGCTGGTCTCGAACTCCTGATCTCAAGTGATCTGCCCACCTTGGCCTCCCAAAGCGCTGGGATTACAGGCATGAGCCACCCAGCCTGGTCAAGGATTATTTTTTCTGTTTCTGTGAAAAATGACATTGGGATTTTGATAGGGATTGCATTGACTCAATAGATCACTTTGTTTAGATGGACATTTTAACAATATTAAATTATCCCAGTCCATGAACACAGAATACCTTTCCATTTATTTGTGTTTTCTTTAATTTATGTCATCAGTATTTTATAGTTTTCAATGTACAGATCTTTTACTTCCTTAGTTATTCCTATATGGGATTATGATGTTGATTTCTTTTTGGGACAGTTCATTGTTAGCGTATGGAAATGCTACTAATATTTGTATGTTAATTTTATATCCTGAAACCTTATTGCATTTGTTTATTAGTTGTAATAGTCTTTGGTGTGGAGTCTTTAGGGTTTTGAATATTTAAGATCATGTCATCTGCAAACAGACAATTTTACATCTTCCTTCCCAGTGTGGATGCCTTTTCTTTCTTTCTCTTGCCTAATTGCTCTGGCTAGGACTTCCAGTACTATACTGAATAGTAGTTGTAAGACTGGACATCCTTGAGGCCGGGTGCGGTGGCTCATGCCTGTAATCCCAGAACTTTGGGAGGATGATGCCAGTAGATCACAAGGTCAGGGGAAGGAGACCATCATGGCTAATATGGTGAAACGCCGTCTCTATTAAAAATACAAAAAAATTAGCCAGGCATGGTGGCATGTGCCTGTAGTTCCAGCTACTTGGGAGGCTGAGGCAGGAGAATCGCTTGAATCCGGGGGGCGGAGGTTGTAGTGAGCCAAGATTGCGCCATTGCACTCCAGCCTGAGTGACAGAGCGAGACTTCATCTCAAAAAAGAAAAAAAAAAAAAAAAGAGTGGGCATCCTTGTCATGTTCCTATGATTTAGCTATGACTTTAGAGTTTAGAGCGGGTACTAAATGTATTAAGATTCTTGTGGCTTTTGAGATGGAAAGAATGTATTTGCATTCAAGAGTGCATGAGTTTTGGGTGCTAGGAATGGAAGGCTATGAAATGAATTCTGTTTCCCCAGAATTCATAGGTTGAATCTCTAACCTGTAATGTGACTGTATTAGAAACAGAACCTGTAAGGAGGTGATTAAGGTTAAATAAGGTCATGAAGGGAGGGTCCTGGTCTCTTTGGATTAGTGCCCTTACAGGGAGAGACACAAGAGAGCCTGCCCTCTCTCTGCCCAGAAAGAAGAGGTTATATGAGCAAACAGGGAGATGGTGGCTGCCTACAAGCCAGGAAGAAAGGCCTCACCAGAAACTATGTTGGCAGTTATCTCAGACTTACAGCCTCCAGAATTGTAAGAAAATAAATGTCTGTGGTTGAAGTTAGTCTATGGTACTTTGTTGTGGCAGCCTGAGTACAGACTAATATATCACACAAGTGCCACACATACGTGCTGTACCTGCTATGCAAGTGCATATGACACTCAGGAGTTGCACATATACATATATGCATGTTAAATGTATGTGATACACCATGTTTTATATAATGCATGTCTTCTCTCCCCCCTTCTTTATTTAGCTATCTATAAACATACATACATAGATTGAGAGAGAGCAAAGAAGCCCTGATCTCCATGCCCGAGAATTAGCTTAACTCCATTCTGTGACCTCATACTCAAGCCCTCACCCTGGTCATATGCCAATGCCAGTGATCCATGCCTTTGACCCTAGGGCAGCTAAGTTATAGCTAAGTCATAAAACTTAGGAATACAATACTGAAAAAAAAAATCTTACATAGGTCAGCAGCACCATCTGTACCTAAAACAGCTGTCTATAAATAATTTTGTTACCATAAAGGTCTTAATTGTAATAAGAATATTTATACCTGCTCTAA
>NW_012103243.1:1848841-1858771 GCF_000951045.1 Mandrillus leucophaeus
GTATGGAAATGCTACTAATATTTGTATGTTAATTTTATATCCTGAAACCTTATTGCATTTGTTTATTAGTTGTAATAGTCTTTGGTGTGGAGTCTTTAGGGTTTTGAATATTTAAGATCATGTCATCTGCAAACAGACAATTTTACATCTTCCTTCCCAGTGTGGATGCCTTTTCTTTCTTTCTCTTGCCTAATTGCTCTGGCTAGGACTTCCAGTACTATACTGAATAGTAGTTGTAAGACTGGACATCCTTGAGGCCGGGTGCGGTGGCTCATGCCTGTAATCCCAGAACTTTGGGAGGATGATGCCAGTAGATCACAAGGTCAGGGGAAGGAGACCATCATGGCTAATATGGTGAAACGCCGTCTCTATTAAAAATACAAAAAAATTAGCCAGGCATGGTGGCATGTGCCTGTAGTTCCAGCTACTTGGGAGGCTGAGGCAGGAGAATCGCTTGAATCCGGGGGGCGGAGGTTGTAGTGAGCCAAGATTGCGCCATTGCACTCCAGCCTGAGTGACAGAGCGAGACTTCATCTCAAAAAAGAAAAAAAAAAAAAAAAGAGTGGGCATCCTTGTCATGTTCCTATGATTTAGCTATGACTTTAGAGTTTAGAGCGGGTACTAAATGTATTAAGATTCTTGTGGCTTTTGAGATGGAAAGAATGTATTTGCATTCAAGAGTGCATGAGTTTTGGGTGCTAGGAATGGAAGGCTATGAAATGAATTCTGTTTCCCCAGAATTCATAGGTTGAATCTCTAACCTGTAATGTGACTGTATTAGAAACAGAACCTGTAAGGAGGTGATTAAGGTTAAATAAGGTCATGAAGGGAGGGTCCTGGTCTCTTTGGATTAGTGCCCTTACAGGGAGAGACACAAGAGAGCCTGCCCTCTCTCTGCCCAGAAAGAAGAGGTTATATGAGCAAACAGGGAGATGGTGGCTGCCTACAAGCCAGGAAGAAAGGCCTCACCAGAAACTATGTTGGCAGTTATCTCAGACTTACAGCCTCCAGAATTGTAAGAAAATAAATGTCTGTGGTTGAAGTTAGTCTATGGTACTTTGTTGTGGCAGCCTGAGTACAGACTAATATATCACACAAGTGCCACACATACGTGCTGTACCTGCTATGCAAGTGCATATGACACTCAGGAGTTGCACATATACATATATGCATGTTAAATGTATGTGATACACCATGTTTTATATAATGCATGTCTTCTCTCCCCCCTTCTTTATTTAGCTATCTATAAACATACATACATAGATTGAGAGAGAGCAAAGAAGCCCTGATCTCCATGCCCGAGAATTAGCTTAACTCCATTCTGTGACCTCATACTCAAGCCCTCACCCTGGTCATATGCCAATGCCAGTGATCCATGCCTTTGACCCTAGGGCAGCTAAGTTATAGCTAAGTCATAAAACTTAGGAATACAATACTGAAAAAAAAAATCTTACATAGGTCAGCAGCACCATCTGTACCTAAAACAGCTGTCTATAAATAATTTTGTTACCATAAAGGTCTTAATTGTAATAAGAATATTTATACCTGCTCTAAGTAATGTATATTTCTAGCTTTTAAAAAGGAATAACTTTTTAAAATGTTTTGTTAACTCACCTTGTCACAGATCCATTTCTTAGGATTTTCACTTCGGAATTGTTCTTTGTGAGAAATAGGACAATACTTGCTTGATAAATGCATTGATGGGATGTACTTTTCATTTTTATGGTATGAAGAAAATGGCAAAAACCTGAAAGAAATATTTAGGAGCTATTCTTAACTTCATTTTTAGAGACACTTGATTTTTAAAATAAGGCTTTGGAGAAGTACTATAGTACAGTGAAAATAATACATGATTTAGAATCAGAATACCTAGATTCCATTTCAACCTCTGCCATTGATTACCTGTGTTGATTACTTCTATTAATCTTTATTTTCTATTCTGCAAATGGAGATACTAAAATGTTCTTCACAGAATTTTTGTGAGTCTCAAGTGTTTTATATAGAGATAATGCTAAATAATACATTTATGAATTAATTATGCCAAAAAACTCAAAATTCATCATATAAATGAAAATGTTCTTAATTTTAAAATATTATCCCTAAATCAAAAGGACATCCAGTACAGTCAATTCTCATTGAAGTAGGCTTTCTTCAATTTTAAGTCACTTGAATAATGGTGGCATTATTGGTAGCAGTAGCAGTTACGAATAATGGGGCCTTCAAGTTAGCCAGACCTGTAGTCGCACCTTAGCTTTGCTTTGCTAGCTGTATTACCCTATGCAAGTTACCTGAATGAGCCTTGACTTCCATATAGGGTTATTACAATGAATGAACAACTTAATTTATGTAAGGTATTTAACATGGAGGCTGAAAAGATTGTGTCCAATAAATAATGTCGGTGCTAAAAGCAGATGTAAAAATCGAAGGAACCTGTTGCAGCAACCATTATCATTATCATCATCATTATTACTTTAGATATTTTTATGATCAACAGAAAAGACCAAACTTTTAAAACCCATATAAACTCGCACAGAACATCTAAGATTGTGATATGCTTTTAGTGTAACCCAGATCCCTCACCAAAACACACTGAAATAAGAGTAAAGAAATTTTTTTAAAAAGTTATAAACCTATAAGAAGAAATAGGACAGAAAATAAGAAAGAGCAATTGAAAACACTGATTAATTTTTAGCAGGTGGAAGGAAGATAGAAAATTCATAAATGACACAAAAGAGTTAAGAAAACTGAAATCTAGGTGCCAGAAGAATGAGATGTCAAAGAGAAACAGGGCAATTTGTCCTGCAGAACCAGGGAAAAGCTCGGGAAATAAATCTACAATTATTCCAGAAAGTGAGAGAAGGAATGAAGCTGAAATCAGCTGAAAGCTTATGTAAGGAGTAATGAAATCCCCAGGTCCATGTCCCAGTCCATGTATCCATAAAAGCGTATTCTCAGAAAAAATTTACACCAAAAAGCTCTAGTCTCAAGGAAAGCATGTACTGAGGAAGGCTAAGGGGAGGCACCAAATGGAATATGTAGATTTTAATCCAAAGACTGGCCATTGAACTCTTTCCTTGCTCGTCTCTTAAGTGCACTGGCAGCTTGGACTTATATCCTTCAGAAGACTGATTGCATCTTCTGAAAAGATATGACAGTTCTTAGAGAAACGAGTTCAAATATCAACAATTTGGGGATGTTTTAATTAAAAGGGTGTATCAGAGTATAATAAAATCTATCAAAAAGCCACTCTTTTACACCCATAGAGTTTCTAATCTAATTTTTACATTTTCCCTTTTAATATAAACTTAAGAATGGTTTACCAGTGGGAAAATAACCAATGTGGAAGAAGGACACAAATCTAAACATAAGGAATAAACTAGAGGAAACAGACATCATGATGCAGCAAAAAGGAGTAAATTCAGAAATTTTTAACACATATAATCAAAGGAGATACGGTATTAATGAAATAAAAGTTGGAAGGTTTTTTAAATAAAAGAAACATTTAGAGAAAAGTGGAAGCTCTGGGAAATAGAAACTATATATAGCAAAATAAAATATTCTTCTAAGAAAAATATTCTGAAATTCAGACTTTAAAAAAAAGTTGAGGTTCAACATATATTTATTGAGCCATTACTATATGCCAACATTTTCATATAGATGATCTCATTTAGTTAAGATAAAGAAAGGTGTTTTTAAAAATCTAAATTCAACTGAAAATTATTATTTTTGTCATTTAATAAACAGAAAAAGTAGCATTCTTTCATCAATTTTAACACTTCTCTGCAATTTCTTTTTAATATTTATTTAAAAATTCTTAATATTTTCCAAAGAAAGTATTTTCTAACACTATTTAAAATAAAAAATAAACAGAATACAGAACTTTGAATTATACAAAGTTACAGAAGCATGTATTACATATGCACTTGGGAAAAGAGCTCTCATATAAGATAGATTATGGTCCTTCCAGTGCTAATTTGCACATGGGATGGACATCAAACATAAAAAAATTAATGTGGCCCCGATGTCCCTGAGTATACAAAGGAGGTGCTGTGAGCCGGCTGCTGCACTTCCAGTTTTTATCACTTCTGAATTGCATTTTAATAGTACATTTTTCTTTTGTGTCTGAACAAAATTTGCCTTCTCAAGGGAATGGATGGCTGAAACAAGGCTGGAAGACTGGGTACTTCCCTGCTCATGAATTAACTCTACTTTCATTTAGCCATCATGTTTCATGAAAGTAACACATATGCATATTCTTAATTGTACATATATATGTGCATGTATGTATATTCAAAAATATTTAGATATTTTATAATCTTTAAATAACATTTATCTTCAAATTAGGAAAAAATATTTAATTCACAAATCAGATTTGCTCTATAAAGTATAAATAGCTACTAACATTGAAAAAGTCACTTTAGTTTATAATAAAATTTTATATGGTTATCAATTACTTTAAAACTATGTTCTTTTACCAGTTTTTAATATGTATTCAGTTGTGCTCATACTTAGAGTGAGTACTTTTCAATCAACTAAACTTCATGTTAAAGAAAAGTAATACATGTATTTACCTGTTTTTTTTTAACAATCTTATCAAAGACATAGATCTGGCAAAAATTCTTGAAAGCAATGTAGGGATACAGTAGTATATACAAACAAGTAACAACTTGAATGTCTGGGCAGTTACGGAAGAATTGGTAGAGGTCTCAGGAAGTAAAAATTAAAAATAGTTAATTAGCTTCCAGGAAAATAGGTCCATTGTAAATATATTATAGTCTTTGTACACTGAGTACATGTAATATTATTTTATCATTATATACATATATATATTTTCCAAATAAAGACACTAACAAATGACATTTATTGTTTTTCTGCCTTATAACTCTCTTTAATTTTTCACCTTTTATTAAAGTCCTACTATTGTTACACATAACTCTAGGTTTTCCATCAGTGCATTTATTTCACTGTCAGATAATTGAAATCTTCAAATTATGAACCTCTTTTGCCTATTGAATCAAGCCTAAATTCTCCAATCTAGCCTTCAGGCTTTTTCTAATGCACTTGATCTCTTCAGGCTGTTCAACCACTCCCTACCTGCTGTTCTCTTGATGTCATTTGCCTTTCTTCTCCCATCCTACCTCTATGCCTTTGTTCATGCTCTTCCTCCTGAAATGCTGATCCATGCACTACTCCTCTTTCAAAATCCACTTTAACATCCAGCTGTCCCAGCTGCCTAATCTACCACTCAAACTAACACTGATTTCTCTATTATCTAAATATTTATTCATTGAACATTTTTTTGAGATGGTGCAATTTCGGCTCAAGGCAACCTCTGCATACCAGGTTCAAGCGATTCTCCTGCCTCAGCCTCCCGAGTAGCTGGGACTACAGGCACACGTCACCATGCCCAGCTAATTTTTGTATTTTTAGTAGAGACGAGGTGTCACCATGTTGGCCAGGATGGTCTCTATCTCTTGACCTCGTGATCAGCCCTCCTCGGCCTCCCAAAGTGCTGGGATTACAGGCGTGAGTCACCGCACCCTGCCTCATGGACCAACTCTTAAATGAAATAAATTTATGTACTAGGCACTTTGAAAAATACAGGGCTGGTCAGGGTGGCTCATGCCTGTAATCCTAGCACTTTGGGAAGCCAAGGTGGGAGGATTGCTTGAGGCCAGGAGATCAACATCAGCCTGGGCAACAAAGTATGAACTCTTCTTTAATAAAAATTTTTAAAAATTAACCAGGCGTGGTGTTGTGCACCTATAGTCCCAGCTACTTGGGAGGCTAAGGCAGGAGGATTGCTTGAGCCTGGAGGTTGAGGCTGCAGTAAGCCGAGATTGTGCCACTGCACTCCAGCCTGGGTGACAGTGAGACCTTGTCTCAAAAAAATTTAAAAAAAGAAGAAAAGAAAAATACAGTGGTATAAAGATGGAAGATGCAGTATACCTGAAAGGAATTCACCTTCTAGTAGCGGTATAAAATGGGACAATAAACACAAGTAGAATGTGATAAGTTTTGTGATAGATGTATGGACAAGAGTCAATTAATGCAAAGAGGAAGATTTGCGTTTGCATAAACATGTGTGTGTGTGAGGGTATAGGGAATTATTGGCAGGGAAATGGAGGGTGGGGCATGGAAAAATTATCTTCCCAGACCACGTATGCCAGAACTGAGTGTTGAAAGGCTAGTAGAGTTCAAGTTAAGAATCTGGTGAAGCTATTTAAGGTGGGAAAAACGACATAAGCAAATATATGTAGGTGAGTTAGAGCATAAAACGGAATGCTGAAGAAACTGAAAAGCATTCGACATAGTCAGAAAATTAGATTCTTGTGAAGGCAACAAAGTAGATCATGAACAGCCTTAGTGGAAATAAGATTGTCCGTGAAAACAATCCATGGAGGCTGGGCGTGGTGACTCACAGCTGTAATCCCAGAACTTTGGGAGACCAAGGCGATGAGGTCAGAAGTTTGAGACCAGCGTGGCCAACATAGCAAAACCCCATTTCTACTAAAAATACAAAAATTAGCCAGGCATGATGGCAGGTACTTGTAATCCCAGCTACTCGGGAGGCTGAGGCAGGGAGAATTACTTGAACCCAGGAGGCAGAGGTTGCAGTGAGCCGAGACTGCCCTGCTGCACTCTCACCTGGGTGACAAGAGAGAAACTCCGTCTCATACACACACAAACACATACACAAAAGACAGTCCATTGACAATAATATATTACAGATTGATATAAACGGTAAACCATTTTTCTTTATTTTTACATATGCATGAATTATGACTGTCCAATAGGATAGTTACACAGTCTTCAGTGGGTTCTGCCTTAGGTAAATTATTTCAAAATAGACATAGTGATAGAGATTTATAGATATCAACAAATGGCTATGGAACAGGTAAGTCTCAGACACCAAACGTCCTAGATCAGCCCCCTCTCAGTTGAAGAGCTCCCAGTGCAAACTATGTATTAAACATAAAACAGGATAAAGGGATACTCTATTACAAGTCAGGAATTTGGTTCCAGACTGTAATACATTCTCCAACGAGCTATACAACAGCATACAAATAGTCCTTTCATCTAGAATAGAGGTAGAAGAAATAGCAAACTAGAAGAAGTTTTTATAAAAATTTATAGCAGAGCTTGTATAATCCTCCACTTTGTCTATTTGTTTATTTTAAAAATTTTAAAAATAGAGATGCGGTCTCACTACGTTGCCCAGGCTGGGCTCAAGGTCCTGGGCTCAAGCAATCTTCCTGCCTTGGCCTCCCAAAGTGTTGGGATTACAGGCATGAGCAAACCGCGCTTGGCCAATCCAACAATTTCTAATGTGAGGACTGCTCCTGGACCTGCCCTCAGCATCTCAACAGCTAACAAAAATCAGAGGTGAGCTTACAGATAGCACAGTTATCTCTCCAGGGAGAATAGCCTTACTGTTTCCTTACTGGCAAGTAAAAGGAAAGGGAGAGACAGGTAAGGATTCTTCCCATACGGAGCAAATCCAGGGTGACATTTTACTACATAAATCTCCTGAGAGGTCAAAAGACAATCTAAAGACAGGGAACCCCACCACTGGAACCACCGTACCTTGTAGGACAGATCACAGCAGCCCTGTTCTTCCTTGAGCTGAATGGAGACAGTCAGAATGGGGTGGTGGTGGGGGTTGGGAAAGGGGAGGCAAAGGGAGTCTTAGGCTTCTCCTAGAGATAGCCCTGGTGATACCGAAAGGGATACTCAGTTCTGGATCTGTATTAGGTAAGCAAATATTAAGTATATAATAAACTCTTGGTGACTTGATTCATAGTTAATTCAATCCACCAGATATGTCTTATTAACTACTATGTTCAATACATTGTACTAGACACTATGAGTATAAAAAGGTGAATAAGCAGATGCCCAAAGGCTCTTAAAATCTCATGAGGGAAAAGGACAACTACAACAGTATAAAGTGGGAGTTGGGGGTAGGATGGGAGTGAAGCTTTTGGGATAAAGGCAATAAAAGAAGCATATGAGAACAGAGAGCACGGAGGGCACTATCTAACCTGGGCTTTAACAAATGGGTCAGATTCCATTAGATGGAAATGGGAATCGAGGATGGGGATGCAAGTAAGGGATCCATATGAATAGATGCTCAGAGGTACAAGATTGGAAAACATATGTGGGCTCTTATAAGAACATAGCCAAGTTGTCTGGAAAATAGAATGCTGTTGCCAGGGTGCTTATATTGTCTCCTATCAGTACAGGTCAAGTTTCAGCAGTTTCATCTTGTCTTACTTAACATCTCTATGATGGATGTTGCATCTCTATGCAACTGAGAATATTAGCCCAGTTGCAGATACTCCTGTCACACCCTGTAACCATTGTTGATGTGCCACACTGGCTCTCTCCTTGAGGGGCTGACTTGGCCACAGCATTACAAAGGCTAATAAAGACTGAGGATCAAGGTAGTTGCCCATTATCACATTCCTCTCTCTAAACTCTGTTGCTAAATTACATGCCTTATGATCCTTTGATGCCCAGAGAAGTCTGACATTTTCCACCTTTTATTGGAAGAGATTTCGTATTTATGAATTATAAAATAAGTACAGGACTCTTAAACGGTAAGTGACTATTGACACATTCACTTTTTCAGGTGGGAAAAGAGAAACACATACTTTTTCTTATTCTCAAAGTAGGTATAAAATTATTTACTTTTCAAGTTTCAAAACCTCCTATCCTTTATAGACAAGAAAATATAATGAGATAACAGAATAGCAAATAAGGTCTTATGAATTTTATTGTTGCAATATTTGAGTAATTGAACTTCATACATTCAAGTAGTAGTTTACTTCTAATAAGAGTGACTGTAAGATGCTATTATTTCTTTAGCATGCACTACTGGGGTAATACATGACAAAGAATCTCTTAGAAAATCAATAGTTTTATCTTTTAAATTACACAAAGTAGGCATTATGTCAATTTTTTTTCTTATGCCAAAATTTTAGCACATTCTCAAAAGATCACGAGCTTCATTAATAAAGATGTTAGTCTATGAGTAGCCTCCTCATGCCAATCATTAACAACACTGGAAGGACAGGAACTCCTAAATAGGGATACAGAACGGGCTGGTAGGGGTCATCCCAGAATGTCTGCTTAAAAGGTCTATCTAAAATACTTGCCAAAGAAGGGGCAAGGAGTAAGAGCTTAGTAATGTTCAAAACAGAACAGTCATTTAAATTGGGATGAAGAAAAAAAGAATAGAAAAATTCCACTCTAGACTTACTAAGGGAAGGGAATCTGTACTCTGGTCTACAAAACTTGATTTGACAAGCAAAGACACCTACATTTAAAAGTTGGGACAGAGTTGATGAAAGAATGTAAAGAGGAAATATGGATAAATGACACTGATTTAATCTAATAAATGACTCAACAAACAGCAAATCTTTGTTATAAAAGTACACCTGCTCAAAAATTAATCTTAACTCTAATATTTTAACCATTATTATAATATGGAAAATAGTACATTTAGGCCAGGTGCTGTGGCTCACGTCTGTAATCCCAGCACTTTGGGAGGCTGAGGCGGGTGGATCACTTGAGGTCAGGTGTTCAAGACCAGCCTGGACAACATGGCAAAACTGCATTTCTACTAAAAATATAAAAAATAGCCAGGTGTGATGACCTGTGCCTGTAATCCCACCTACTCAAGGGCTAAGGCAGGAGAAGCATTTGAACTCGGGAGGTGGAGGCTGCAGTGAGCCGAGATCATACTACCGCACTCCAGCCTGGGCAACAGAGTGAGACTCCATCGGAAAGAAAGAAAGAAGGAAGGAAGGAAGGAAGGAAGGAAGGAAGGGAAGGAAGGAGAGAGAAAGAGAAAGAAAGGAAGAAAGAAAAGAAAGAAAGAAAGAAAGAAAGAAAGAAAGAAAGAAAGAAAGAAAGAAAGAAAGAAAG
>NW_012103243.1:1858845-1872421 GCF_000951045.1 Mandrillus leucophaeus
GAAAGAAAGAAAAGAAAGAAAGAAAGGAAGAAGTAAATTTAATGTTTTGAGGGCTGAGGGGCTGAGTTATAACCAGTTTATGCCTGATCTCATTATCAGATGACCCGGTTCTCATAAACTAATCATAAGCTTTTTTAAGGCAAAGCATTTTGAAAGAACATGTAATTGGAAATATACAAATTATTTGGCAACAATATTTGAAATAGGATGAGATATGTTTTACACTTGTAGTAAGTATAATTAATAATGAATAATTTTGCCCCTTCTGAAAAAACAAGCCATGTTATGGCCCATTAAAACGGGCCATAAGATGTTGAATATTTGTCCTTTATAATACAGAATAGTCTGAGTTCTAGTAAAAGGTCCGCAAATAAATAACAGTCTATTTTTCATTACCTTCAATATGAAAAATAAAAAGTATCTTTACTGTATTAGCCCCCTAAATGTCCAAGTAAACTTAATATATAGCTCATTAGTATGAATAGAAAGATTTCAAAATATAGCTTAGATTAGTGGAGGTTTTGTTGAAGAGATATTAATAAAATGAGCAACAATCTGGAATAGAAATTAGATAGACTCCCTTTATGGTTGAGGACAAACCATAGCTATAAGTGCTTAATACACACTGTATTTTATACTTAGAGTAGAATTCATAGTACAAATTTAAAACTCATGAACTATTTAGGCAGCAACATCTCCCCCCCAGGGTGGAGACAGAAACGTAATGTTTAAATGTAAAGAATTCAAGTGACAAGACTATCTGTTCAACTAAACAGTAAGCTGATATTGCAAGCTTCTAAATTTAACTGGAAAGATATTTTTTCCCTTTTCCTTACATGTTTCTTAGCTTAAGAGTAATACATTTCCCTGGATTTATTATTATTATTATTAACAATCTCAAATCATCTTGGCTCAGTAATTTCATTATGTATTTTTTGCAGATTTCACTTTATTTTCTTCTGATTGTGAACAATATTTTTAAAATCTCTGCTAAAAGATACTGAAGCTAAAGGCCTCAGCTAAGTAGCATTCACATAGGCTCTTCTTTTAGGCCATTTACATCAAATGTTTTAAACTAACAAAATTTCAAAAACGGCTAAAAATGATGAACTTAGATATTTTAAGGACTTATATAAATCACTTAAAGAACATAAACTTCTCACGCCTGTAATCTTAGCACTTTGGGAGGCCAAGGTGGGTGGATCACTTGAGCCCAGGAGTTTGAGACCAGCTTGGGCAACGTGGTGAAACCCCATCTCTACAAAAAATATGAAAATTAGCTGGGCGTGGTGGTGGGAAGGTGTAGTCCCAGTTACTAGGGAGGTTGAGGTGGGAGGATTACCTGAGCCTAGAGGTCAAATCTGCAGTGAGTCATGATCATGCCATTGCACTCCAGCCTGGTTGACAGACTGAGACCGTGTCTCGAAATAAATAATAAATAAATAAATAAATAATTAAATAAATAAATAAATAAAGGCAAGAAATACATCAAACTATATCCAGACCACCATATTCCAAACTATGGTCTGGGGATGAGATGAGGGGTCTCATGGCCAACTAAGCCATTTGCTCCATGAGGTCAACAGACCTTTGTCACTGGGGGTGGTGGCTCACGTCTGTAATCCCAGCACTTTGGGAGGCCAAGGTGGGTGGATCACCTAAAGTCAGGAGTGCGAGACCAGCCTGGCAGACATGGTGAAACCCTGTCTCTACTAAAAATACAAAAATTAGCCAGGTGTAGTGGTGGACACCTGTAGTCCCAGCTACTTGGGAGACTGAGGCAGGAGAATCAACTGAACCCGGGAGGTGGAGGTTGCAGTGAGCCAAGATTGCACCACTGCACTCCAGCCTGAGCAACAGAGCGAGACTCTGTCTCAAAAAAAAAAAAAAAAAAAAAAAGAGAGGCTTTTGTCTGTCTTGTTCATTGCTACGTTCTCAATGCCTAATGCAGTGCCTGGTATATAGTCAGCATGCAATAATATTTGTTGAGTGAATACATTTGCAAAATGCTACATATTGTATTATATTTCCCCTCTTTGATATTCACATCAAATAAAAGTATATTTAAGATTGAGAAGCCCTGTAAGTGCCAAAAATCCATTTAAGTGTTTTCAATGTAATTTTCCTCCAAATTTATTTGAAAGAGACTCATTAACATTAGTCTTAAGACTAGTTTTTTAAGAGACATAATTTGGAAAATCATGTTCATAGTAAGAACAACAAAAGAAAATACAAGCCTATTACTGAAACTGTTAGTGTAGTATTAATAAACACCAAAGAGAAATCATAACTGACTTCATTTTTTGGCTTGACTTGTTTTTAGTGAGAATGATTTTTCTGATCTGATATGTTAGGCTAACACAAGCAAAATCTAGTTCAAGCTCAAGAGTCAAAATTCGATCGTAGAAAACCTCTTAGCACTTACTGTTTGTCAACTATTGTGCTAAGTGTAGTGCATAAGTCAGGGACTCTGTTGTTGAGAAGCTTATCGTCCAGAACAAGGCTCTCTTATTTTTCTGTTGAAGGGCCAGGCAGGTAACATAAATGAGTCAGATGTAAACCAAAGATTCCAAGTTTTAATCAATTGTTGCCATGTCAGACTGTGAACCTGCTCCTTCTAGATCTGATTTTTGCTATAAGCGGTAAAATCTGGATTTGTAAATAATTTAATTACCATTTTAAATTACTTTTTAATGTATTTAATTTTTAGAATATTGTGGGATCCAAATACAACACCCCCGGGAGGCTACATGCCGCTCACAAGCTACTAGTTTGCGATTTCTGGTTTAGAATTTTAAAGTGAGTAGCTCCGTCAATGATTTTAAGGTCCCTGACAAGATAAATTATATCTTAAATTACTGTGCAAACTTTTGTATGAGATCACCAAATCACCATTAGTTATTCTTGATAAATTGTGAACGTACCAAAGATGTAACAAAATGATTTTTAAACAGAAGACTATAGATTGTACAATATATAGAGGGCTTAATGTGATGTTAATTCCCAAAGAAAATACAGGAGAAGTAACAACTAGGTGATAGTTACGGGGGAAAGTAAAATCTACTAATGAATGACTTGCCAATAGCCAAATCCTAGATATCCTTTTTAGTTTTCTTTCTTTCTTTCTTTTTCTTTTTTCTTTCCTTTTCTTTCTTTCTTTTTTTTTTGCGACAGAGTCTCATTCTATTGCCCAGGCTGGAGTGCAGTGGCGCGATCTTGGCTCACTGTCCACCTCCCGGGTTCATGCCATTCTCCTGCCTCCACCTCCAGAGTAGCTGGAACTACAGGTGCCCGCCACCACTCCCGACTAATTTTTTGTATTTTTTTAGTAGAGATGGAGTTTCACCATGTTAGCCAGGATGGTCTCGATCTCCTGACCTCGTGATCCGCCCGTCTCAGCCTCCCAAAGGGCTGGGATTACAGGCGTGAGCCACCACGCTCAGCCTCCATTTTAGTTTTCACTGAATTTGAACTTGCATCAAGCTGTTCATCCACTTCTTGTAGCCATCCTCTTTGATTTGCACAATCTCTCCTGGTTCTCTTTCTTGCTGTCTCTGTTTCTTGACTGACTCATCATATTCTGCCAATATCTGAAATTAATGACTCTTAACCAGAACTGTGCATTTGAATCACCTGGGCATATTTTGCAAATATATATGCCTACTGAACCAAACTATCTGTGATTGAGACTTGAGAATTCATATGTATATAATTTTAAACCTCAAGGTGATGCAGTCAAGCAATCCTGACTAAAAACCACTGCCCTAACATTAAAACAATTCCTACAAATCTGTAATCTTCTCTCTATATAGTTTCTCCTGAGGAAGTATTCCACCACCAAAGTTTTAACTGTCACCTCTAAACTGATGATTTCTAAATCTTTATCTCAATACACAATATCTTTCTTTAACTGAAGAACAGTATTTTCAAATGTTCACTATGGGTATTTACCTTGATATGCTAGAGGCACCTCAAATAGAACTGCCTCCAAATTAAACTCACACCCAAATCCTCCATGCTATCAAACTTGCAATGCTTCTTATATACTTTTCCTTAGGTAAGTCAGAACATCACCCTCTAGCCAGTCACCTAAGTCAGAAGCCATCAAGTCACGGCATGAGAGGACGTTCCTGCCTGTGCTCTCAATCTGAGGAGGTTCTTGCTTGTGGCTCTACGGTCACAGAAAAACTGTATTTGATATAATGTGACACACCCTCTCCTAGACCACAGTTGTGGTCTATTAGTATGTTAATAGACCTTTAACTTAACCCTATTTATTGTCTATTTTGTTCCAAGCCTATGGCATACATGAGCCAATTTGTTAACATAAATTGAGCAAAACAGATTCTCTCTCAGAAATTTGAACTGAAAAACAGAAGCAGCTGTGGGTTCTAGAGCTGGAAGGTTATGTTGAATTAGGAATGGGTGGTAACTAAGTGAAAGCTAAAAATTTATGGGAAAGAAAATTCATGATTTACGAATCATCAGAGAAGCTAGTCAGCAGAAAGAAGAAGCAGACGTGCAGAGGAAAGCCGAGATGCCACTAGAAGAAGAACGCCGTGTCCCTACAGCCCCCTGCTCGTCTTAGTCCAGTTTTCCCTTGGGTCTTTACATCTCTATAAAATTCCTCAATGTATCTTTTAAACATCCCCTTAGAATCTGGAGTTTCCTTGAATGGATCTTTGTTCTTTGCAAGTAAGAAAGCTCTGAGACAGTGATCCTAAATGCATCTGTGCCTCTGACCACACCATCCAGACCATATCAGGCTTGCCCCTAAATGTGATTTAGGGTTTATAGCAAACTTGTCCAACCCATGCCCCGTGGGCCACATGCAGCCCAACACAAATTTGTAAACTTTCTTCAAACATTATAAAATTACTTGTTGTGATTTTTTTTTTTTAAGTTCATCAGCTATCAGTAGTGCATTTCATGTGTGGCCCAAGACAATTCTTCTTTTTCTTCCAATGTGGCCCAGGGAAGCCAAAAAACTGGACACACCTGGTTATAAGAGCCTACCTGTAGAGTGGCTTGTCAACCTTTCTCTAGCCTCCATTACCAACATCTCAGCTCTGTGGCGAGTACTCATCTCTGACCTGGACTGTGGCCCCAGTGACTCTGGCCTCTGTCCCTATTGACTCCCATTTCTAAACCATCTCCATAGCTAACAGAGTGATACCTTCAAGCTATCTGATCTTTCACTCAGGGCCTAAAACACTGTGCTGGTCTTATGAGTGTCTCTACAGCATAAAGTCCAAATACTGAAAGTGTCTTTTTATGATTTGTCTGATTATATATACTAAAAGTACATATTCTCAAACGTATCACTGAAAGTATTGCAAATTATCAAATCATACAGATTTTTAAAATCTTAAACTTCTTTAGACGCAGGTGTCTGTAAGAATAGAATTCTAGTATTCTGTGGTCATTTACTTAAAAAAGCTTTTTGTTTTTCTTTCAGAGAAACAGTGGACAAAAAGAGAGCACAGTTCTCACTATACAGCCAAAGTAATACAGGGCTCTTTTGTAGACAAATTCTAGAACTTCTTAATTATACACAGGCTTATTATCTATATCCCCAGTGTTATAAAGTACCAGAACTTCATTAGAAAAATTAAGCTGGAAAAATGAAGGCAGCACTTTGTAAATTTCCACTGGAAATTAGCTGGGAGAGGCAGAGGAATACTGGATCAAAAGAGGGTAATCATGCTTAACTGTGCCCTAGAGCACCCGCATGTATAATATGATTTGCACAGTAACTACCTCTCCTATTACTGCTTGTTTGGAGTATTCTATGTTAATGGGGTTAGCTAATTTAGTATTTTAACTTAAAAAGGCTCTGCTGATTAATAAATGTTGCACACTGTGCTAGTAATTAAAATAAATGGAAGAGTTACAAATAAAAGTTGAATTGTTAAGAAAACATTATCTGAAAATATATGATACTCTCTGTTTATCATAATACAGTAACAGTTCAGAAAATATGCAAATTTTAAAGGTCTAAAGTCTGAAAAAAACCACACAAGTCAAAAAAGTTTTGAGATATGTTAAATTTTCTTTTCGCTATTCTTTAATGATAAATAGAACCAGTGCTCACTTGTATATACCACATTGTAAAATGTCCTTTCTAAAAACTGTTACTTAGCTCTTGTTTCTTAACCTTTCCTGCAACATTTTTCTCATAGTAATGACTATGAAATGATACTTAATTAGAAATTATATTTAAAGTTTTAAAAGTGAGTAATTTACTCACTGTTTACTGATATTTACTGCAACGGAGCATGGTTCCCCTATTTTTAGGGGCCTGTGGACACCAAGCACAGAAATAAAGGAAAATTCTGAGTCCCTTCAAGGGAAATCCCAGCCCCGGATGTAAATAAGTAACTTGTTCCAGAGCTATTTGCTTTCCCTGTAGAAACTAAAGATAACATCTTACCATAGGTCCCTGAGTTGTCTTTTATGGGCTCAGACTCTCACTGAATGGATCTGTTGGCACTTAGACCCCAGGTAAGGGGGAGTGAAGACTAAACTTTAACTATCACCCTTTGTTGTAAGTTCCTTCATAAGGGGCTTGGGGGAAGTCATTCCCCCTAACTGGTTAACATTTTTCTATTCACTTCCAATTTTACTTTTTTGAATTTTGAGACTGCTTTTTTGGATTTTGAATTTTGAACTTTTTTGAATTTTGTGTCTCGCTCTGTCACCTAGGCTGGAGTGCAGTGGTGAAATCTCCGCTCACTGCCACCTCTGCCTCTCAGGTTCAAGCGATTCTTGTGCCTCAGCCTCCCAAGTAGCTGGGACTACAGGTGCCCACCACCATAGTTGGCTAATTTTTTTGTAGTTTTAGTAGAGATGGGCTTTCACCATGTTGGCCTGACTGGTCTCGAACTCCTGACCTCAAGTGATCCACGTGGCTCAGCCTCTCAAACTGCTGGGATTACAGGTGTGAGTCACCACACCCAGCCATGATCCCAAATTTTTAAAGAGAGTTTCTCTTTCTTAGCCAATTGCCAATCAGAAGATTTTTAAATCTACCTACCATCTGTAAGCTCCTGCTTCAAGATATCTCACCCTTTTAGGCCAAAACCAATGTGTGACCTTCAGGTACTGATTTATGATTTTGCCTGTAGCTTCTGCTTTCCTGAAACTTGCTCTTGCCTTTAAAAATTCTTACCTGCAGGCCACTGAGGAGGTTGGGTCTTAAGCATGAACTTCCTTGAATCTCCTTGCTTGCTGCCCTGCAATAAACACCTTCCTTTCTGTCACTGCAAAAACCTCTAAGTTTTACTGTGGTGGGTGAATGGACTGCATTTTGGTTTTATAATATTACCAGATCCAGTATTTACCAAGGCCCCTATCTAAGATAGGTTGCAAGTTTGAGAGAAATGAAGGCACATTAGGTTCATAGCTATTAGTTCCAGCAAGTGGAGGAGCTCAAGAAATAGAGTTATTAGTTCTGTTATGCTACTAAACGTTTATGGGATGTCTCTCATTTCACCTACTCGGAATAACTATCAGTAAATTAATACTTTTTTATTTTTATAAAAGATGTAGAGATAGCTATTGAGCTGTCTATACACAGTTTCTTAAATGAAAGCCTATATAAGTTTAAAATATAGCTACAATATGCTTTAATCATGAACTCCTCTTCATAGGGAAACTCCAGTCGCTGTTACATTTTTTAAATCCTCAATGCCTATACCTTAAACCTGTGGAAGACTCTTGAATCCTTAGGGATTTAAGGAGTTCCTTCAAATTTAGCTCCAGATTATAATTAATCTAAACACCAAAGTCTGACCTAGCAAGGTAGCTTCTTGATTTGAAAGCCTGCAGGAAGAGCATTTGCATTTATTTTCTTTTGCTGTTATAACAAATCACTACAAAATTGGTGGCTTAAACAATATTATTAACTTATCATTCTTGAGGTCAGTGGCACAAAATAGGTCTTACTGGGCTAAAATCAAGGTGTTGGCAGGACTGTGTTCCTCCTAGAGGATCTAAGAGAATCCATTTCCTTGCCTTTTATGACTTCTAGAGGTGGCTTATATTCCTTGGTGGCACTCATGCCCCAGCTTCAAAGCTAGCAAAGGTAAATTGAACCCTCCTCACATTGCATCACTCTGACCTCCTTTCATGTAGTCAAAGTTTTTTCTGCCTCCCTCTTCCATTTTTAAGGACCTTTGAATTACAAAACTGGCCCCACTCTGATAATCCAGGATAATCTCCCTACCTAAAAGTTCCTAATTTAATCAAATCTGCAAAGATCTTTTTATTATATAAGGTAATATTCACCGGTTCCTAGGATTAGGATATGTGAACTCTTTGGCAGGGCAATAGGGATCGGGGAAGCATTATTTTGCCTAACAGAAAACTAATTGAAGTTAGTTGGTTCTCATTTCTATTGTAATATCCTAAATCCACTCTATTTTGGATATAATTATAGTCTCCTGTATTAAGCCAGAATGTTTACAATTAACAGAAGATATTAATGTATAGGACCTTTACACCTCTCATAAGACCTTAGTGAAGCCCATATCATAGCTTATATCATCTGATTTATGATTGTCCACTCCACTCCATTTCCGCTGTCTTGATGGGTAAATTAAACATTGAATAGCTCTGGTACCATTATGGCCTCCCTTTTCTTCTACCTGTTAATAATAATAACTGTTTTTCCCATTTCATCTAAGCAACTTTCATGGTCCCATTTCATGTTTGGAAATACTCCTTGAAATGTCCCCCTCTGAAATTTTAAGGCCTAAAATTCTCTATGATCACCATATCCCATAAATACGAAGTACAGTATATATAACATTCTGTCATATTTTAATAAAGAAATAATAAATATACATATAATTGCACGTGTAACCAAAAATTCCTGGATAGACACACAAGAAAGGGTTGACAGTAGATACCTCTGGAAAACATAACTGAGGATCAGTGAATAGTGTTTAAAGTTTTTACAATAAATATGTGTTGCAGTTTTAATGTTTTAAAAGGTAAACAAAAAATCTTCTTTATTTTTTTAAATGGATTTGAGGAGATTCATAAATCAAAGGAAGTAGAAAATTTCTAACAGAAACAAGAGAGAACCAGGGACATAAAGAAGAATGAAAACAGTTCAGTATATCTGGAGCACAAAGTTCTTTACAGAATATGACAAAGATTAGCTAGAGGAATAAGCTTGAATCAGATCCAAAGAAACTGTTTTTGAAATAAGAAATTAAACTTTATCCTAGAGGCAATAAAAAGCCATTGAAAGGCATTTTAGCTGAATAATAATAGCACAATCGAATCTCTTTAGTGCTCATGTGGTAAAATGCACGGAGCGGGAGTAAGACCAGGTAGACCAGGTTGAAGGGATTTTATGGCAATTAAAGTTAAGGAATTTTAAGGTGCCTAAATTAAGACAGTGATAGTATAAAGGGGAAGAGGCTGAATTTGAGAAACACTTAAAAGGTAGAATAAACAGGACTTGAGGACTGATAGGATATGGATGATGCTGGAGGAGAAGGTAACTCACAAGTCTCCAGCTTGTGCAGAGAGTTGGTGATGCAATTCACACTCAAGGAAAGAAGCAGGAAAGTGTGTTATATACTGCGTTTAGAACATCTGGTGGAGATACAGACAAAGACAGCAGTTGAAAATGTAAGCCTGCAATGTAGGATCAAGATTGTACAGATTTAGAGTTGAAATCATTGGTATAGAGATAGTAGCTAGTCTTTCAAGTAGAAGCAACCATTCAAAGATTATACAGAAGAAGAAGAGGAAGAAGAAGGAGGAGGAGGAGGAGGAGGAGAAGGAGGAGAATATCGAATCTTTCTATCATTTTAGTTCTAACCCCTTACCTATTACCAAAATTACTGCAATATTTATCCTAATGAGTTTCATTGCATCTAGCATTACTCTTCTCAAATGCATTTGTCTCTCAATCAAATTTATATTCTTTTTATATCATCCACCTTCTCTAAAAAAAAATAAAAAATTTTCCATTACCTATAGGATAAACCACCAACTCCTTGGTCTTCAGCTTTTTTGCAATTTTTCTTTTTCCTGTTCTCTAATATAAATATTAGCCTGTCAAATTTGTCTTGTCATTGTTCCGTCAACTTTTCCTACCATTGTTTTTCTTTTCATATCATCAGCCTACTTTTATCTACTTTCTGTTCTTTCCTCTATCAAAATCTCAACCATCTTTTGCATGATCTAACTCAGTTCCTTGTCTGTCAAGAATGCTGTCTGAGATTATCAGAGACCAGAGAAAACTCGACATGTTAAAAATATATACATTGTCTCTTACACACACTTGACCATCTATCAAGTACTTGGTAAATGTTACTAAAAATTTTCTTAGGTTTTCTGGTTGGTTTCAGCTATATAAGTTCCACGAGAGTACAGGCTATGTCTAATTTATTCACCACTATGTCCCTAGAGCTTGGAACTATTCCTGACATGTAAACATCTTTTGAATCAATAAGTCATCCTTTTTATTTCCCACAATATCTAGAAGGGACCTTTTCATATAAAGATTGCTTCATAATTATTTATTAATTACTTATTTGGCTTCCTGGCTTCATAAGGATAGATATATGAGTGAGGGAAATAATTTTCTTTGAGATAGCATGAGAAAATTGAATGAGTTCCTTTAAAAACAAGAACAAATAAAGCTTTAAAATGACTTCCAAAAAAACTTCTGTAATCTATCTTCCATGTCTTTATTATTATTGTCCTATTTACTATGTTTATTTTAAAGAAGATGTGTAACTAACAGCTAAAACCTACCAGCCTGTGATTATTAAGAAGCATTTTGTCATTCCCAATAGTTAACTAGGAATGTAATGCTATGAATTGTGTTCTCTCAAAATGTATATGCTGAATTCCTAACACCCAGTACCTCAACATGTTACCTTATTTTGAAATAGGGTTTGATATGGTTTGACTCTTGTGTTTGCACCCAAATCTCAAGTTGAGTTATAATCCCCATTGTTGGTGGAGGAATCTGGTGGGAAGTGATTGGATCATGGGGGCAGATTTTTGCCTTGCTGTTCTCATGATAGCAAATGAGTTCTCACGAGATCTGGTTATTTAAAAGTGTGGCACTTCCCCCTTTGCTCTCTTCTCCTGCCACCATGTGAAGATGTGCTTGCTTCCTCTTCACCCTTCCGCCATGATTGTAAGTTTCCTGAGGCCTTCTAGCCATGCTTCCTGTACAGCATTTGGAACTGTGAGTCAATTAAACCACTTTTCTTCATAAATTGCCCAGTCTCAGGTGGCTCTTTATAGCAGTGTGAGAACGGACTAATATAGGGTCACTGCAGATGTAACAAATGAAGATGAGGTCATGCTTGAGTAGGGTAAGCTCCAACTCTAATATGTATGGTGTCCCTAGAGCAAGGAAAAATTTGGACACAGACAGAGACATAGGGAGAACACCATGTGAGGAAGGCAGAGATCAGAGGAATGCTTCTGGAAACTGAAAACCGTAAAGATTAATAGCAAACCACCAGAAGTTAAGGAAGAGGCATGAAGAGATTCTTTCTCACAGAGAAGGAACCAACTCTGCTGACACCTCCATCTTGGACTTCTAGTCTCCAGAATTGTGATACAGGGCATTTCTGTCTTTTAAGCCATCCCTTTGTGGCACGTTGCTATGGCAGCCCTAGCAAACAAATACACTTAGAAAATGTGTCTTTTACATGCATAAAGAGAAGACTTCAATGAGGTTAGGACGCTGTGGTGTAGGCAGAACTGTGCTCATTGTCCTCCTCAACATCTGGTTCTCCAAGCTAGGGGATAAAATCCAGCCCATCTTTGGAATCTGTGATTTCTTACAACTTCTTTGATATCTTAAATACAGAATTACATTTGTAGTAATACAAAGCATGTTAATAATTCTCTTTTATTAAGACCCTACTATGTTCCTGTTCCTGACACCTTATACTCATCTTCCCTATCAATCCTCATTACCACCTTTTAAGGTAACATTTCTGCTTCATCTTACAGACAGAAATATAGAGTTTCAGGTAGGCTAAGTTACTAACCTAAGATTATACTGCTATTTAATGGAACTAAGATTTGAGTTCAAATAGATCTGGTTCCAAAGTTTATACTACTACTACTATAACACACTGCAATTTTCATAATGATATGAAAACAAAAGAGCTGAATGTATTAAACTCTCAGATATAATGCTATCCTTTGATTCCTTAAACTTAGAAATAAAAAGCTCTACCTTTCTAGGTCCAGATAGCAGGCTCCTGATATACTACCTTTTTTTTTTTTTTGAGACAGAGTCTTGCTCTGTTGCCCAGGCTGGAGTGCAATGGCACGATCTCGGCTCCCTGCAAGCTCCATCTCCTGGGTTCACACCATTCTCCTGCCTCAGCCTCCCGAGTAGCTGGGACTACAGGCGCCCCCCACCACACCCGGCTAATTTCTTTTTGTACTTTTAGTAGAGACGGGGTTTCACCATGTTAGCCAGGATGGTCTTGATCTCCTGACATTGTGATCTGCCCACCTGGGCCTCCCAAACTGCTGGGATTACAGGCATGAGCCACCACGCCTGTCCCTGATATACTACTTTTAACTTCTTATAGGTAAAGTTGGTTTTGTGGTAAAAGGACCTTTTGCGTTAACAAACCATGAATCTTTGTGACAGGACTATGCTTCGCGGAATTATTATCTGCAAAGATATAAAACATACATTTCTAACATTTCTTTTGCCATACAAGATACAATAATGCATTATCCAGTATACAAAAAACAAAATGGTTTCAGAAGAAGCTATGAAAAAAAAAATCAGTGTTTCAATTCTAATAATGGAATTATCCTTAGGCTAAAGACCAATTACTTAGCCTGGTTGCAAAAAATATGATAGCTTTGAATCTATAAGAAATTTTTTTAGCATCTCCAACTGGACTTTTTTCTGATTGGTTGAAAATCTTAGAAAGACTCTGCAATCTCTGAAAGACTCAGAGCAAAGGGTCATCAGCAACACTGTGGAAGTTGAAGATATGTACAAGTATTCCATGGAAAATACAAATCGAGCAACTTTCATTGGGGATAACATTGATACCTGATCTTTCTGGGCTTACTAAGGAAAATAGTAAGAAATGATATCTCAGTATGTTTAACATACAATGATTTCTGTAGAAATATCAATCAGATAATCAATAATCATCTCAATTGTTTGTTTGAGCAATTAATTGTGCTATTTTGTAAACCTTTGCATCATTGGAAATAGAAAAAGAATTCTGAGTAATATAACTCTTTAGATAATCATAACTAAATTTTATATTTTGCTTGGCTAAGTCTGAGAAGCTTTAATCTTCTACAATATGTGTGGTAAAATGAATCTACCTTCTCAAAACTAACTGGAAAAAAAAGTTCCTTATTTTCTTACTTATCATATGTCGGGTTAACCCAATCAATTATTGAAAGAATCTGCTAAACACTCTACAGCTAATTATTTCACTTCAAGTAATCGCTATAAAGTGAAAAATTTTATAAAAATTACTTGAGATGCCTGCCAATTTTGTCTTTGATGTTTGTGTAAAAATTTTTCTTTTTTTCAAGTCTC
>NW_012103243.1:1875506-1878179 GCF_000951045.1 Mandrillus leucophaeus
TTGCTATATTTGAAAGTAGTTAATGGATTTTCATTGGAACTTTACTTTTTAAAGATACAGTGACATGATTCCAAATCCACTATTAAGAAATCAAATGGGACTTTTTTTTTTTTCTTATTCTTATTCTTTTACATTGACACAGTCTATGACTTAAAAAATTAATATTTGGTTGTATGACAAGGGGCAAACTATTTCTCTATGCTGATATTCAGCATACCTAAAATGGAATAATAACTACATCACAGAATTTCTCTTAAGATGTGTGATATCTTAAGATGTGTAACACCCTTACCACGTACTTAGAACACAGTAAACACTCAAAATGGCTCCCACTACATTGTTGTTGTTATTATTATTACCATTATTAGTTTCAAGAAGAATTTTTAAAAGGTTTTGAGCAATAGTAGCATCAAAGAAATACATAATGGCCCAAGGCTATGACTTTGAAGAGACCGGCATTCACATGGAGCAAAGGTCTTCTCGGTGGTCAAGCTATATGCCTTCTAACCTTTGTTGATAAGCAAACATAGCACATATTTACTTGTAGGCTTACTCTACTATTGTTCTGGAACTTACTAGTTCCAGTGAGACTAGAAAATGACAGAGAACAAGCCCTGCTTAAGCTTAGAATGAAAGTAAACGCAGTCTTCCTTTTGGGTTCACTACCACCTTCATGATCCCTGAACTTTCTGCAGTCATGTCCGGGTCCCTGTGTCTTTGCAGTGCCTGGTCCACACATTTATACCTCAGACAATTAGCATCTTGTCTTTGAGCTCAATAGTCTTCCAGCTCCTTAGTTAGTGAACTTGACACTCCCTGTCAAGTTTCTCTTACATCAAATTTTTGTTGATTTATATTTCTTTTGAAAAACTGCCTTTTTTGGATATCAGGCTATCACCTATCCCAGTCATGCCCAGAGTGACATGAGAACCCAGGTTTTGTAAATATATATCTATATTTATATATCTATATATCTATGTGTACCTTTCACCTATCAAACTTTAGATATGCTGATTGTACTTATTTCCAATTAATCCTTAGAATGCCTAGATCATCCAAGACTCAACCTGACCCTACAGGTATTTCTGGACTCTTAGCTATGGTTTTTCAATGTTTAGTTTATGTTGCCTCCACCTAAGCCCTAATTATGACAGTCAAATATACTTACATTCTGCTGTGTTTTTCATAATTCATGTTATTTGTAGTCATTTTGTATTTTTAAGCTTAATTATTAAAACCATAAAATTGTCCCAGATATTTAAAAAATTCACCTGGCAAGTAGAGCTACTCTGATTAGAGTACAAGTATTATCATTTGGGCATAATCTTAAATGTCACCAATGAGGTATATACTTTTTTATTATTGGGTAACACACAGGAATATGACTCAGAAAAAAACAAAACAAAATGTAAATCCCATTTTGGGAAAAAGAAAAAGAAGAAGGGAAAAAGAAAAGAAAAAAGAAGAATACTGAAGAAAAGAGGCAAAGGAAGTAAAGAGAGGAGAAGGTGTTAAGAAAAGACGACAGAAGGAAGATTGAGAAGGAAGGAAAGATAAGAGAATGAAGAACAGGGCAGTGGGGATGACATAGCCAGAGGAAAAGGAGGAGGAACTTAAAATAGGGAAGGAAGGAGACAGAAGAAGAAGGAAAGAAAACAACATTGAAAGAATAAATAAATAATAGAAGAGAATAAAAAAGAAAGAAGACAATATATTAGTAGGGATCACTATTTTATAGCATGCTAGATAAATGTAATTCAGGAGTATGTGTGTGTATATATATGTAAGTATACATATATACATATGCAAATACATATTTTAAAATTCCTCCATATATTTATGTCTCTCTCTCCATACACAGACACACACACACACAAGCAAGTTGTTTTACAAATGTGTGTAATTTTCTATTTTTATACTTATACCATATATATATATAAAATATCTTCCATATGGGCTGATACACCATTTATACATATATATTTTCCATATACCTATACATCATCTGTATATTATTTCTATATATGTACCTTTTTCCTATGCATTCCATACATACTAAATACACTTATTTATATATGTCTATGTGTACATAGAATGGTATGGAGGAAGAAAGCCATGTAAGGAATGAAAATGGTTGTACAGAGGTTGTATTGAGAAACAGAGATGAAGAATGAATACTGACAATTGTAGAAGAAGACACATCATTAAAAGTATATTAAAAGCAGGGCAATAAAGCAAATGTGGTAACATTATAAAACACCTATACCATAATATTACATGTTTAATAGTTAATGTGGTGAATATTGTATAGTGTGGTAGTTTGGTTCAGGTGACTTTCATGGTGTTTTCAGCTCAGAAATATTTACATGCCCTTATTTTATTCATGCCATGTAATTTTCACATTTCCTAAAAAGTTGCATGCAAAATTACTCTATGAATTCCATGTAGTACCAATAGCTATACAAATGAATATAGCATGCAACATGGTTTATTATTATTATTATTATTTGAGACGGAGTCTTGCTCTGTCACCCAGGCTGGAGTGCAATGGTGCAATCTCTGCTCACCGCAACCTCTGCCTCCCAGGTTCCAGCGATTCTCCTGCCTCAGCCTCCCAAGTAGCTGGGATTACAGGCGTGTGCCACCATGCAAGGCTAACTGTTGTAGTTTTGG
>NW_012103243.1:1880094-1882795 GCF_000951045.1 Mandrillus leucophaeus
GAGAGAAAGATGTATGAATTGAGATCCAAATCAATGATGCTAATAAAATAATTTAAAATTACATATGCTATTAAATCATTCTTCACCTTTTTCAGTCATCTTTCTCAGTCATAAAGAAACTAACCTCTTTCATGATATCTGATTTATTAAAACTACAATGTTATGTCAATAGATCAAAATGATATTTAGTCCACGTTAAGAAAAATGTTTCTTCCATCTTGTTGGATCTTATTTTAGGCGTATCATAAATATGTATGCTTTCAGTATAGATAATTAAGAAAATTATCTTCACAGATACATAGATAGTGGTCATTTATCCTCAAAATGCCGATCTTTTTTTGTCTTTTGAGTTGTCAAAAGAGTTTTTGCCATCAATACTGACCTCATTTAAATTATTTGCATATTGAAAAATTATCGCTTTGGAACAGATTAAGGGTGGCTTTACCTTTTCTCACAAATAAAAGATTTTTTACAACATTAGGAAATAGAAAAACTAGAAAATTTAAGGCACCAAATATGGCACAGCTATTTTTGTTAAGTTAAGAACTCACATATTGTCATTTACATTTCGCACCCATTGCTCTCTTCTGAGCTCCTCTCTGGCCAACTTTAATTCATTGATTGGTTCTGCCACCCACAACGTTGGCTCCAAAGGCTTGTAGCGTTGTTCTAATACTTCAGTGATATCTCGGAAAGGCCCCTGACAAGACAGGATGAGGAACATATTTTATATGGAAGATTTTTTTTTGATGTATTATTGATGACCAAGGCTAGTGAACATCCACAAAGTATAGCAGGTTTACTAAGTTATTTTCAAAACACCATTTGTTCTTCATTGAGTTAGAATATACATGACACAATATCACTTATTTTCAAGCAATATTCTCTCAAGTAAAATTGATTACATTAAAAAACTTTAAAATTAAACAGAAATTTCCCCACTTCCCTCAAGAGATCTTCATGTTATAACTGATAAACTTACTATAGGTTGCTTTCTTTTCTAAATTTACAAAGCACATTTTGTTTAGTATAATTAAAGAAAGAATTGTCTCCGTTTTTGAGTAAATACAAATATTAGGAAAAAAATTCCAAGCGTAGCTTTCCAAGAGCCCTTCTATAAATAGAAATAGGAGAGTATGTGTTTTTTCATTAAGTTTAAATTTTTTGGTGAATGTCAAATCTCACATTTAATAGGCAGCCTCCTAAACAGAGAAGAACCATAACTTTTATTTAATTTAAATGTTATTTATTTAAAATTGTAAACTCTATTGTTCAATTACTCTGATACCAATAGCAACCTTTTAATGACACAAATACTTAGCAGAGAAAAGTCCACAGCTGCACTGTGAAAAGTAACTTACAACATATCCTGCTTTCAAGTTAGTTGGTATTTATACTAGTTACTAAAATCCACTGGTTGTCTAATTAGTATCATATTAGGCACAATACAAATCAAAGGCAGCTCAAGATTTTGCTGTGCCATTAATTGCATATTGGGTTTTTTTCATCACTATTGTGCATGAGAGAAGTAATATTAAATGGACAAAGATTTCTAATCAAATTCCTTATTCTTAAAAATATCTTCTTTAAATAGGTTATCACTAACAAGACACAGCTGGAGTTACTGCAAGCACTGAGTGAAGACTGTGGGGCTAATAAAAAGAAATGATTCACGCCTCATTTATGTTCACTTATGTTTTACATTAATAGAAACCAATAATAGGAACCAGTTACCATAAAAGTCATGGACCGTAAATAACACAAATGGCAAATAAGTATCATCTAGTACTTTTCACAGCTGGACAGGAGGATTGCTATATTTGAAAGTAGTTAATGGATTTTCATTGGAACTTTACTTTTTAAAGATACAGTGACATGATTCCAAATCCACTATTAAGAAATCAAATGGGACTTTTTTTTTTTCTTATTCTTATTCTTTTACATTGACACAGTCTATGACTTAAAAAATTAATATTTGGTTGTATGACAAGGGGCAAACTATTTCTCTATGCTGATATTCAGCATACCTAAAATGGAATAATAACTACATCACAGAATTTCTCTTAAGATGTGTGATATCTTAAGATGTGTAACACCCTTACCACGTACTTAGAACACAGTAAACACTCAAAATGGCTCCCACTACATTGTTGTTGTTATTATTATTACCATTATTAGTTTCAAGAAGAATTTTTAAAAGGTTTTGAGCAATAGTAGCATCAAAGAAATACATAATGGCCCAAGGCTATGACTTTGAAGAGACCGGCATTCACATGGAGCAAAGGTCTTCTCGGTGGTCAAGCTATATGCCTTCTAACCTTTGTTGATAAGCAAACATAGCACATATTTACTTGTAGGCTTACTCTACTATTGTTCTGGAACTTACTAGTTCCAGTGAGACTAGAAAATGACAGAGAACAAGCCCTGCTTAAGCTTAGAATGAAAGTAAACGCAGTCTTCCTTTTGGGTTCACTACCACCTTCATGATCCCTGAACTTTCTGCAGTCATGTCCGGGTCCCTGTGTCTTTGCAGTGCCTGGTCCACACATTTATACCTCAGACAATTAGCATCTTGTCTTTGAGCTCAATAGTCTTCCAGCTCCTTAGTTAGTGAACTTGACACTCCCTGTCAAGTTTCTCTTACATCAAATTTTTGTTGATTTATATTTCTTTTGAAAAACTGCCTTTTTTGGATATCAGG
>NW_012103243.1:1884525-1919739 GCF_000951045.1 Mandrillus leucophaeus
CAATCTCTGCTCACCGCAACCTCTGCCTCCCAGGTTCCAGCGATTCTCCTGCCTCAGCCTCCCAAGTAGCTGGGATTACAGGCGTGTGCCACCATGCAAGGCTAACTGTTGTAGTTTTGGTAGAGGCGGGGTTTCACCATGTTGGCCAGGCTGGTCTCGACCTCTCGACCCGAGATGATCCACCTGCCCCGGCCTTCCAAAGTATTGGGATTACAGGCGTGAGCCACCGCGCCCAGCCACAACATGGATTATTAAAAATTTAAATATGCAATATTATGTCTACCTTAACTGCTTTTGAGCAGTCAATACATTTAACACACTGAACACTTAATATACATGCAATGGAAATGCTAGAGTTATTATTTTCTTGATAGAATAATTAATAAATTTAATTGCTTGTTGATGCAATGTTATGTTATATATGCAATATGATGATTACTTACACTAATAGAAAAATAGTAATGTACATAATTCAAAACAGCAAAAATTCAGTTATTCATAATATAAAATTCAGTTTATATTTGGATTTAAAACTATTTTAAATGCTTTCACTAGAATATTGACATAACTCTTATTTAAAAAGGAATAATAAAACCATACTCTGAAGATACATCCCCCTGAAAAACTGAAAATTTTCCTACTATCTCTCTTGTGCCCCTTGGCTCACTCCACTATGCTTTTCACTCCACTTTTGTAAAGAAAAAAATGGTCAGATTCAGATAAACGGATTAGTTTACTAGGTAATTGAGAATGCTGATACATGGGCCTGGTGTGATGGCTCATTCCTGTAATCCCAGCACTTTGGGAGGCCGAGGCAGGTGGATCACCTGAGGTCAGGAGTTCAAAACCAGCCTGGTCAACGTGGCGAAACCCTGTCTCGACTACTAAAAATACAAAAATTAGCAGGGCATGGTGGCAGGTGCCTGTAATCCCAGCTACTCGGGAGGCTGAGGCAGGAGAATCACTTGAACCAGGGAGGCAGAAGTTGTAGTGTGCTGAGATCCCTCCACTGCACTTCAGCATGGGCAACAGAGCAAGGCACCATCTCAAAAAAAGAATAAGGATATAAATAGAATATCATAGGATCTGAATCAGAGATGAAGAAAAAGAGAAAGCAGTACAGGGGGGAAACTGACTGTAGATTTTCAGTTATATTTTATAGCTCTTTCTCTAAGAGAGTATAAACCATCAGTTAATAGTATTAATTATCAGTTAGTAGTTTTGAGAGAGCAAAAAAAAAAAAGATACAAATAATGGGAATCAAGGATGTAATTATAGAGAATGGAAACACAACATATATCACAAATAATTACAGTAAAGTGGGAGATTTTTAATGAAATAGAATGCAGAGCTATCTTATTGCAAGGATGATTCAATGGTTGGGGGTATAAAAGGCAGTCTCTAAGATGACCCCCAAGGGCCCCTGCCTCCTGGTATCCATACCCTTGTATAGTCTTTTGCCCTTGAGTATAAAATAGACTTACTCATTTTGAATGGATAGAACATGGCAGAAGTGATGGGATGTCACTTCCAGCACTAGCTTTATAAGCCTGTGGCTTCTGTTTTGAAAGCTGTCTCTCTCTCTCCCTAGGATCATTCACCCAGAGGGAAGTGAGCTACCATGTTGTGAGGCAGCTCTGTGAAGATGCCAATGTGAGGAGAGGCTGAGGCATGACAACACCCAACCATATGAGTGAGGGGATCTCACTGCCCTCCTATCCCCACCCCCTGTCTGAGCCTTCATATGAGATCACGGCCATGGCTGACATCTTTTTTTTTTTTTTTTTTTTTTTTTTTAAATAGAGACAGGCTCTTGCTATGTTGCCCAGGCTGGTTGTGAACTCTTGGGCTCAAATGATCCTCCCACCTTACCCTCCCAAAGTACTGGGATTATAGGCAGGAGCCACTGTGCCTGGCCTGGCTGACATCTGGACTACAACATCATGAGAGAACTTGAGTCAGAGGCACTCACCAAAGGCTGTACCTAGAATGACAAACCCACAGAAACTGTGAAGTAACAAATTTATGTTGGTTTAACCCATTAGATTTTGGAGTAATTTCTTATACAGCAATATAGATACACAAGGGCACGCCTATGCAGGCAGCTAACGATCAGGAGTTCTGGGAGTTTAACTGTGTGAGCCAAATCTAACACAATGTAGTTGATACTACATGGTGGCAGCTTAATTATTGATCAGGATGATAGACCTGTGGCTCTCTGGGAGTTTTAGGATGGCGACAATCATCACTAATCCCACCCTACTCTACCCTTTAGCCTCAGGAAGTCATTTGCCAATCCTGTGGTACTACAGTCCAGTTATAGTGAAGATTTCCCATTTCTACTATGAGTCTTGCTTTGTTTTGAGCTGTCTCTAATTCTCAAATTTAGATTTTTAAAATTACTCAAACTCAAGTTATGTTTAAAATGGTATATAAAGAAATATAGCATCAAATGAGAGGTTAAATTCAATAAAATTGATAATACATATATTCCCAGCAACAACAGGTTATATCAAGTAGTGGTATAACAATATTTTTACATAAAAAATCTAGATTCTAGGAAATAATCCATGTTTTAACTTCTTATTCAATATAACAAGATTTAATACCAAAGAAGTGTTTGTTCACTTCTTTGGTATATATTAATAAATTACTTTATGTTTATTATTTAAAATTAGAGTTCGCAAAAAATAATTTTCCTCTGGTCAAAAAATGGAAGAAAACAATAACCTATATATATACAGATTATAGACTATATATATGTAGATTGGTCGCCAGACTGGAGTGCAGAGGCACAATCTCAGCTCATTGCAACCTCTGTCTCCCGAGTTCAAGCTATTCTCTTGCGTAAGCCTCCCGAGTAGCTGGGACCACAGGCACGCGCCACCATGCCTAGCTAATTTTTGTATTTTTAGTAGAGATGGGGTTTCACCATGTTGTCCAGGATGGTCTTGATCTCTTGACCTTGTGATCCACCTGCCTCAGCCTCCCAAAGTGCTGGGATTACAGGCGTGAGCCACCGTGCCCGACCCTATATTTTTAAAAAGCAAGACACTATAATGGAGTAGAGAAGGAGCCCATAGAATGGGAGAAAATATTTGCAAGCCAAGAATTAATACCCAGAACATATAGAGAACTCCTAAAACTCAACAACAAAAAGCAGCCCAATTCAAAAATGGGCAAAGGACTTAGAATAGACATTTCTTCAAAGAAGACACACAAATGGTCAATATGCACATAAAAAGATTCTCAACATCACTAATAATTAGAAAAATGCAAATCAAAACTGCAACAAGATACCATTTTACATCCACTAGGATGGCTACTATTAAAAAAAAAATACAGAAAATAATTGTTGGTGAGCAGGTGGAGAAATTGGAACCCTTGTGCCCTGTTTATGGGAATGGAAAATGTGTACAGATGCTATGGGAAACAGTACAGCAGTTTCTCAAAAAATTAAAAATATAATTACAATATAACCTGGCAATTCCACTTCTGAGTATATTCTTAAAAGAAATGAAAACACAGTCTCAAGAAGATCTTTTACACCCATGTTCACAGCAGCATTATTCACAATATAATATGTAAAGTGTGGTCGCAACTCAAGTGCCTATTGGCATTTAAGTGGATAAACAAAATGTGGTATGTACATAAAATAGAATATTATTCAGCCTTAAGAAAGAAGGAAATTCGGACATATTCTGCAACATAGATGAACTTTAAGAACATTGTGCTAAGTGAAACAAGTCATGTCGGGATGGGGCAAAGGGAAATGGAGAGTTGTTTAGTGGGTATAGAGTTTCAATTCTACAAGATGAACAGAGTTCTAGTGACAGCTGATTGCACAAAAATATGAATGTACTTAATCCCACTAAACTACATAGTTAAAAATGGTTAAATTAAGATAGTGTTATATAAAAACTGCAAAAAAAAGCAAGAATAAAATTAATGACAGAATTCTTATACAGCAAATTAGTACCTGACATTGCTTTCTATTAATAGGTGGTAGAATTTCAGACCGAGGAAAAGAACGGGCGCTTGTACAAGCTAGCCAATCATTAAGGCTGGTGGAGTCCTTCTGTTTAACTTTAGGTCTTCGGTGTGTTAAAGGCTTTGCCTTTTGTAATTGCAACTCCCATGGATCAGGCTCTTTTCTGAAGGGTGAATTGTATATTCCTGGAATCTAAAGAAGAAGAAAGCAATTTTTATTTTTATCCTTAATTTTCAGATGAAATAAAAGAAAGATACAGTTGTACCATGAAATTTTTTCTTATGTTCAAAGAACATTTTAAACTCCAACTGTGGTTCTTAACCAGAGGTGGACTTCAGATTTACCTAAGGGGATTTTACAAAATACTTATACTTGTCTTTACGCTACACAAGTAAAGGCAATTTCAACACCTTTCAAGATTGAGCACTAAACATCTTAAAAACTAGTGAGCTCAAGTTCCTATCTGTCACACAGCCTTTTTATATCACTATACTTAAGAAAAAATTACAGTAAGACCCTAACTCATTCATTTTGTATTCTAACTATATGCTATGTATATTTAACTATACGTGTAAGTCACACATTCACTCACAGGAAGTCAAATACACAATGCTTGAACAAGTTTCAGGTACAAAATAAGTACTCAAATATTTGACTGATTATTTTAATTATTATTCATTACATAAACTAAGGGCAGCTACCTTAACTTTTGTACTTTAATAATCAAATTGATACCACCTATAATGCTATAGGTATCGCCTATAATATAGGCTATAATACTACATTATATATCGCTCAAAATAACATCCTGTATTTCATGAGTTGTATTCATGTGGTTAGGTGCTATGCTTCTGTAGTGTCATATTATCCTTGCTGTTCTATCACTGACTTTGTCATGCACTGCATCAAAATAGTCAAGAGTACCTACCACACAATAGAGGTTCAATAGATGTATGTGTGACAAATGTTAAGTCAAATTTAGCAGTGTCCATTTTTGAAAATTTAATGTTGTTTGAATATACTAACTGCATAGAAAAAAATTTTGATGGTATTATATTTTAATGGTATTAGATATCAATCTTTGATATATGGTTCCATGAAGCCTTATATCAAAATATATACACATATGTGTACACATAAATATCATACACAAATGCATATTCAAAAGGGGAAGTTACATTTTAAAGGGCAGTATGACTTGTTTGGTTTCTTTGTAGACACTCTGGACTATATAAAGAATATATCCATTACATTTATCTGTTCTTACTAAAAATGTGATTTCTCTTATGCCATCAAAATATCTATAAACATTTCTGTTTGCTACATTTACTTCATGGAATCAGCAGTTCCAAAGCATTAACTAAGATAGCTGTCTTCGAAAAACTGTCTAAGAAAAGTTTGTATTTCCAGCCTAACTCAACAATAAGTGTTAACCTCTATCAAATACTTACCCAGGCTGGATTCAACGTCCTATCCCAAATGCAATATACTATCCCAAATGCAACGTCCTACCCCAATTGCAATGTCCTATCCCAAATGCAACATGCTATCCCAAATGCAATGTCCTATCCCAAATGCAACGTCCTATCCCAAATGCTACGTCCTATCCCAAATGCTACGTCCTATCCCAAATGCAATGTCCTATCCCAAATGCAACGTCCTATCCCAAATGCAATGTCCTATCCCAAATACAACGTCCTATCCCAAATGCAACATCCTATCCCAAATTCTACGTCCTATCCCAAATGCAATGTCCTATCCCAAATGCAACGTCCTATCCCAAATGCAATGTCCTATTCCAAATACAATGTCCTATCCCAAATGCAATGTCCTATCTCAAATGCAACATCCTATCCCAAATGCAATGTCCTATCCCAAATGCAACGTCCTATCCCAAATGCAACGTCCTATCCCAAATGCAATATCCTATCTCAAATGCAACATCCTATCTCAAATGCAATGTCCTATCCCAAATGTAATGTCTTATCCCAAATGCAAAGTCCTATTCCAAATGCAATGTCCTATCCCAAATGGAATGTGCTATCCAAAATGCAACGCCCTATCCCAAATGCAACATCCTGTCCCAAATGCAATGTCCTGTCCCACATATTTCCTCAATATAGTGATAACCACCACAACACCTATCACATTACATTGTTTCAAAATTATATTTGCATGTATGTCTTCCACAAGCTAGCAGTTGGAGCACAGAGAGTCTGTTCCAGGTATTTTTGCAACCCCAGGGCCTAGCAGGGTACATGGCACTTAGTAGGCACTCAATAAATGAATGTTAAATGCTCATCTAGAATAACAACGTACAGTTCAGAAAGGCCCATGAAAACCTCTGTTTCACTCTTGCTTTCCAAAGCAACATAAATATCTTAATAAAAAGAGACTTATTTCAAAATCATATTAACTGCTTTCAAAGAATATACAGATTATATCATTTTTCTCTTTCTTAACAGAACAGTTTAAATTGGCTTTAAAACACATTGTCAAAGACCTACTCGAGTCACCTCCAACTCAAATTTTCCTATTTTATAATTGGAGACTAAATTTTATTGAATGCAAAATAGTTAATGTAAATGCATTTAAACATTTAAAAATATTTTTGTATTGGCTCTTCTTTGAGATTTATTCTCTATTACAATTGATACAAGAAAAACACTGTGCTGAAAAACATTAAAGGTGGTTATATAAACCATTTTTAATGTCATGTTAACATGTTCTCGCTATAACAGTAAATATGGACAAGGTAAATACACAGACAATAGCTTTCCATGGACAGTAATTTTTAAGTGGATGGTAATTACAAAGATAATTTCTAGGGTGATTTTCTAAGATTAGAATTTATTGATTGTAATGAGAAAAAAATAAATGTTATATTTTTAAAGACTGTTGTGACATAAAGTATAACTAAATCTACAGTCTATAAAAATGATACGAGAATACCATTCTCATCAGTGATGATCTAATAAACTGAAGTCTGTTAGTTTTTTATTAACATTGCTACAACCTTACAGATTAAAATGGTAAAATACATACAATCTAGCTAGATTATAATTTATCATTTGAAAATATCTACCTACCTGAATAATGGCTACCAGCTATTAATTTTACCCCATTAGAAATCCTCTTTGATCTCCTTGCACATTTGCATGCACTTGTATACATAGGCTAGATGGGAAATGCAAATGGATCAGTAGACATGATAGCTTTCTTAAATTATATTTTGCAACCTATATGGAGACCTCCTCATGTGTATTCTCTTTGCAATTTAAATCAAATATAGATCGAAAATATATTTTAATTGAATTTCAAATGTATCATTTAAAGTCTTCAAGGTGTCAGTATTTTACAAATTAATTTAATACATTTGCTAAGTTATGTCAATAAAAACAGTCCAGCACTCCCACAATCCCTACAGCAAGCAAATACACTATTTATTTATATTGATACAGTATTCATTTACTTATTTTTTCTTTAAACAAATACAATAACCTTAACATACTATTGTCTCAATTGCTATATTTCATCATTAGTAAGTCACTTATGAATAATGGTTTCTTGTTGATTTTTTAAAATACTACCCTGAGTCACAAAAGACAGGGTTAATCCTCAGGGACTACGGCATATTTTTCAGTTTTCACATTTTTCACAACTTAGAAGGGCTACTGCCAAGGTAGCTTTGGGGACTTCATTTTCAGCAATAATTTTCTAGAGTGACCAACACTATGGGGAAATCTGTGCTAACTGTTTTTAAAAAAAAAGAAAAAGCCTACAACTGAGTTATTTGCAGTACTGTCATGCTAACATTCAACTCAATAAGACCCAAGAAATCTCAGGAGAGGACTCTGCTAATAGCTTCTTACTGACCTCCTTGCATCAGGCCCGGCTGCTGACTGGTGGCCCAGTGGTGAATATGGCAAATGAGGTGTGAAAGCACTGATTTTTTTTAAAGGCTATGATTCTGACTCGTCAAAAGGCAAAAAAAAAAAAAAAAAAAAAAAAAGGCAATGAGTTATATGATAGATATATATTTTTCTTGAATTCCCCCCTTCAGACTCTCCATCATGGGAACTTAAGCATGACCTAGAATATTAATTATGTCAGGTTGAGCAACGAGCAAATGTACCATTTGTTACCCAGTCACCCTTAGCATTACATTAATATTTTGAACCATTCCGTATTTCTAACAATCTATCAATTGGCCCTTTTCTTCTCAGTTTTTATTCTTATACCTAAGTATTACATGGAAAAGTGTTAAAACAGTACAATTGATTTGAAAATAAATGGATATACTTGTTTTATTTGAAGCATCTACTATTTTATTCCATAAAAAATGTTTTTTATGACCATTTTCCACTCATACACTGACCTTTACTTTGTAATTGCCTGGGGGAAGCTATAGTCTAATTTTTTCCTCTTCTCTTTGTTACCAAGGTGTACTTTTAAAATAAGTTTCTATGAAATAGGAAGAATAAGACACAGGATAGTGTACACCTACAATTCCCAAATCACAATTACTAATGTTCTAATTTCATAATTTACCATAACAGAAATAATAATTTCTCATGATTTCCAAGGAACTGCTCATTCTGGGTATGAAGAATGATTAAGTATTCAGGATAGGTGGAAGAATTCATTTTAGTTTTACAAATGACAATTATGCGCAAAAAAGAGTGGCTGATCACAAGTAGGAATAAAATTTAAAACTATTTTCTTGCCTCTTGATTCAAAATTTCTGAATGCCATGAGAGAGAAACAGTTCCTAAAGGAGGCTAAAATATGTTTGGATTCTAAGTTTTAATCACATTTGGTCTAAAAAATGATATACTAAGCCAGTAGGGAAGAGTAGTAAAAATCTCTCTCTAATAACTAGAAAAGTACAAGTGGGCCAGAGAACTGTGAATGAAATATTTGCTAGGGTAGGGACTGCTGAATCAACACTGACCAATGCACTTCATCATAATTATCAGGACATACTACTGCCAGAGGATTTATAAAAATCCCACTCAGCAAATAATTGCCCTGCTGTTAGGAGATAGTCAGAGTGTTAACACACTGTCACAGTCTAGCATTTAGTAAGATATTCTACATTCAATTACTCTTGCTAAGAACTAAAAGGAAACATGGTCATTTCTCAGCTACAGCAGTTATGCTTCCATGTACATTTCAGACAATAGTTAACCCTCAGATATAGCACCCCAGAAGGAATAAGAATTTCATGGAAACATTAGGGATTCACAAAGGATATATGTGGTCAGAACTTACCTAGATAAAGGAATATTTTTATGACAAATGCTTTTAGTCTTCTTTGTTTTACTTCAGTTAAGAAGGAATTTTTAAATGTTTTGAGCCATATTATAGAGAGGGGTCACATTAAATGCAGATCCCGGCCGGGCGCGGTGGCTCAAGCCTGTAATCCCAGCACTTTGGGAGGCCGAGACGGGCGGATCACGAGGTCAGGAGATCGAGACCGTCCCGGCGAACACGGTGAAACCCCGTCTCTACTAAAAAATACAAAAAACTAGCCGGGCGAGGTGGCGGGCGCCTGTGGTCCCAGCTACTCGGGAGGCTGAGGCAGGAGAATGGCGTAAACCCGGGAGGCGGAGCTTGCAGTGAGCCGAGATCGCGCCACTGCACTCCAGCCCGGGCGACAGAGCGAGACTCCGTCTCAAAAAAAAAAAAAAAAAAAAAAAAATGCAGATCCCAGAAAGTTGAAAAAGTAACTTGAAGGGGTCATTTGGAGTTCTTCCAAGAACTCAAGCCCTAAAGAACACCATCAAGAGGAGCATTTCAGCCAAGAACATGAGGTTGTTTGTATGCTCATTCTAAGACCATTCTTCCCCAGTTCCTCAAGGGTGCAGATAAGAGGGTATTTTAAAAATAATAACTGCATTCAGCTTGAGTTTGTTTGGAGAATTCTAGAACTCCTCAGAGGGATATAATGCAAGGGGCAAGTAGATCTATTGGAAAATTCACCTTTAGAAGGTTCTCCTAACTATAGTGCTATTAACATCTTCATTCTGGAACACGTTTGTTTTTCCTCATGTATTTCATATACCAAAGGTACACTTTGATTTTTTTTCTCACGTGATAGAAAATACATATTGCAAATGAAATGTTACCTTTGATATAGCTATTTAACCAACACGTATATCTTTAGCAATCATTTTTATATCTTCATCCATATGATCATACATTAAACATCCTAATGAAATGTTTATCAAAATGAAGAAATTTAAATAGAATACTGAGAAAGGGTCCACCTTGCTAGATCCAAAACAGGCACAGAGACGAATAAAAAGTTATCACTCCCATCAAGCTGTTCTCAGTTGTGGGGGTGGGTGGGATTAGGAGAATGGTTTCGTAATTGACTATTACATAACTAGCCAGTAGTAAGTGTCCTCTAATAACTGTTGAAGAGGTACACATCAAAGACTGCAATAAAAGTATATGTTCTATGTAAAAAATATTCAAATTTGTTCTAAAGATGCGTAGAGCTGGCTGGGCACGGTGGCTCACGTCTGTAATCCCAGCACTTTGGGAGGCTGAGGCAGGTGGATCACGAGGTCAGGAGTTGGAGACCAGCCTGGCCAACATATTGAAACCCCATTTCTACTAAAAATACAAAAAAATATCTGAGTGTGGTGGCGGGCACCTGTAATCCCAGATACTCAGGAGGCTGAGGCAGGAGAATTGCTTAAACTCAGGAGGTGGAGGTTGCAGTGAGTTGAGATCACGCCGTTGCACTACAGCCCAGGTGACAGAGTGAGATTCTGTCTTAAAAAAAAAAAAAAAAAGATGGGTAGAGCTTTGCAATAAAGAAAAGAAAGGTATTCGAGACCAACAGAATTATAAAAAAAATAAACACATGCTTGTGGGAAACCATACGACCTTTGTTAAAGAAACATGAAGTTGGCCAGTTTAAGCATGAGGTTATTGTTAGAGATGAGCTTGTCAAGATTGCGGTCAATTCTAGAAGGCTGAAAATTTGGACTTAATTCTGTATAAAATGAGAATCTCTTGTTTTTCACATCTTCTTTATTTTTTATTTATTTATTTTTTTGAGACGAATTCTCACTCTGTCGCCAGGCTGGAGTGCAGTGGAGCGATCTCGGTTCACTGCAACCTCCACCTCCCTGGTTCAAGCAATTCCCCTGCCTCAGTCTCCTGAGTAGCTGGGTTTACAGGTGTATGCCACCATGCCTGGCTAATTTTTTGTATTTTAGTAGAAATGAGGTTTCACCATGTTGGTCAATATGGTCTCGATCTCCTGACCTCGTGATCTGCCTGCCTCAGCCTCCCAAAGTGCTGGAATTACAGGCATGAGCCACTGCACTGGGCCCACATCTCCTTTAAAAGGTAAATTCAGAAAAAAGTCTGAAGCAGGCCATAGTAGTGTGTGAAACTTGAAGATGCAGCCTCTGTGAATCACAGGCACAAAACACAGTTAAAGAGACAAATCAGGCATCAGAACCAGTCTCAGATATGACAAGAATGTTGTAATTATCAGGCCAGGATTTAACATAACTAAGATTAATATGCTAAGGGCTTAACACAGCCTGCAAGGAAGATGGCCAGTGTAAGCAGAGAGATGGAAAATTATTAAAGCACCAACACTGTAACAGAAATGAAGAATGGCTTTGATGGGTTTATTAGTAGATTGGACATGGTTGAGGGAAGAATCTCTGAACTTGAGGATATGTCAATAGAAACCTCCAAAATGGAAAAGCACAGAGAAGAAAGTCTGTTAAAAATGAAACAGAATATCCAAGAGCTGTGGGACAAATACAAAAGGTATAACATATGTGTAATAAAAATAACATAAGGGGAAGAGCAAGAGAAAGGGACAGAAGAAATATTTAAAGTAAGAAAGACTGGGAATTTACCCAAATTGATGTTAGACACCAAATCACAGATCCAGAAAGCTCAACAAAAATCAAGCAGGATAAATTTTTAAAAGGACAAAACCACAGTAGGCAAATTACTTTCAATCTCAGGAAATCAAAGGTAAAGAAAAAATCTTGAAAAGACACAAAGAAAAAAACACCTTACCCTAAGAGCAAAGTAAGAATTTTACATCCAATTTATCCTCAGAAACCATGCAAGCAAGAAGAGAACAGAGTGAAATATTTAAAATTTTAGAGAAAAATGCCACCAGCATTTTTCATGCTCAACCATGTCCAAGACTCTATCCTACAAAATTATCCTTCTAATATAGAGGAGAAATAAAGACTTTCTCAGATAAAGAAAAATTAAGAGAATTTATTGCCAGTAGACCTACCCTATATGAAATATTAAAATAAGTTTTCAGAGAGAATGAAAATGAAATATCACAATGTTTTCACTTATAAGTGGGAGCTAAACGTTAAGTACACATAGACACAAAGATGGGAACAATAGACACCGGGGCCCATTTAAAGGGGAACGAAAGAAGAGTGAGGGCTGAAAAACTGCTTATGAGCTACTATGCTCACCACCTGGGTGACAAAATCATTTGTACATCAAACCCTAACAACACACAATGTATCCACATAACAAACCTGCACGTGTGCCCCCGAACCTAAAATAAGAGTTGAGAAAAGACAAGAAAAGAAAAAGAAAATGATATAGGCCAGAAAATCAGATCTACATCTTTTTATAATAGGAAGATCAGAGAAGAAATAAATCAAGGTAAAATAAAGCCTTTTATGTTTATTATTCTTAACTGATCTAACAGAGAACAGTTTGTTCAAAATAATAGCGTCAAGGTATTCAATTATGATGCATATGTATATAAATGCTTATGTATAAGTATAATAATTGACAATAATAATACAAGAGATGGGATGGAGAAATGATAATTATTTTGTTATTATAAGGTACTTGTACTACCTATGAAGTTGTATAGTGTTACTTGAAAGTGGAGTTGGATGAGTTGCAAATGTGTATTGCAAACTTTAGGGCAACTGCTAATTTAAGTTAAAATAAAGAAATATAGCTTACATACTAAGAAAGTAGAGAAAATGGGATCATATAAAATATGCGTTAAAATAACAAAGGACAGAAGAAGAGTGTGAGACAAAATAAGAAGCAAAGAACAAGGGGCACAAATGAAAATCAATATCAAATATGGTAGATATTAATCCAACTAATATCTGTAACTAATATCAATAATCACTTTAAACATTAATGGTCTAAATACATCAATTAAAAGATAGAGATTGTCAGAGTGGATAAAAAAAGAAGACCCAATCATAAGTAGTCTAAAAAAAACCCACTTCAAATATAAAGATACATATAGATTAAAAGTAAAGGGCTAGAGAAAGATATACCAGGCTAACAATAATAAAAAGAAACTGGGAGTAACTATATTAATTTCAGGTATAATGGACTTCAAAGTAAGGAAAATTATCAGGGATAAAGAGGGGTAATACATAATGACAAAGCACTCAATTTCCCAAGAAGACACAACAATTTGTAAAGTGTATATGCCTAGCAACAAAGCATCAAAATATGTGAGGCAAAATCCGATAGCTGTAAGAAGAAATAGATGAATCCACTATTACAGTGGGAGAATTCAACACCTCTCTATCAGAAATGAATAGAGCCTTCTCAGACTCACATAGAACACTCACCTAAACACTCACATAGAACACTCATCCTGGGCCATAAAACACATCTTAACAAATTTAAAAGAACAGAAATTATATAAAATATGCTGAGACCACAGTGTAATTAAACTAGAAATCAATAACAGAAAGATAGCTGGAGACCTCCCAAATACTTGAAGATTAAAGAACACACTTTATCACATGGAACAGAAAAGAAACCTCAAGAGAAAATTCTGGATTTTTTGAAATAAGTTAAAATTAAAATACAGCTTATCAACATTTGTGGGATTCAACAAGAGCAAGGCTTAAAGGAAAATTGATTGCATTGACTGCATATATTAGAAAAAATATATAAAATGAATAATCTAAGCTTCCATATTAGGAAACTGAAAAAAAGTAGCAAATTTATTCCAAGGCAAGCAGAAGAAAAGAAGTAATAAAAATTAGAGCAGAAAATAATAAAATTGAAAACAGAAAAATCAATAGAGAAAATCAACAAACCAAAAGCTGTTCTTTGGAAAGATAAATAAAATTAATTGTTCTGTATGCAGGCTAACAAAAAAAAGGAAGGAAGATGCAAATTGCTAATATCAGAAATGAAAGGGAAGACATTACCACAGATCTCATGGATATTAAAAAGGTAATAAAAAAGAATATTATAAACAACTCCATGCCCACAAATTTTATAATCTAGATGAAATGGACCAATTTCCATTTCATCTCAACAGTGAGAAACTAGAATCTTTATCCCACTAAGATCAGGAACAAGGCAAGGATGTCTCTTCTCATCACTTCTTTTCAACACTGTACTGGAAGTTAAATTACTGGAATTTAAATAAATTATAGAATGGGCAAAATATCTGGACACCTCCCCTAAGAAGATACAAAGATGGCAAATAAGTATATGAAAAGATGTTCATTATCATATGTCATTAAGAAATATCACTATATACCAACTAAAATGGCCAAAATACAGAACACTGATACCACCAAATGCTAGCAATGGGTGTGGAGCAACAGGAACTCTCATTTATTGCTGGTGGGAATGCAAAATGATACAAGTACTTTGGAATACAGTTTGACAGTTTTTTACAAAACTAAACGTACTCTTATATAATCTAGCAATTGTGTTCTTATATATTTACTCAGTTGACTTGAAAATTCACGTCTGCACAAACACCTGCACAAAAATGTTTATAGCAGCTGTTTACATAATTGCTAAAACTTGGAGGCAACCAAGATGTTGGATAAATACACTGTGGTACCTCCAACAGTGAAAAAATATTTAGCACTAAAAAACAATGACCTATCACACCATGAAAAGACATGCAGAAACCTTAAATGCATATTACTAAGTGAAAGAAGCCAATCTTAAAAGGCTGTATGACTCCAACAATCTGACATTCTGGAAAAGAGAAAACTTTGGAGATAGATAGTAAAACCTTCAGAGGTTGTAGGGAGTGGGGGATGAAGAGGCAGAGCACAGAAGGTTTTTAGGGCAGTGACGCTACTCTGTATGATACTATTATGGTGGATATATGTCATTATATATTTGTTAAACCCATAGAACATACAGCATCAGGAATGAAACTAATGTAAATTATGGACTTTGGGTGATAATGATGTATCCATGTAGGCTCATTAATAGTAATAAATGCACCATTTATTGGACGATTGGATGATGCAGGATGTTGACAGTGGGGAAGGTTGTGCATGTGTAGTGCAAGGCAGTATATGGGAAATTTCTGTGACTTCCTATCAATTTTTCTATAAATCTAAAACTATTCTAAAACATAAAGCCTATTTTTTAAAAAAGTAAATGGCACCACCAGCTCCTCAGCTTCTTAAGTCAAAAACCCGAGAATCATCCATGATAATTACTGATTTTCCCCTACCCCATATATCCAACCCACCAATGAGTTCTATTAATTCTAGCTCCAAAATACATCTTGACTCCATAGGCTTCTATTCATATCCGTGGCCACAATCCTTGTCCAAGCAACCATAATATCTTTACCAAAGTGCTTCACACTTACAGTTTCTCTCCATCTGCTGTGCTTACCCCCTACCTGCAAGGAAGTCCAAGTAATAAAAATAAAACAAGTATTTTAGTTCCTTAATAAAAAGCTGTCATTACCTTTTCAATGCACCTAAGAAGATCTCATAAATTCTTAACAAGGCCCATTCTTTTCTGTTCCAACCTCATTTTAGCCAGTCTCTCATACCTCACTACACAGCAGCCACATCTTTTTTCCCATTTCTTCAATACATGCCAGTTATATCCATGACTCAAACTCACCAAAAATGGTTTTTTTTTTTTTCCCCATCTGCTTATTTGCCTGGCCAAATCACACTCATCCTTAAGAATTCACACTAAATATCATTTCTTTAGAAAGACTTTTCATGACCCACACACATTCTAAATTAGACTGTCCTAGTCTATTCTTTCTCTCATGGGACCCTTTTCATTTTCTTCATGGCACTTATAACTAATTGTATGCATATATGAGTAATTGTTTTATAATGTCTATCTCCCCAAGTCCAGTTTACGTTCCAAAAGGACAAGGACTGTGTCCATTTTCTTGGTCTCTATGTAGGGTAAGTTGTTGGTTCTCAACTCTGGCTGCATATTAGAAGAATTTGAAAAATACTGATGTTCAAGCTCTTCCCTAAATTAACTCATTCAGAATCTTTGAAGCATGTGTCTGGGCATTTGTCTAGTTTAGTTAGTGGGGTTGTTTTTGTGTCTGTTTGTTTGTTTGTTTGTTTGTTGGTATTTTGAGACAGGGTCTCACTCTGTCACGCAAGATGGAGTGCAGTGGCAACCACTGCCTCCTGGGTTCAAGCAATTCTCCCACCTCAGCCTCCCCAGTAGCTGGGACTACAAGCACACACCACCATGGCCAGCTAATTTTTGTGTTTTTAGTAGACATGGGGTTTCACCATGTTGGCCAGGCTGGTCGTAAACTCCTGACCTCAGTTGATCTGCCTGCCTCGGCCTCCCAAAGTGCTAGGATTACAGGCATGAGACACGGTACCTGGTCTAGTTTAGTTTTGTTTTTTAAAGCTGATGTGCAGCCAGAGCTGAGAACCCTGACTATTGCTTATCTCCATAACTGGCATAGAGTAGACAATCTATCGTGACCTGAAAAACTGATATAAAACCCCAGGTCTATAGAGAGGTTAAAATTTCTTATTCAGAGGTAAGGAAAAAGAGCAATGAAAATAAAGGATGAGACGGATGGGGAAACATTCCATAGAGTAGAATCAAAAGGCATTGATACTGGATTAATAAAGAGGGATATAAGAGAATGTGGAGTCATGGAAAAGCTTGGGTTTGGAACCAAATCAGAGAAGGTAGAAAGAGGAATATTAATATCTGTTTTGGAGTATTAGGATTGAGCTTCCCTTAAAACATTCAGGTTGAGAGGTCCAGTGTATTGTTGTAAGAGTGGGTCTGAAACTTAAAAAAGAGGTCATAGCTAGCAACTGAAGTGTTTTCTAAATAAAAATAGCTAAAGGTGTGAAAAACGGATGGGGTTACTGAGGGAGAGTGTAGACTGAGAGAAGAGCCAACGGGAAAGTCTTAAGAGTGTGCACGTGAAAGAAATAAGTGGGAGAAGAGAAGCCCATGAAGGGCACTCAAAAGAGCAAATAGTGAGGGAGGAGAAGCAGGACTCAAGGGAGAAGACCATTTCATGAAAGAGGTCAGAAGTGTCAGATGCTACGGAGAGGTGGAACAGCATGAGGACGGAGAACGCACACCTGGAATGGTAATTAGAAGGTGATGGGTGACCTCTGCAGCGGCAGATTCTGTTCTTGTGGCTGATACTACACTGTAATTCAATGAATGTGAGAAAAGAAAGAGGATTTCTCTTTAACCCTATTGCATTTTGAAAGACTTTAAGAGAAAGATTCCATTTACAGAACTTTCTGGGACATCTTCCTCACTAAACAATTCTCTCTTTAAATGTAAATATCAGGTCACTATTTTACTGATCCTTGAAAGAACCAGACTAAAATTGCTTGTTTTCTTGATTAGGCAATTTCTCTAGGCTTGCTCCTTTCTCTAAACTCTATCAACACTCTACCCCTACCCCTAGCCCACCCCTTACCTCCAATATGGCTTCATTGATCTCCTTTATCTGCAACCTCTCAAGACTGATTCCTGCTCTTCCATTTGAGTCACAACTTTGATAAGTTTATGAATAATTAGGTAATTCTGATAAATGTTGATGTGGATATATATATATATATGTGTGTGTGTATATATATATATGAAATATACTATTCCGTGGAGTTACGATGCCTGGTGTTTGAGCAGTATCCGGAAGGAAGAGGAGTTTGGTGTATAAGGTGTGGCAAGGAATTCTCAGAAAACAACAAGAGTGCAAAGTAACAGAACCTTTAAATAACTTTGGAACTAAAGAACTATAAATAGCCCCAATATGACATCAGAGTATATAAGACATACAGAAATTCCTGAAGAAGACTGAGAAAAAATGACCAGAGAAGGAGAAAAAGATGATCATAATGTCACAAAGGCCAAAGGAGGTTTCAAGAACTGAAGTGTGATGGGCAGTGTGCAGATCTCAGAGAGGTCCCACATGTTTACACTTAGGAGACTCCTGGTGGCCTTATCAAGAGTTATTTTCAGTAGAGCAGTAGAAGTGGACATCAAATTCCATAGTTATTTCTAGACTTCACTATGACTCCGTTATGCACCATTTCTACATATTCTGACCTGGCTTATTATGCATACTAACAATACTTCTATGCCCTAAGAAAAATAGAAGAAAATAACAAAGTATGTTTTTATGACCACCATCCTCCTACAAACCTTCCATTATATACTCTTTTCCTCTGGATACCTAGTGTTTTCACTTACTGGGATTCTTCTACAAGTGATTTGACTTACAAATGATTTCATGTTTGAGTTTAAAAGATAGCTTCCAAGACAACTTGGTGTTGAAAGAAAAACCTCCAGAATTACAGAACTAGACAAGTGAATGAAAATGTTCTTTTGTTAAAGAAAATGTAATAAGAGAATTGGGCATTTGTCAAACTTTATTTCTAGTGCTATGTGGGATTCTGCAAAAAAACTGATTTCCCACCGGTCTTTGAGGAAGGAAGAAGCCATTTTAGGTTTCATCAAGTATGGTTGAATGCCTCAGGGGCAAATGCTATATTGCCCTTATCTGACTGGCCACAATCTTGTATCCAGATGTTAAAGACTTTCAGAACACTGAGCCCTTATATAGTCTTCTTCTATAAACTTGTGGCTTCTTACAGGAAAATTATTAAAATATCTATTAGATATAGATTATACCTGCCATTTTGTGATTATTAATTGAGCTAAGTGATTAGATTTTTTTCACTTTTCTGTATGTTATCCTTCAATAAAATTGTATATTTTTTGATTATCTTTTGTTTTCCTATTTTGTTCTGATCTGGATAGTAGAAGGCCCAGAAAATTCAACTATTTGATAGTAGAAAGCCCAGAAAACACAACTATTCTTCATGACACAGTTATCTTTTATCACCACTCAAACTTGAAGTCTCTCTGTGGTAACATAATTTGGTCACAAAGTAATTAGAGCAAAAATAATTTGGTCAATACACATTTTGATTGAAAAACTGATCAACAAAATCCCTACTTTCTGGATTTTTGTACTATTGGGTTGTTTGTATATGTCTTTATTTTTTCCATTTTTCAAAATTTGAGAAAATAGTTCTTTCTTTGTACCTTCAAATACATAATTTACTTTCAGTCTATCATTAGTGTAGTATTTAAAATAAGGACAGTACAGCAACTTAAGTTTATCTACAATAGAAGATGGTCGGATCAAGCAACTATTGACCCATTTGCTTTTTAGTCAAATTGTTTATGACCAAATAATTTTCTGATAAATTAATCATATCTCTCTTTTAACTATATTTTTGGTAGACTCGTTCTCAAACTACTGCACTACTTTTCTGAAGACTTCTGATTTCCTTGCCTATAATATTTTCAACCTTGCCCTGTGGAACTCCTATTCCATCTATATGAAACAATATCTGTCTGCCTCAACTTTTCAATAAATGCATTTTTATTATAAATGAACTTCTTTCTCCTCTAGAAAACCACTTCCCTTGCTGCCATACTGAGCAAACCATTTTAGTATACCTTTGTATCACAGTCACCACAAAAAGATTTTCCTTAACTCAGTTCCCCATTGCCACTTTCAATGTGGTACTCATCTACTGTTTATATATATATATATATATATATCTAGATAGATAGATAGATGGATAGATAGATAGATAGATAGATAGATAGATAGATGTATGGTTTTTTGTTTTTGTTTTTGTGTGTGTGTTTTCTTTTTTTTTCTTTTTCTTTCTTTTTTTTTTTTTTTTTGAGGCATAGTCTTGCTCTTTCGCCCACGCTGGAGTGCAATGGTGCAATCTTGGCTCACTGCAACCTCAGCCTCTCGAGTTCAAGTGATTCTCCTGCCTCAGCCTCCCAAGAAGCTGGGATTACAGGCGCCTGCCACCAAACCTGGCTAATTTTAGTATTTTTAGCAGAGATGGTGTTTTGCCATGTTGGCCAGGCTGGTCTTGAACTCTTGACCTTGGGTGACCCACCCACTTCAGCCTCCCAAAGTGCTGGGATTATAGACATGAGCCACCATGCCCGGCCTCATCTACTTTTTTGTAATCTGAATATCTCATATTTTTCCCTATTGCAGTTACCATAAACTGACTTGCTGGTTATTCCCCGACATTCACAATAGCCCTTGGCACATGGTCCAGTCTTCCCTTTTACTGCATGTTCCTAGAAAATTTTAGGTGATTTCATATGCAAGTGGCAACCCATCCCAATATTATGGCTTCATAGTTCTTTGATGCCTTCATCTCCACTGACTTTCACATTTATGGAATGGTGACCACACCCCATACATCCCCAACATCCAGACTGCTCTGTGTAATTATATAATCTTAAAGATCAATATCTCACCCTCTTACCACAACTTTCTGGTCTGTTAGTTATCTCATATTCTTATTCTTGTTACCCATAAGTTCATTCCCTGGAGATCTCAAGTCAATTGATTCCTCCAACCCTTCCTAATCTATTGTCTCCTTTTCACCCTCACTTAGTTCCCTGCTCATCTGAGTCCCATTGTTGATTATGTTAATCACTCAAGGCTCTAACATCAATCATCTTGCCATACCCACTGGGCCATAGCCCAAACGAGAATAAATTCAACTATGCAGTAGAGCTTAGTGGTTATGAGCATGACTTCTGGAGGCCGACTAACAAAATCCAAATTCCCACCTCCACCTTTTATTACCTTTGTAATTTTAACCTGCGTTATATAACCTCACTGTATCTGTTTTCCTCTCCATAATAACGGAACTACCTCATAAAGTTGATAAAGATTAAAGGTACTAAATCTTTAGTACCTTTGAGCTGTTCAAAAGCTAAGGCACTTTGAATGGTGGTTGACACAAAATAAGTATTCAACAAATGCTAGCTATTTTTTCCTGAGTGATAGTGTCATGTCATCATTGTACATGTGGGCTCTGTTCTAGACCATCAAATACTAACATTGATATTGGGCTACTTATTAATCTCTTTGTGCCTTATTGATAATTGGAAGTAATAGTCTATCTCATAGGATATGTGAGGATTAAAAGAAATAATTCATGTAAAGCACTTATAAGAGTTCTTGGCTCAGTAAGCATTCAATAAATATTAGTTGTTATTACTACCATCATTCTGCATGCCTACAATATCAGGTCATTGATAACTGCTGGAATAAATTACATAACCAGGCAGACTGATATTTGTGGATTTCAAATCTAGCTGGCCCCCAGTACCACTAAACATTCCACCTTCTCTCATCCTTCTAAGGATTACTCTGGAAGATCAACCAGAATATTGAGGTATTCAAACATTAATTACTTTAACATCTGATCTTTCCCACAAAAGTATCCATACATGATCCTACATTAATTTTATTCCTTCTTGACCTAGAAGTTCAGGTCTTCTTCCACTTATTTAAGCCTACAACTTAATGATCTTCACTGTATCCTCTCTCACCTTTTCTGGGTCCATGTTTATTTGGCTATTTTTTTCTCTTCTGTATTTTCAAGCCTTCTCCCTCAAGTAGCTCTGACGAATACGTACAAGCTTCTACCATTCTAAAACTGTCTCTAACCTTGCTTCCTTGCCAACCTACACATCTAGTTAGTGGGAAGTACATATTTCCCATTCCTCGTGTTTTCATGGGCTTCTCTCTGCCCTTCAGTATGTCAAGGAAGGAGCAGTGGGTTTTCAGTATTGTGCATCAGGAAGGGAGTTGGTCCAACCTAATTTGGCCCCTTCCCCCTACCTCTTGAAAGCCAGTCAATTTATGGGAGACAAATATCCTTTGCTCTCACTTCCTTTCAGATTCACAGGGATAGGCCTAGTTTTCCTCCTCTGTCTGTGACTAGGAGGTAGATTTAATGATGGAACTAAATAGAAGCAAGGTCATTATTGATTCAGATGTAAACTTCCAATTCAGCTTTCATTACTAATGATGAGATAGAGGTATGTTTTTATCTCCATCTGTCTTTTTTATTTTTCTCTCCACTGGTTCTGAAATCAGACAGGAAAAAGGGGGTTTATGTATTGGGCTCTAACACCTCTCTTTCTCATCTCAGCCAAGTTTCCACCCTGACTATTCCATAACAGTACTTTGGCAAATATCATGTCTCACTTTTGCCATTAACTATATTAATGTCTCAGATGGTGCTGAATATACCAATAAATGTATCTTCAGTTTTATTTGGGATGTAGCAAGCTCAGTTTTTAATTGTCATGAGTATTCATTAATTAAAAGAAACATTGCTAATTAGATCAAGAATGAGATGTCGAAGACATTTGTATTTTCATAAACATCCCTTCATCTCATAAAATGATTACAAACCAATGTGCAACAGGAAGTTGAACAGGGTTTCTGTTATTTCAGAATTTCAGCTGGTGTTTCAAAGATGAAAATACTAAGGAGATGACAAGTACCCACTTATTCCTCTCTTCATTGTTCTTTCTCTGGCATGACAAACAGATTGCCTAACAAGTGTCCATAAGGACCCATGAAGCCTTGCTTGACTTCCTGTGAGAGGGCCTTGCATCTGAATTGTCTCTTCCACCTCCTGATCTCTGAAGAAACTGAGAAGCTAATTCCCACAAAGTATTAAAGGCTAATAATGTTGAATATGTTGTCTAGTAGTTGCTTTCAAGTAAACAGAACTCTTAAAATACAATTTCACTCATAATCCAGGAAAATATTCTTAAAGTATGTCCTTTCTCAGCTCCCTTGAAACCATCCATAAACGGAAGGCATGGTTTTGAAGACAGCCAGAGCTAAGTTTGAAATGTAGTTGCCTCCTATATCTATTGTGTAACTTGGTTTCATTTGGGGCACACTGTTAGCTTTCCCCTTTGCCTTTTCTTGGTATATAAGATTCGTCCTTCAAAAAAAAAAACCACATAAAATATATTTGGGCAAATATAGATATAAGTTACTAAAAAATTATTGTTGCTTTAAAAATAATTTTGTTTTACTTACAATCTTGTTTCATTTAAAAAAAAAAAGAGTGAATAATTGGAATCAAAATAAAAGCTGCCTGTCTTGTTTTGTATCCAAAATTATTATAAATCAGAATTAGGATATGTACATAAACCATTCATTTATTAGTTAATCAACATTACTTGAGAGCCTACTTTGGTATGAAATACTAGAGGTATCAAAATGGCATGATTGTTCTCCTTTATGAATTCACCTACCTTAGAGGGAGGTAGCTATAACCATACAACCAATAGCAAAGGCTTTATTAAGACATGGGAGGGGGAAAAGGGAAAACTCAAAAATTTTAATGTTCAAATAATAGCAAACAGGGAAGTTGATTTTGGTATAGATTACATATAAACAAAAAAAGAGGTAAAATAAATTGAATCATTTCAGTGACGTGAATTTAAGACCAATATAGATGATCATAAGTTGACTTATGTACATAGAACATAAATATAAATAATTAACATTATTTATGTATTATAAATACAACAGAATTATATTATTTTAGGGGATTGACATTTATTTAATGGGATGTTAGAACAGAAATTATATGCATACATATGTGTACATGAATTAATTTAAAAGTTAATGGAAAATATTACTGACTAAACTTGAGAAAAAACTCTGAAATTCAAGCCCTTAAGGGGATGACTAAATTAGGAATGCTTTTCCTTATATAAGCACCTTGCAGATGTAACTTTTCTCTAAACTCAGAAAAAAATTTTTTTGGCAAGAGTTTCTTTTCAGCATAATACTAACTACTGAGATATGCAGCTTATTTATTTTACACTCAGAGATATTCACAAATTAAAAGTTAAAGAAAGATTCTTTTCCCTTTCTCTCTTCTCCACATCTTCATTTTCTCATTTTTTATTTTACTGTCTCTTGTGATACTTTGTGAATAACGTAAGTCATTGCTGAGTAAAATATTTCCAGCTGTCAAAAGATACAGTAGATAGAGACAGCAATTGACAAGATTATTAGTTTTACAGAAAACCTGTCTGCCATTTTACACTAAAATACTTAAAATCATATCACACCAAAATGAAATCAATTTTATATTTTTTAAGTAAAAAATTGGAATTCCTCTTTGGTTTTGTTTGTTTTGTGATTGTAACAAATACGCAATATAATAAGCAAACTTTCTGTGTCTTCTAAAATATTTACATATGTTATATTGCATAAAATCCAAAAATCATAGATTATTTCTTGTGTTGGACTATACTTTGATCTCAGAAGTTAAATACTCATGATCTTAACAGTGATCTTAATGACCACATGAGTCACATTAGTCAATGTTTGAGTATCTTAACCATTGACTCAGTTAAGAGCTTATTTTAAGAAAACATTTGGGAGTATAATCTCTCTCCTTAAGTCTCTAGTTTTAATATAAAGGACATAGTGTATTTCATTACAGGGTTCACAGAGTAGGGAGGGTAATAAAGAGAAAGATTAAAGGAAAAAGACGATGGATTAGACTAGAGCCTGAAATTTTAAAATCTGGCTGCCAGATACTCAACAGAAAGATTACGAAGTTTTTCAATTCAAGGGGATTAAATATCAGAGACACTGGGATATCTATATAAAGTTATTCTTCTAATCTCATCGAAGAGCTAGGACAAATCATAACCTGACAAACTTCACAAACTCATTATTTATCAGTTATAGATAATAGCATCTAACTCATGACTGGGCTCAATCCAAAATATTTCTGAAGTGTCCCCAAAATAGAAAAATAGCCATAATAGTAATAGAAATAAAAATTTAAATCTACAAAACTATTACAGCCCCATTTCTTTCATTAAATCAAGTAAAAGAAACGACCTAACTGCTTGTGTTTCTAAGATTTGGATATCACTATATTATAAATTTAATTAGTGATAAAAAAGGAACCACCAAAAGCTTAGTCTCTTCTAACCAATGAAGAAAATGATAGAATTGATTGTAATTAACTTGACAGTAACTGTAGGATTTTTTTGTTTCTTTGTTTGTTTTGAGTCAGGGTCTTGCTTTGTTGCCCAGGCTGGAGTATGGTGGCGCGATCATGGCTCACTGCAGCCTCGACCTCCTGGGCTTAAGCAAGCCTCCCACTCAGCCTCCCAAGTAGCTGGGACTACAAGCATGCACCACCATGCCTGGATAATTTTTTTTTTTTTGTAGAGATGGTGTTTTGCCATGTTGCCCAGGCAGGTCTTGTACTCCTGGTCTTAAGTGATCTGCCTGCCTCGGCCTCCCAAAGTGCTGGGGATTACAGGCTTGAGACACTGTGCTGGGCCAATAGGAGTTTTATATGAAACCAACAGAAATGAGTAAATACTAATTAACTTTCAATTGCCTTGTATAAATTGTTTGCATACAATGCAATTTAAAATATGGTGTTCTGGGGTAAGTGGAGGAACATTTTACCCTGAGGTAAGAAATGGGAGCTACATTTGTTATGTACTTCGTTCTAATTCTTTTCTGGCTTTTGAATGTTTTATTAAGACTGTATTTGAAATTTTATATATGTTTGTATTTGTGTGTATATATGCATATACATACATAACATGTATACATGTATATACATATGTACACATACAAATGTATACATATACATATATATATTTACAAAATATATTTGGTCTTTTCAATACCTAATAACTATCTCTACCGCAAGCTGAATATATTAATTTAAAAAGGCACCTAATCTACTAAATGAAAATACACTGATCCTGAGTTTGATGTCCAAATTTTGTTTTCAATTTAAAAAAGAGAAAGAACCAAAGAAAATTAAGTGCTTCAGCTTTAAAGACAGATAGGCCTAAAATGATAAGGTTTACTTAATTGTCTGAAGGCTAGATTTGAAATCTGGTATGCCAATGATTATGTATAGCACATTAAAACAAATATTAAAACTTATTTGAGCAAGTTTAAAAAAAGCAGCAGAGTTTTCACACAGTACATGAATGGAGTCCACTCAGAGGTGAAATAACAGTGAAACTAACGAAGCTTAAGCTTTGGGGCCCCTTGCTTTCATAAGCCCCTTCCAAGACACAGGGTAGGACCCTGGTAATGTGCTCATGTGGTCATGTTTTTTGTAAATTTGCAAAAGATATCAGTGAATGCCACTGTATCTTTATACTCTGACATCTTCTATCACACTTTCCCATGGGTTGGGTGGTATGAGAGTGGCTGTGGGCATGTTGGGGTCAGGCTGTGAAAAAAATGAGGTGGGTACATCTTTAATCTAGGTTTAAATATATTTATGTGGGGTTTCTGTCACTTCCACATTTAGTTAATATTTGTTAGCAATCCCAATACAGAAATATCTCCTAGGAATATTCCTACCACCCACTGTGTGGATAGGAGGCACCCTGAATGAAGGAGCAGGGCCAGGGGCTTCATTGCAATAGGAACTTGCTAAAGTGCCTCACCACGGAAGTCTGTGGATAGTGGGGAAGAAGTGAGATTTAAAATGCACCCAGCCCAAAGCTAGTCTGTAAAAAATTATTCCAACATTCAGATGTGTAAATCATAAATGGGGAATCCAATTCTTACAATTTTCTATACAAAATGGAAGACTCTCCTTTCAAAAATATACTCAACATAACGCATTATACAACACTTTTATAGTAATGAAAATTTAGATCAATGTTGTCAGAACAAAAGGGTAAATAATCCATCTCTTCTCACTTCAGAAAGTTTAACAATATTATTGTCAAAAGAGAAGCAATCAAAGAGTATGAAGTCAAAATATAGAAAACAAATGCTCCAGAGCTGTGCCAGGCAGTTCATTAAAGCACTATGCTATATTTTTAGATTTCTAAGATGTTGGGTAGTATCAGCCCATTAAAGTTTGAAATGTGGTTGAAATGATTTCCTTTCTCATTATAAAAATTATTGCCAGGTGTGGTGGCTCATGCCTGTGATCTCAGCACTTTGGGAGGCTGAGGCGGGAGGATCACTTGAGGCCAGGAGTTTGAGAGCAGCCTGGGCAACACAGCACGACCCTATCTCTACAAAAAATGTGAACAAACCTAGCCAGGTGTGGTGGCACCTGCCTGTAGTCTTAGCTACTTGAGGCTGTGGTAGGAGAGCACTTGAGCCCACGAATTCAAGCTATGATCACGCCACTGCACTCCAGCCTGAGTGACAGAGTGAGACTCTGTCTCTAAAGAAAAAAGAAATAATGAACTTATCCTCTTGTATTTGAAATTTTGCATATTTTATCCTTAAAGGTGTACTCCCCAAATTGTATAAGCTTCAGGCCCATAACACATGGATCTGCTCCCAGTCATACATAACGGGGAGGTTTATAATGTGTTTTGCTAAATGATTTATTTTAAAATGCTGCACACTTAAAAGCAAAAAATACATAAGGGAAAGAGCTAAGGCACTTTTCTACCTACGTGGCTCTCTGTTAATTAATTTTTATTTTATTCTTGCCTCTTTTGGAAATTATTGCCTCTTTCTTAGATGTGAGGTAGTTAAAAGATGGCAAGAGTTAAAAGTTAAAAGAAGAGGAGAGAAGGAATTCATTTGAGAACACAACAAGATTTTTTTTTTAAAAAAAACCACTTCGTGCTGTCTCTTCAAAGAGAACTGACAATGGATAATAATGCCATCCCTTTCATATATTACAGGATAATAAAAACTACAATGTTAAAGAGGGAGGAAATAAAATGTAAAAGTTAATAGGTAATTCATTCTCCATGCTAGTTCAGTCCTTGGCCTTTCTGCACAGAGACTGCCAATAGTAACAAATTATGTGATGATTTTGTGATGTGAGCTGTTCACTTGGGATTAAGAACAAATGTCCACACTTGAGGGCCTGCCTCTTAAACTATGGATCCAAAGATCGTAAGTCAGATCTCTATGTAATCTTGAAAGAATAAACCTACCAAGGGTCCAAAGGGGGAAAAAAAGAGTCCCAAACATTTTAGTCACCAGAGAGATAATTTCTGCTTTATAGAATATTCTGAAAATAGATATAATAAATTGCTTTGAGCAATTCACCAGAAGGTACCATAGATATCTAAATTACATTCTGGCTTTCTTTATGCTTCTAAATACAGGCCCTAGTTTTTATCTTTGTACATGAACTCACTTAGAATCGATGTTTCTTGTAAGTACCAAACCATTCAGAGAAAGAGAAAAAAGGGAATTCAATGAAAAACGAGTGAATATCCTTTGAAGAAGGATGGCTGGACAGTCATAAAGGTAGGATACAGTTCCTTCCATGTAGGGTTTATTTAGGTGAACCAGGTGTAGATTGCAGATGTAGATGACTAACTCAGGTTTTTTTTTTTTGTGACCATGGTTTACTGAGGATGCCCCAGCTTTACAGAATGTATTCAAACTAGTTGTGTGACCTTGAGCAGGTTGCTTCATCTTCTAGTCTTAATTTCTTTAATCGGTTAAAAGAGAACGCTGGAAAGATCATCCTAGAGATCCCATGCTGCTCTAGCACATTCCGATGAGTGGCGCCTCTGTCAGTGTGAGCTCCTATTGTTAAATTTTTCTGCGTGAAAACATTCATACAAACTACTGGGAAGTTAGCAAAAGCAAATATAAGATCCTTCATGTAAAACATATGAATCTACTTCCCAAACCATACATCCATAACTATGTCTTATTACCGGACCTTTCCAACTCCTGAATAAGTTTGCTAAATAAGTTGCAGGGAATGTAAGAATTAAGAATTTGTTTTGGAGAATGCTGTGCTAATAATTGATACTAAATAGCAGTGACCCTAAGCAAAATGACAAAACTGATAGATTTCTTCTGCATGTCCTCTTAATATTCTTTTTAGTGCCATAAATACCTACTTTCCTCCCTAGACATCCCATGAATGCATTACACCCGTCAGCATCCCTGAATCTCTTTCTTACCAACTTTATGTCCATTTGGGTCTTTATACTCTAGGTATTGCCTCAGGTCTCTGAATGTACTTTTCTCTCCCATTCTTATCAGAAGCTGTTCACAATGTATCAATTTTCACTAAGACATACCATTAAGGACAACCTGAAAGCTAAAATATCTCCTTTCTAAAAATAATCTAAATTAGTTATCTAAATTTAATAAGAGAAAGAAATACATCTTTAATGGTAAAGTAACAATAAAATTCAAAGTATTAGCAAAAAGCTTGTAACATATTTCTCCTTTTCTGTGAGAGGCAGAGGGGAGGCTTCTGAATTTCCACAATATGACAAGTCACCAGAAGTCACCTACCTCATATATATATATAGAGAGAGAGAGAGAGACAGAGAGAGAGAGAGAGAGAGAGAGAGAATCTTATGATAAATTTCTCTAGGATATAAAGTCAGACTGTATCAGTATGCTCATATTGAGGAGCAGAGGCAGATCAGACTGAATAGCAGAGTGAAGTCAGATTATAAAGAATTTTGAATGCTTATGCTGAAAAATATGGATTTTATCCTATGGATAACAGGGAAGCTTTGGAGGCTTACAAACTGCAAAGATAAATGAAATAAAAATGCTCTGTTAGAAAGGTTTATCTAATGGTGGCAAATATACTGGGTTAAAGGACAAAAGACTTAAAAAGAAAATCATTTTAGAGACTATTACAATTGCTCAGGGTTCAGGAAATAAATATGAAGGGACTGATTTGAAAGACACCTGGGATGATAAACTGAAAGATGACAGCAAAAAATGAAGAAGAGTCAACTACTTCAAAATCCTGGTTAACTGGGGATAGTTTAGAATTGTGGATTGTTTAATGTAATGTCTGATTTAGAAAATAGAAAAATACACACACACACACACACACACAGAGAAAAAAAAATAACAGCCTGAAAAATTTCACAAAGAATATGTGAATGCTCAAACTCAGGTTGCATCAAACCACAAAGATCATAAATATAATTTTCAGTTCAGTGAAGATAAGGGTACTATCGGCAACCATAAGTATCAAGGCATACATCCTTTTGCATATATATCATGGAAATACAAAAGACGGAAAAAAGGTCCAACTAAGAAACTAGAAAGGAACAAAATCAATGTTTTTCAAGTCAGAAAAGTGGTTTTGAGATAATGTCTATAAGGTCCAAATATGTGCTCCAGAAAGTCATTGCAGGTACATCTTAACATTATTCTTGAGTTTCCCTGTCACCCCAAAGATACTTTCCAAATATACCAAATATACAAAGACATATGACACATAGATACACGTACCCACACATACGCACACACGTTGGCAGGTGCACATGGTAAGGCTGCCACTTTTCTAGGGCTTCATCATCTCAAAGTAAAAGTGAATAATCATATATTGAGCACTTGATATGCATAAGATCTCACCACCTAGATACTTAAAAGATAGAGTTGAAAGCAATAAATGATTTGGAATAACTAATTTTTTTTTTTTTGAATCAGTCTTGCTCTTTCACCCAGGCTGGAGTGCAGTGGTGCGATCTCGGCTCACTGCAACCTCTGCCTCCCGGGTTCAAGCGATTCTCCTGCCTCAGCCTCCCAGTAGATGGGATTACAGGCATCTGCCACTACATCCAACTAATTTTTTTTGGAATTTCAAAAAAAAAAAGGGTTCAACAAAATGGCCAAGCCGGGTTCCAAACCCCGAACCCAAAGAAACCGCCAACCCTGGCCCCCCGAAGTGCTAGGATTACAGGCGTGAACCACCACATCCGGTCAAAATTTTCCTAATTTAAATATTTTTCACCTTATAAGATTTGTATCCTGGAAATTAAAATAAGTTTTTAAAAAAAGATTTGTCTTATAAAACTGTTTTTCATATCAACAGACTACCAATTAATTATGGGTATGTCAAGTTTATCTATTTATTTTATTATTATTATTATTGTTATTGTTATTGTTATTTTTTGAGATGGAGGCTCGCTCTGTCGCCCAGGCTGGAGTGCAGTGGCACTATCTCAACTCACTGCAAGCTCCGCCTCCCAGGTTCATGCCATTCCCCTGCCTCAGTCTCCCGAGTAGCTGGGGCCACAGGCACCCGCCACCACGCCTGGCTAATTTTTTGTATTTTTGGTAGAGACGAGTTTTCACCGTGTTAGCCAGGATGGTCTTGATCTCCTGACCTCGGGATCCACCCGCCTTGGCCTCCCAAAATGCTGGAATTACAGGTGTGAGCCACCGCGCCTGGCCAAGTTTAATTTTTAAAATTAAGACAGTCTTTCTCTATACAAATATGATTTAATATCATTTGGGAAAAAAGTAGCTGAAACCGTTTTGGCTTCCTCAAAAATATAATTCAAAGTAAAATTTTATCAGTATTAAACACAGTATAGGATCTTTTTAAAATAATAAATAAAATAGTTATTTCAGTAATATTTTCACTACTTTAGTGGGCAGTGAGGAAAAACATCAAAAATCTATCGTATAAATTATGACATGAAAACTATTTCCATTATATACATGTAACAATTTTAATTGAAGTAAATTTGTTTCTACTTTAGTTTTAATTTCAATATGTGTAAACTCTTAAATGCCACACTAAAATAAAATAGACATAGTTATACTGAGTTATATGTATATTTTATGTTTATTTACCTTTTTTATTATCACATTAAAATGAAAAACAGGGTAACATTTTTACTAATAAGATAACTATTACCGTGTATAATTCTATGTAATAACCAATATTTCCAAACTAATCTTTTATAATTTGGATCTTGAATTTTACATTTGTCTGTAATTTTTCTAATCTCCAGGAAGACTCTCAAAAATTCTGGCAATACTTTAGAGGCATCTTTTACTAAATCCAACAATAGGCCTTTGCATATATCCACCAGTAGGTGGAGCAGACAACATAATTTATTACCTAAGAACAAGGGCAGGGGAATGAAAGTCAGTTTATTTGGAATAAAACAAATCTGCAAATGAGATTTTCTTCAAAGGAAATATGTCTTATATGTGTTAGATTTAGTTTGACTAGTTACTGAATCAAAATAAATAACTTTATTAAATAATCAATCTTTAGAGAAAGATAAATTAAATTTACAAATGGAAGCAATATTTGCATTTTACTTTATCCAAATCAACCAAAATTAGCCTTCCTTTCATAAAACTTTTACAGGGACAAAGATTTTTTGATGTGTTCATTTAATAAGGGTGCTAAACCCAATCCTGTTTTACAGGTGATGGGGTGCATAACAAATAGTATTTTCTGGGAAATATAATTGACTAATCCTATTATGTCTGTAGCAACAAATTAACCTTATTACTACTAGTAAATGGTGATTGATTATTTATGCAAATAAGTTACCATATTCAGCTTTCTGATTGAAATAAACATATACAAAAGGTGTTTTAATATGACTTGAACTTTTTAATTAATAAAACCCTGAGGGGTCTATTAATTCACTCATTGCAATATTAGTTATTTACTTGTGTAATTTCTATTAGCGCTAACATATTTGCTTGAATAAAGATGAGATAATTAATACCATCAAAAATTAGTAATAGCTTTTGGTAATATTTTAAGGTATACATTGAATTTCTACTAAATATAGGCTTAAACCTGACTTTAAAACTTTGCAATCAGCATATGAGTATATGAGTATACCAGCATAATCATCCTAAAATTACTAATACATTAAAAAACTCAATCTTACACCATCTATATCTGAATTCACAAATAGAATTTTGACTTACAAAATTATCTTTTATGAAGCACTGTCAAAATTAATGTTTTATTTCTACTCATCTAAAGTAAGCTATTAGAACAATAAAAATGTAATGTAAAAATTACTATTCTATAAACCATACTAACATCATTCCCAATCACCAATCGCCAATATAAATCATCAATATAATGTCCCCCTCTTAGCTAAAAATGCTATTAGATTTATTCCTTTTAAGCAGATCAATAAAGCTTTTCCTATCCTGACATACTTTTTATAAAATTATTCAAACTTGAATATTTATTTGGAGAATTTTCAAATATCTGCAGGCACTGAACGTTAAAATTGATACAAATCTTTTAAGATAAATATTATTAATTCTTATTTGGCTTTTATTTGTACTTAAAGGTCTACAAATATAATTTGAAATCAAAATCTTAAAACAAACAATGAAATTAATTTGTAAACAACCAAGTAAGGAATATTTTAAAATCTGCAGCTTAATTTCTTCCCAATAGCCCAGACACGCTGTAAAAATTACTAACAACACTCAGATTGAAATATGTGTCTTTTATTCTCTGAATCTTCCTTAGGCTCAGGAAGGAAGGTTATGTTGTTTTTTATTAAAATAAAATAGCACATCAGCAAAATCATAAGTATAAATAGTTATTAATTTCAGTGAGATCGCCCATATAAGCAGTAGTGAAAAGTTGGCAATTTCCATCTACAAAAAAATTGACATTAGACTGAAATTAGGCTCAGCGCTTTTTGTGGTTAAAGATTAAATAGTTTATATTTATACTAAAGTCCTAGCACACTACTATTAGATGGCAGGTACTCAAAAATATTATTGGAAGTGATTAACTGGTGAATTTAAGTTAAGATTCATGTTTATTGTATTTATTAAATCTTAGTGTTGCATACTTTTGTTTAGATGGAGACTGTTTTAATAGTTGTGACTTGTAGTATGTTTTAAAGGTCAACTTTTTTATATCATGATGAAAAAATACTGATTAAAAGCTAAGTAAAGCAAATCTGTTGGGATATAAGGAATAGAACATATGAACTTTCCAGTATCATTCTGTCAGTACAACTAATCCCTTGAACAAAATAAACAGATGAGACTAAGATGACACAGCTATTCTATTTTACCACCACACACACAAAAAGTTTGTCTTGGAAACAAAAGTGGCTCCATAGGTTCAAAGGGTTGTCTTTTCATCTCTAGTTACCTGTGATCAAATCTTAAGATCACTATGATGAAGTTTACCAACTGGCCAGGTCCAAATGAAAATCCCTGTTATTTTTGTAATATTTCTCTCCAAGGGAAGCAATTTGAGAATACAGTTTCACCTGTAATGTCCTCAGGTCTGTGAAGTCAAGTGTCAAATGGAGGTGGGGGACACCAGCATAGAGATTTCTAACTAATTTTTTAATTAATAACTAAAGGAAAGCCAAGAAAATGAATGCTTCCAATTGGTAAGATTAATGGAAGAAAATTAAAGAAGAAAACCTTAGGTTTATCTGTGGTTAAATTCTAATAATATGATTGTTACCATTTACTGAATGCCATCTAACGGTCTGGCGCTGTTTTAAATACATGACATTTAATCCTCATAACATTCTTCCAAGATGGGTTTCATTATCCCACAAATGCAGAGGGAAGCAGAGGCTCGGAAAACTGAAGGTAATCTCCTAATATATTACCCTTAGTGTGAGAGCTGGGATGTCAACTCAGCTCTGTCTGATGACAATATTTGGGTTCTTTCAACCTTGCCACAGTGCCTCAAAAATAATTATTTTATTGGATGCCAAGGAGTTTTGGAGACTAGGGATCACTAAAGTTTACACACATTGATATTATCAGCGGCTTATATGGTATAAAGAAGGAGAAAAATGCATTGACAGCTTGTATTTGTGAATACAAGTATACTTAAAACACAATGGTAATATCTGAAAATCCATTAAGGTCTATGATTCAAGTGTTTTAGTCAGGTTTGTGAAAATTCTTTGTCAAACCAGGTGCTTAATTTAAAAAATGAAATGAAATGAAATTAATTAAAGAGATAATGCATAGAAAGTCTCTACAATACTGTTTGGCACATGATAAGCACTCCACAGATATTTGCTGTCAGATTATTTTTATTAGTTAAAAAAAAAACCTGAGTCTTCATGGACTTTCTAAATCATTTCACTAGATACTCAGTATCTCAACAACCTTGAATAAAACAGAATTAACAAATGTTCAGTTAAATACAATTTCACTATTTTAGGCCAGGTGTGGTAGCTCACGCCTTTAATCCCAGCACTTTAGGAGGCCGAGGTGGGGGGATCATTTGAGGTCAGGAGATCAAGAACAGCCTGACCAACATGGTGAAATCCCATCTCTATTAAAATACAAAAATTAGCCTGGTGTGGTGGCG
>NW_012103243.1:1922424-1925505 GCF_000951045.1 Mandrillus leucophaeus
TTTTTTTTTAAAGTAGGTATGTAACTTAGTGTCTAGTTCTGTAAGTAAAGTTTTAAATAAATTATCTGAGCATTTTTCTCAAAGATATCTGAGGAAAGTAGAGGAAAAAATTCAAAAAATAAAAGAGATTCTCCTTTCTACTTCAATGTCTAGAAATATTTTTGTTGCAATTTTCTGTTAAAGGCTACCAATACAATACTTCATACAAGGTTACTTATGAAACACACTGACGTTTAAAAATCACCAAGCTATGCTATTGCAGCAGAGCAATTTTTTTCAACATAAGATTAAATTGCAAAATAAATGAATTACTTGGAGTGGCATGGCCCCCATTTTGCCACCCTTCTCTTGAAAATTGCTTATTAATATGAAAAAAGGAGTCAGAAAATAGCCTGTTTTACTTTATGCATAGTATTTTGGGGGCTTCTGCACCCACAGAGCCAGGCTAGCTGCATGTGTAGATTGTGTTGGCAAGCTGGTACAATGACCTCTCTGACCTGCATCTCAAGGCTATTATTAATCGCAAAGTAACCTGGTAAAGCCAAACAAATTTGTTTCCATTGAAAGGATCTCTATCTGTGTCTGAGAATTTGTTCTGTACCAAACAAACCTCATTAACTGTGTCCATTTTTGACAAAGAACCAGGAGTTAGAGGGATTGGTGACCTTTCTTTGTCCTTAAAGTACAAATTTCAAGGCAGTTACATATGAATAAATGAGAATTTTTGCTAGGAAAAATAACAATCATATGTTACATTAAAAGTGAATATATTACTTGTTTTAATCTTTACTATTGTTATTATGAAAAAAATAAAAATTAACCAGAGAACTACCACTGTAAAGATAATTACTCAGAAATGCATGTATCTAATTTTATATTACTCTAAATGTAAGTACAGTAATTTTCTAAGCAATCATAAAAATAAAAAAATCTATAGGGAAGTTTGTGCTCTATAAATAATTTAATAAATATGAAAAGGTCTTATATAAGAAGAAAGGCCTAATATAATTGAAAACATATATGAACGGGTAAGGTACAAAGATGTACTTAGAACTTGGACACAAAATCAAAAGTGTAAGTTATTTTAAGTAGTGAAAACAGTCCATCTTCAGAATATGGAAATGTAAAATAAAAACAGTATGTATAGAGTGGCATGGCACAGCGAACTAAACCTGTGAGATAACGGAAAAGAATGTTACTTTCCAGCGTATAAAGAAAACATGTAGGAAACACTAAAAACGCGCATCTGCTGTAATCTCAAAACACAAAAGTAGTTAATTTAATAAATTCATCCATCCAATTATTGAAAAAAATCAATTCTTAGGTTCCAAATTGATTTCTTGTAACATTTGAGAGTGTGTGGATATACTGAACAAGGCAGTAATATTTTTGTCAAACATTCTTTGTTGAACAATGAAGTAGGAATTGCTAAATAAATTATTCTTGATATATAAATTTTTGTTTTATCAGCAGGGTGAAGATACTGCTCAGTGTGCAGGATGCAATAAAAATTAGGATCCCATTAAAAATAAAAGGATGGAAACCATTCTAACTAGGATTCCCTACAAAATTATAAAAATTACCTATATTTTTAATATGGAGGTTTTTAAAATGCAGTACTTCTAAGACATTTAAATCTATTGTTTTTCTGTTTTTACATTTCAGATGTATTTTCTCATTTCTATCCTGAAAGAAAAAAAGTCCTCTGATACATATGGTATAGCTTTTACTAATTACTCTATTTTGCAAATACAGAAACACATAAAGAGATTAAATGGCCTACTGTGATTAACAAATAAGTTAATGGCAGAAATGGAATTAGAACCTCTGTGTTTGCAGATTTTCTAACTCCAGACCAGGCTGTCATCTTCCTGACACAAGAAATATTATGCCGAATATATTTTTATTGAATTAGCCATGCATATTTTCTTTTATCTTATATTCCTGTCTTCTACCATATAAAGAAACTTGAATAAGTTCCAAGACTTTCTGCCTTGTTTTCATATCTATAAAACATTTTCTGATACAGTTTTAAAAAAAAGATAAAAATTACTGAAACTATTGAAAAGCTTTACATATTTGAATGTATTTTGCTAATGATATTTATAGGGATAATAAAGTATTTACATATTCTAATAATGATAGCAATAATAATAGCCACAATATAGTGGAGTGATTAAGAGCATAGACTCTGTTTTTGTTTTGTTTTGTTTTTTTGAGACGGAGTCTTGCTCTGTCACTCAGGCTGGAGTGCAGTGGCACAATCTCAGCTCACTGCAACCTCTGCCTCCTTGGTTCAAGTAATTCTCCTGCCTCAACCTCTGAAGTAGCTGGGATTACAGGCGCGTGCCACCACGCCAAGCTAATTTTTGCATTTTTCGTAGAGATGGTGTTTCGTCATGTTGGCCACTCCTGACCTCAGGCGATCCACCTGTCTTGGCTTCCCAAAGTGTTGGGATTACAGACCTGAGCCACTGCACCTGGCCAAGAGCATAGACTCTGAAATGGCACCTGGTTATAACAGCTCTGCTATGCTCCTTACTAGCTGTTTACCCTCTGAGCTGCAATTTCCTCATTTGTAAAATGTAAATATATTAGTATTAGTATCTTTTCCATTAAATTATTGTGAGAATGAGATAAGTTAATAAATGTAAAGTGCTCAAAATATTGGCTGGTACACAGTAAGGTGCTATGTAAGTGTTAGCTCTTTATTGAACATTTACTATGAGCCAAGTACCAGGCTACATGCTTTACCTACTCAACTGGATATGCTTTCTCTAATTCCCTTGGTTGTCTCCTCCTTTCTCTCTCCTGATGAGAGTGTATTTTATGAATGAAATCCCACAATGCAGAGCATAGAATATGGCTTCCTAAGAAGTATGGGTTATGGGGTAAACCCTGATAAGTGGAAAATAGGAGACAGAAAAGAACATGCAAATAAATTTCTCCTTTCCCTGTCCTCCACCTACTTATCTGAGGGATGGTTTCTCCTTGCAAAACTGAAGATAACCTGTGTGGCTAAAGACAGCAAGCACGGCCGGGTGCAGTGGCTCACACCTATAATACCAGCACTTTGGGAGG
>NW_012103243.1:1926501-1930911 GCF_000951045.1 Mandrillus leucophaeus
AACTAGAACTCATATTAAGAAAGATTCAGAGTATAAAGATGTTCAGAGTTACTATGATTAACAAATGTATTGTAAAAAATAAAATACCAGAATTAAAGAAATAAGGGTATTAATAGTATGCTTAGTTTAATGAAAGTTGAAATGACTAATAACTAAAGTTAAAAAATCTCTGCGAAAAGGAATTTTTAATTTGAAATTCTATATAAAAAGGTAGCACTTCAATTATACAACTAAAACTGTTACTACCATAGATTTTAATGAAAAGTTAAAATATTTTGACTTTTAATTTTTAAAAGTATCTTTAAATTACTGCCTAAGTATTTGAAGTCCAGTGACCTTAGATTGCCGAGTGCCATGTCTATTTCTACTAGCTTTGTATCTCTAACTCAGCCACGTAACACCTCTGAGTTTGTTTCCTTACCTGTCACATGAAGATAACTCAGCTACACAAATCCAAGTAAACATGAAGATAGTCACCATGATTAAAAAGTAATGATATTCAGACTACCAAGCAGAAGCTAGAGATAGAGGGAGATCTACGTTCCAAATGTACACGGCCAGCCCAGGATTTAATATATTTTTTTAATTTAGATGCCTCTAAGGATGACATTCAGTCTTGGGGCTCACCCTTCACCACTGGGACTTGACTTGCCCCTGCCTGGAGACATTCGACTATGTGACTCTGGCCAAAACTACAACATAGGACTTGAAGGTCTGTGAGAAAAAATAAAAACCCAGAGATTGCTAGTTTCCTGACTAGCTCCCTAGTAACAAAACACATCTCAACCCCCAAATTCATGTTTTTTTAAAACCGTATTTCTTTTTGAGACTATTCCACATGCCATGTATTCTTTCCTAGTAACCAGGACAAAATCCAAGGTATTGACATTTTAGCAAGCATTGTAAAATAAATGTCTAAGTATTCCAAATTTCATGCTTATATTTCTATAAGAAGATGTAACTGCTGAAGCAATTTTGTTAAAAGTTTTACCTGAAAACTTCCATCAAAATTTAGAAAGGGTCAAAAAATGGTTTTAATCTCAACATTAGCTCAATTAAAAGAGAAAACATGAAAGCCACTTCAGCCTAATAACTTGTTAGTTCTTGATCAATTCACAACACAACAATAAGCCATTCAGAATGAGTTTTGAAAGTGAGGTTATGCCCTTCGTGTTGTGTTATCACCGTGGCAGATCACACTGCTGACTTGGACCTTTCTGCCAGCATCGCAGTGGCTGCCTCTATGAAGCTGCTGTCACAGACGAGTCATGGTGCCTGCGCGCACCTACACAGAAGCACGAAATTGAACTCGAAGTAGTGTCTTTGTGATATCTTTTCAACAAGTCATGTCCCATTCAGCTTGCTAGTTTATCTCTGTCAGGCTAGGGGCCCAAGTGGCTTACAGGAGCTGTCAGGGACAGGTAGACCAACCTGCTTTGTGCTGAGGAGGTAATGCATCTTTCGGGCTTGGTAATTTCTTTTCTTCTCTTCCCTTTCGAGGTTAGCTTTCTTCTCTTCTCTTTCTTTCATTTCTGCAAACTCCTCCAGTGCCTTCCTGCATCAAAACCATCTGTAGTTATTTATGATACTATGTGTTCACATTTTAATTCTTTCACTGATGATAAATCAGTTTTTTTTTGACGGGCAACTATCATCCATATCCATCCAAATCAGTGGTGTAATCTATCTCACCTGCATTTTCTACAAGAATCTTTGCAAAATTTAGAAAGCATTTATGTGATATTTTGGTGATTAAGTTTTTGAGATCAAATGAGTATATTATAATTAATTCAAAGCTGAGAAAATACTCATATCAAATGCAAAGTGTGTCTTACTAAATTATCAGGTTTTTTTGCTTTAAGATTAACTTTTTTGGACATACTTAAATCTCCCAAGAAAGCATCTGAGCTACTGTTTTCCCTTACATTTTGGATTTGTATTTTCAAATCTCTAATCATTTATTTTGCATACTAACTAATGGCCTAAATTTAAAAATGTGACAGGTTTTATACATACACTTAATTTATTGTAGGTTTACTTCAGTTGACAGTTCAAATAATACCAATAAGATTACATATATTATCTTGCACTTCAAACAAAGGCTGACATTTTGTCCAATTATGTAGATAATTCGAATAAAAGCTAAATCAGGTGAGAAAGTGCAAGTCTTTTCTAGGCATAATAAATTCTATTAAAATAATGAAACTTTTCATTATTTATGTGTATCTAAGAAATATAAACCAAAAAAAGCTTTTAAGTATACTATGTGAAAACACCTGCTAAACAGATTATGATATCAAATATGGAGAAAAATAAATCCTTTATTTTCAAGGAAAAACTTAACTCTTTGTGTTAAAATAATGTTTCGAAATTGTACTATACTTTTTTTTTTTAAAGTAGGTATGTAACTTAGTGTCTAGTTCTGTAAGTAAAGTTTTAAATAAATTATCTGAGCATTTTTCTCAAAGATATCTGAGGAAAGTAGAGGAAAAAATTCAAAAAATAAAAGAGATTCTCCTTTCTACTTCAATGTCTAGAAATATTTTTGTTGCAATTTTCTGTTAAAGGCTACCAATACAATACTTCATACAAGGTTACTTATGAAACACACTGACGTTTAAAAATCACCAAGCTATGCTATTGCAGCAGAGCAATTTTTTTCAACATAAGATTAAATTGCAAAATAAATGAATTACTTGGAGTGGCATGGCCCCCATTTTGCCACCCTTCTCTTGAAAATTGCTTATTAATATGAAAAAAGGAGTCAGAAAATAGCCTGTTTTACTTTATGCATAGTATTTTGGGGGCTTCTGCGCCCACAGAGCCAGGCTAGCTGCATGTGTAGATTGTGTTGGCAAGCTGGTACAATGACCTCTCTGACCTGCATCTCAAGGCTATTATTAATCGCAAAGTAACCTGGTAAAGCCAAACAAATTTGTTTCCATTGAAAGGATCTCTATCTGTGTCTGAGAATTTGTTCTGTACCAAACAAACCTCATTAACTGTGTCCATTTTTGACAAAGAACCAGGAGTTAGAGGGATTGGTGACCTTTCTTTGTCCTTAAAGTACAAATTTCAAGGCAGTTACATATGAATAAATGAGAATTTTTGCTAGGAAAAATAACAATCATATGTTACATTAAAAGTGAATATATTACTTGTTTTAATCTTTACTATTGTTATTATGAAAAAAATAAAAATTAACCAGAGAACTACCACTGTAAAGATAATTACTCAGAAATGCATGTATCTAATTTTATATTACTCTAAATGTAAGTACAGTAATTTTCTAAGCAATCATAAAAATAAAAAAATCTATAGGGAAGTTTGTGCTCTATAAATAATTTAATAAATATGAAAAGGTCTTATATAAGAAGAAAGGTCTAATATAATTGAAAACATATATGAACGGGTAAGGTACAAAGATGTACTTAGAACTTGGACACAAAATCAAAAGTGTAAGTTATTTTAAGTAGTAAAAACAGTCCATCTTCAGAATATGGAAATGTAAAATAAAAACAGTATGTATAGAGTGGCATGGCACAGCGAACTAAACCTGTGAGATAACGGAAAAGAATGTTACTTTCCAGCGTATAAAGAAAACATGTAGGAAACACTAAAAACGCGCATCTGCTGTAATCTCAAAACACAAAAGTAGTTAATTTAATAAATTCATCCATCCAATTATTGAAAAAAATCAATTCTTAGGTTCCAAATTGATTTCTTGTAACATTTGAGAGTGTGTGGATATACTGAACAAGGCAGTAATATTTTTGTCAAACATTCTTTGTTGAACAATGAAGTAGGAATTGCTAAATAAATTATTCTTGATATATAAATTTTTGTTTTATCAGCAGGGTGAAGATACTGCTCAGTGTGCAGGATGCAATAAAAATTAGGATCCCATTAAAAATAAAAGGATGGAAACCATTCTAACTAGGATTCCCTACAAAATTATAAAAATTACCTATATTTTTAATATGGAGGTTTTTAAAATGCAGTACTTCTAAGACATTTAAATCTATTGTTTTTCTGTTTTTACATTTCAGATGTATTTTCTCATTTCTATCCTGAAAGAAAAAAAGTCCTCTGATACATATGGTATAGCTTTTACTAATTACTCTATTTTGCAAATACAGAAACACATAAAGAGATTAAATGGCCTACTGTGATTAACAAATAAGTTAATGGCAGAAATGGAATTAGAACCTCTGTGTTTGCAGATTTTCTAACTCCAGACCAGGCTGTCATCTTCCTGACACAAGAAATATTATGCCGAATATATTTTTATTGAATTAGCCATGCATATTTTCTTTTATCTTATATTCCTGTCTTCTACCATATAAAGAAACTTGAATAAGTTCCAAGACTTTCTGCCTTGTTTTCATATCTATAAAACATTTTCTGATA
>NW_012103243.1:1935596-1946166 GCF_000951045.1 Mandrillus leucophaeus
AAACTCATAATCCTAATAAATATATTAATATATAAAAATATGTATGATATATAACATATTATATAAATGACTCAATTATATGCAGTTCAATATTTGCTCAGTATACTCATTAAATGTTTTATTCACCATAATGAAAATTATTAATAAGATGGACACATATTCTTTTTGCTTTTCTTGCCCATTTCAAAATATAATACTAAAAACAGAATCTTTATAATTTTTATATTCTCTTTTTTTAAGTCAAGAACAAAAGCACAAAATCTCCATCCTTTCCTCTAAGAAGGCTTCATAGATCCCCTCAACAAAAATTAAACTTTAGTTGTTCCCACTGTCATAATCTCACTGATTATGAATCCTTTATTTCTTTCATATGTCCATTACCTTCTGCAATACATTATAGTTGTAGGTATGCATGCATGACTTGCCAGCTCACCCTCCTGAATGCTAAGGCCCTGCTATAGGCTGAATATTCGAGTCCCCCCAAATTCACATGTTGAAGCCTAAATCCTAAATGTGATGGCATTTGGAGGTAGGGCCTTTGGGAGGTAATTCAATTATGGAGGTGGAGCCCCCATTGAATGGGATTAGTGCCATGGGATTAAAAACAGACATGAGAAAGATGCTCTCCCTTTGTGAGGACACAAGGAGAAGATGACTGTCTGCAAACGAAGAAGAGTGCCCTTACCAGATGGATATGTTGGCACCTGTCTTGGATTATCCAGTCTGCAAAACTGTGAGAAACAAATTTCTCTTGTTTAGCCACTCTCTAGAATTCTGCTACAGCAGCCCAAACTGACTAAGACAGGTCCTGAAGGTCAAGAATAATGTTTATTTATTGATGTGCACCTCCCAAAACACTTGGCATAATACCTAGTATGAATTTGGTGCCAGCATTCTCTTTAACTATTTCTCAGTCGACTAGTACATTTCATCACTCCTGATGGTTTAATTAGGAGAGAGAAGAAACTACATTGTGAAAGTCCTCTGTTGGGAAGTGGGGGTAGAATCAGAACTCCAGCTCTTTGCCTAGGACAGAGGTTCTCAAAGTGTGGTCCCTGGACCAGCAGCATCAACTTCACCTTGGAACTAATAAAAATGCACTTTCTCAGACCCCACCCCAGACTGGCTTAATTAAACATTCTGGAGGTGGAACCCTGAGACAGTCTATGAAATATTACAAAGAAGACACAATATGTACTTCACAATAATTCCATAAAAATCATAATTTTGACAAAGAAATAAAGAATTCTACCAAGACTGTTTTAAAAGCACAAATTCCTAAAGATGCAGAGGCAACTGCTAATAAATAATACTACATAGATTTCTCAAATAAAACAAAATGCCATCATCTGCACCATCTTTAAGAAAAAATACAATTCTAAGGAAATGGATTTAAACAATTCTGTACTGTTCTTATTCTGTTTTCATGGCAAGTAAAGTCAGTGTGTGCTTCTGTTGTAAGATGCCTTCAAAATAAAAATAGTCATGGGTGTGGTAGCACACACCTGTAATACCAGCTATTCAGGAGGCTGAGGCAGGAGTTTCACTTGCACCCAGGAACTCAAGACAAGCCTGAGCAACATAGTAAGACCCTGTCTCAAAAAAATTAAAATAGTCAGATGGCATTAGTTTCTGCTGTGGTATATTATAAAAGTATTTTAGTTAAATTTATTGAATGTATTTACATTTCATCTCTAACAATTGTCTGCTCTGAATATGTTCACCTTAATTTAACCAAATAAGTAAGCCATAAAAGGAAAAAGAGAATGCTGAGTCTAAAATACAATAAAAATACTAACCATAAAGAAGTCATTTACATGCTAGGATTCTGTTTGACATCTAAAAATATTTTGTGAGTGATAAAAACCTTGGAATAGATTATCTGGAAGTTATTAAGATACCTAAAATATTCCCATTAGAAACAAAATTTAAGTCAGTCAAACAACTTACACCACTTATTTCATCTACCTTATTTTGCTACTGGTTACCTACTCCCTGGATCTGGTTGACAGGTGTTGCAAATTCCATTAGGGCAGCCCTTCACAAAGGGAACATATATTTAAAATGAAATATTTTGTAGCACATAGTCATTAACTCAAGCACTCAGGTTGCACCTGTTTCACACCTTACTCTGAAACATAGAGTTGAAACTTTAACATTTTAGAAACATTTAGAAAGGTCCTCTAGTTAAAAAAAACAAAAATGTTTAGTTACAAAATCCTTTGTTGCAGTATAGAGGAGTTTCTCTTCAAAAATATCTAAACTACTTTAAGAGTTAATACCATGTAGAGAATTAACACTCATTTGTTTATTCAGGCAGATATTCACAAACATGTTTAAGATATTTAGAGAAATAAAGATGTTTAAAGAGTAGTACTTGCATTCAAGTAGGTTGCAAACAAAATAGCTGATAATTTATCAGACCGTAAAAAATAAGTCTGTGAAAGAAATATATACGTAGTGCTTAAGTTCAGGGAGATCACTTCTGATTAGAGGGATCAGAAAAGATTTCATGGAGGTGATGGTATTGGAGTTGGGAACTGAACCGTGAGCAAGTTTTCACTAAATAGAGAGAGCAGGGACAGAGAGGAGTGGTGTTGAAATAAGGCTGGATCATTCACTAGAAACTCTTGCTCTCTTTGGTAGGCTTTGACCATCAACAGCAAAGGACAGAAATGCACTTTTGAGAAGAAAGGTTTCCTGGCCACACCTAAATGGGCTCTCTAAGGGTAATGCTGGCAAATTTATTCTCTATAGACAAGACATTTTGAGAATGAAAAGAGTAAAAAAGATGATAATGGTCAATGTTATAAAATTACAATACCATGACTTTAGTCTGATCATACAAAGGGATTGTCCAATTTCTCTATTATTTCATTTACCTGCTTAGCATGATTATAAAAAGCAATAAGACTCCATTCAAAGATCATTCATGAAAATAATTTTTTCTCTTCTTCTGACTTTTTGAATCAACTTGGTTGAAAAGAATTTTTGTGTAGTATTCTTTCTAAAAATATGCACATATTTCACTGTAAAATTATTTTATTTTTTATCATCTAGAGAGTTGCTCTAAAAGGAAGTAAAATTTTAGATAATATGTATGATGTCAAATAATTGAGAATGACGTAAGTACAATAATAGCAATAATAATAAAATGTATTTATATAGTACATTATTTTCAGGGCTCCAAATGCTTTCAGACATTAATTCAGTCTCACAACATTCTACCAAAGTTGGTAAGGGGCAGATATTATTAACAAGGTCTCTGTTCATCTTTGTGAAATAAAATGACTTTACAGATTGTGACTTTGAGGCACAGCATGGGGGCTTTCCTGCATGAAGATAGATGAAGGCATATCATATTCTCTCCATTGCCCATCTCCACAGTGATTCAGCTGTGGAGGAGGAGGATCAACCCACTACATTTATGTTTTGGGTAGAGTTCAGAATTGAGGTAGCTACAGTTCCCATTTCCTATAAAAAGAGTTTCATGATCTCGTTTATTTTGTTTTTAGTCAAACATCACACATTGTCTCTCGTTTAAAATGTGTTAACCTCACTTTAAAGCAAAAATAATTGCTGCTGCTTTTGCATGCCATCCAGTCAACACAGACAAGGGACATCTCTCAACTAATCTCAATGCTAACATAAAGCAATAATAACATACCATAGGATGACATCAACATATTTTAAAGCAGTATGCTACATGTAGTTTCAAAAATTATCTAATGAGTTTTGGGAAACTATTTATTGAGCAATTCTTTTACAGTTGATCTTAGAAATCATTTTTATATGAATGCCACAGAGAATACCATCCCATTTATTGTTGGATAAGAAACTGTTACAAAATAGTGGTCACAGAGAGAGAGGAGAGAGAGAGAGAGAGAGAGAGAGAGAAATAAATTGGAGTAATTTTCTTTCTCCATTCTTTTCATTGTCAACTCCAAGAGGGGAAAAGGATAGATTTAGAAGGAAAGGAAATGGAAAAAGCTGTAAAGCATTACAAAGGAGTAATAAAAAAGTGATTAAAAAATACATGATTATTTATCAATTTGCTGTTTTTGTAATAGATTATCACTGCATAATTTCCTATTTATCATACAATTTCAGTTTATTTAGGTATACATATGTTCTATGACTTCCCATTCTATGCTAATATTATAACTAAAATACATGTTAACATTCTTCTCCAAAGATTCATGTTTTTTAGTATTAAAACTGTTAAAGAATATGATTCAAGTATTTATTTTGGGTTTGCTTAATTCTTATGCTAAGAATATACTCTAAAATGTAATCCCAGTGTTTATATTTCACATGTTTCTAGAACCTCTAGGTCATCTTTTACTATGGAACAATTAAAAGGAAGGAAATAAACAGATTACGGTGATCAGATTTATATTTCAGAAAGATCAGTAAGGCAGCAGTAGGGAGGAGACTGAAGAGGAGAGCTAGGAAAAGAATTGATAGGGTTCAGCTACCAATAGAGAAAAGAATTTTTAGAATGAAAATCTCATGTTTCTGGCTTGGGTGCCTAAATGAAGAATGGTTCAACTTACCATAGAAAGAGGAAGAAGTGTAGGGAAATAATTTTATCTAAACATGCTTAGCTTGAGATGTCAGTGGGATGTCCAAGTGCCAATGATAGCAGGCATCTGAATAGATTGTTAAAACAATCAAGATAGAGGTCTGGGTGGAAGAATACTTGGAGTTATAAATCATACAAGTTCTAGCAGAAGTCACAGAAGTGAAAGTGATCACCCATAGAGTGTAGAATGAAAAGGTAAAAGCATCGAGGAGGGAACACTACACTAATATTTAAGGTCAAATAGAGTACACAAGGAATGCGGAGAAGAAACCATTAGAAACGGAGAAAAGAAACCAAGAGAAAGTGGTAGCAAAGAATTAAGTTATAAGAGAAGAGAAGAAAGTGGTTTATGGTGCCTTTATGCTTCAAAGAGATAAAATAAGTATGGTGACTGTATGCTTCAAAGAGATAAAATAAGATGAAGGCCAAAATAGTCCACAGCACAGTATTACATATAAATGATTTTTTGGCACTAATAACATTTTCTCAATAGAATTTCATAATAATGTAAACATATCGTCAAATGTGACTAAAAAGTTTACATATTATTAATATATCAAGCATCTGCATCTGAGATAAATCTACTCAAAATCAGCAATATGAAAAATAGCATTCTCAATCCTTATTACAGAATTTTTTTAAAAAAGAAACTTTTCTTTTGTTGTCTATCAAAAAATCAGGTAAGAAAAGTGAGAGATAAGAACTTCCAAGTCCATCCATTCCTCAAAGCTGGACAACCATAAGGCTAAGTCTATGGACTAACACTATTTTAGTCCTTTACTTTCAAATGAGTAACATTTTAGTACATTCCCCAGGAATTTTTTTTCCTCAAAAGATCACTACAAAAAAGAAAGATTTGAAATTCAGACTGCTTTTTTGTATTTGAGGAAAAAAAATAAAAAATAAAAAACTTGGCTGGGCATGGTGGCTCACATCTGTAATCCCAGCCCTTTGGGAGGCCAAGGTATGTAGATGACTTGAGGTCAGGAGTTCGAGATCAGCCTGGCCAACATGGTGAAACCCTGTCTCTACTAAAAATACAAAAATAAGCCGGGCATGGTGGTGTGTGCCTGTAATCCCAGGTACTCAGAGGATGAGGCAGGAAAATTGCTGGAACCCGGGAGGCAGAGGTTGAAGTGAGCTGAGATCACACCACTGCACTGTAGCCTTGGCGACAGAGTAAGACTCCATCTCAAAAAAAAAAAAAAAAAAAGATCACCTTACTGAAGATATCGTTCATTACATTATTTAGTGTCTGCTACTGAGGATTCATGTAAAATTTCTTTCAGGATCAGTGTTAGAAAAAACTGTTTCTTGGCATATGCAGTAATGTTTCTCCATTTTGTTAATGGGACATACTTAGCTAATCATCTTCCCTGATCAATTATACCATTAGCATTATCATATCTGTATTTTCCTTTACTATGGTCCCTATGTCCTTTGTAAACTGCTTGAAATTCATTGTGGAAAGAGTTAAATTGAAACACCCACATAATAAGCTTTTTCCTTTTGTTAATTCCTTCTAGGGACTGAAGCATTTTTTTCCTTTCTGTATATTTTGCTCTTAAATATTTTGAAATACCAAATTGTAAAAGGTAGTACATTCTTGTTAAATTATAGTATGTGAAAAGACTGTGATCAAATGGTTAATATCATTCCCTATTTTAAAATGATTACTTGGATTACGCCATTAACTAGTAATTATGAATAAATGGCAGACTGTTTTTAAAGCAAAGAATATATTCTACATTTTACGTTGGACACCCTGGATTGTGTTATTATATAATTTCTACCAAATTAATTACTATAATTATTGTATCTTGATATATAAGATGATTCTACAGAAAAAAAGTTACACTTATAGTTAACATTACAGACTAATTTGTTTCTTGAAAATTAAAATGTTGTTTTCTTTACCTCTTTGGGATAGACCTTACTATAAAAGAACCTGTCATCAGCATACAATTAGATAAAGCTAAACTGCTATCATTTACTTGGCTGAGATCGTAATATTACGTTTTTAAAATGAGGTTTACTGAAATGTTATCTCGAAGTAATCACATTTATTCTCCTTATTTACACAATATCTATGGTGCTCTACTCATGTCCTTGAAATAGGGAACAGGGACACCATACTATGAAAAAGTGGCCTTGATGCTGGAGTTCATAAATTTTGTTCAGCTTTGGATGAGTTCAAAGAATTGCCATGTAAGAAAAGCCTTACAGAGGGAATTTATCTGATTATGGCAGTAATAATTACCCAGCTGTTTATTGCAGATAGAGAAATAATTCATGTAGGCAATAGGCCGTGGTGGCAATGACACTCCGCATTTAGTAAATATGCAAACTGTTCACTTCTAATTAACCAAGCTAGAGGATGCCCTTATTAAATGTATAAACTAAAAGTGCCTTCCTGACAAGTGATGAATTGTTACAATGCACAAACTCTTGCCACAGAATTATTGGAGTGAACTTGGGGCTTAACTTCATTAAGAGATCTTGTGGGATAGTTAAATGAGGATGGACAGCATAACAAGGCTTACCTGACAGCCAATGATATGTTAGAGCTTAATGGAACTGCACCTTTTCTTCTGTCCTACTTAACTGTTCAGATTCACAATAGATAAATTGTGAAACTGCAAAGTTAATTTGAGTTTGAATAATAAAAATAAATGAAATAACATGACAGCCCACTTAGGGAAGCTATCTGACAGTTTACCTATTTACTTAATGAACCTACAAAACAGCCATTTTTTTTAGTGATTCAAATATCTTTCATACATCAAAAACTGAAAACATGCCACTCTTTAAAATCATTAGTTTAACAAAAATCGTCCTGTGGGATAGCTTTAAAATGAAATATATTTCAAAAAGCAAATGAATGAGTTTTATCAAAGAAAACACACAAAAAATTAATCTTAATATTGACTCTGAGTTTCACTTAATTTTTAGCAAATAATCAACTATGAAATAGCTCTTTGTTTTTATTTTATGCTTAACCTTACATTGAGATAACTATTCATTCTTTATCAAATATCTATACTAATATTTGTATACCAATTAAGAAACAGGTAATTTCTATTTTACAAATTTGTTGTGAAAATTGAATGAGATAATAAAGGGCTTAGCACCATGCTTGGTATACCATAAGTGCTCAAAATATGTTACCAATTTTAATGTGTTTGAATGACATTAGCTCTATATGATTAAAATATTATTTCCTATTGTTTTATCAGAATATATTTTATTTCATAATATTATTTCTTCCATTGCCTCTGTAGTAACTAAATAAGTTTTAAAAATTTAACATCTAGTGTGCTTCCAGTACTGTTCTTTTATTTCTTATAAGTTGAATTTACAAAATCCAAGACAGTATTAGATAGCCTTCCGATACAAGCACTTTGTAAATGATTTGGTACTGATAATCGAAATGTTAAGATGATTTTAAAAGGTACTCCAGGCAACTAGTCAACCCAAAACAGAGCTCACAAAAAGTTAAAGTAACTAAATGTATTAACATTTAAACAACTTCATGACATATTTTTGCAGATGGAAAAAGTGAGGTGCAGAGACAGTAAGTAACTTGACTAAGGATATGAAACTATTCATTGGTATAGGTGAGATTCATGCTGAGGTCTACTGAGACTCTGTCCTTGCCTTTTCATCCTTATTACCCAGACTTTGAGACTATAAAATGTGTGAATTGGCATTTTAGATAATGCCAGAATATTACTGAATATGTTTGCTTAATTATCCACTACTATACAACATGAAAGGAAAAATATGTAAAAGAATATTATACATTTTAAGAGAATCAGACTCTTTGACTATTGAAATATTCCTCCAAATTTATATTAGATAACTTCATTATTGAAGATTTATGTACTAAAAAATAATACATAACCCATTTTCAAAAACTTATGCAATCATACATTTACAATATACAATTTTTTTTCAATGAACACCGTGCATCAAGAACTGTAACAAGTAGGGAAATTGTCAATTATATATTAAAATCAATGATCTTCAAAATAGAAGATAAAACTTCCATATCTCAATGACAGAATGCTATAATGAAGGGCCAAAATAAAATAGTTTTAATTAAGAGAGAAGCCATGTATTATTATTATTATTATTATATTATTATTATTTTGAGACGGAGTTTTGCTTTTGTTGTCCAGGCTGGAGTGGAATGGCGCGATCTCTGCTCACGGCAACCTCCGCCTCTGGCATTCAAGCGGTTCTCCTGCCTCAGCCTCCGGAGTAGCTGGGATTACAGGTGCACACCACCATACCCGGCTAACTTTGTATTTTCAGTAGAGATGGGGTTTCTCCATGTCGGTCAGGTTGGTCTCTAACTCCTGACCTCTGGTGATTCACCTGCCTCAGCCTCCCAAAGTGCTGGGATTACAGGCGTGAGCCACCGCACCTGGCCAATAGTTTTTTTTGTTTGTTTTTTGTTTTGTTTGTTTGTTTGTTTGTTTTTTTAAGGCTTTAAATGTATTTATAAATTTAAAACAACTTAGGTTTCACAACTTGAAGAAAGAGTAAGACCAAACAAAAGTAAAGATGATACTCCATTTAAGGAAAGCATAATAATAATAGTCAATATTTATTGAGTGCTTATTGTAGTAATAATGTGTGGATTTCTAGGAAAGACAATGAATATGTGCTCTTTTGCCTATAATCCTTTTCTAAAAGCAGCCAAAATGAAAACACACACACACACACACACACACAAATATGGGAAAAGGCTGCATGAAAACAAGGGAACAGTCACAACCGCCATCATAAACTCAGGAGAATAACTGGAAGCTGAATGAAGGAAGAATATCTGCCAGGTTCAATTTAATTTAAAGCCTAACTACACTGTATCTTCCTTAATCACAAAATCAGTGTAACATATGAGCACATTCAATACTGAACAAATTTGACGGCCCTAGTGAGAATCCCAGTCAAGAGGGTTTATAACAACTTGGGGATAATAGGGTTGCAGGACTGAAGAGAGAATTTGCAGCCAAACAATATCCCTTTTTGTCAACCAGAACTTCTGATTGGGTTGACAACTGATGGCAGATTGGACTGGATGAAAATGAGGAAAAGCAGCCTGAGAGCTGTTGAATAAAGTCAACTGATGAAACAAATGCCAGTTTATGAGCAGTAGAACTTTACACTAATCCCACTTCATGAAATCAACATCAACAGTGACAGGTAGTCAAACAGGACTCGGGAGGATAGTGACAAAAGCACAGCTGCCCATTTCTCTACTTTATTCTTCATCCCTCATCAGATAGTTGAATGACTGGACAAGAAAACAAGCCATCAATATCCAGCCTTCTATCAGTGAACAAGAATTTTTAGACAATTAGGGATTTTTGGTAAGGTATAACATTACTCCAACAAAATATATTACTTTCCTGTATATAAACAATAATCACTTGGAAAATGAAGGAAAATATATCATTAACAAATACAATAGGAAACTACAATATTTCTAGAAATAAAGTTAACAAATAAAAATACAGCCTATATTAAGACAATCATAAAAATTTACTGAGGAATACTTTTTAAATTTCCACATAAATAAGAAAACATTCCTTTACAAGGAGACTAAACTTATGAAAATGTAACTTTTTCCTACACTACAAGTTTAATTTAAACTATTTAAAAACATAATTTTGGGCTGGGTGTAGTGGCTCACACCTATAATCCCAGCACTTTGGGAGGCTGAGATGGGCCAATCACTTGAGGTCAGGAGATTGAGATCAGCCTGGCCAACATGGCAAAACTCTGTCTTTACTAAAAATACAAAAATTAGCCAGACGTGGTGGTGCAGGCCTGTAATCCAAGCTACTCAGGAGGCTGGGGGACCAGACTTCCTTGAGCCCAGGAAGCAGAGGTTGCAGTGAGCTGAGATCTTGCCACTGCATTCTAGCCTGAGTGACAGAGCAAGACTCTGTCTCCAAAAATTAATTAATTAATTAA
>NW_012103243.1:1946216-1961483 GCF_000951045.1 Mandrillus leucophaeus
GAGAGCTGTTGAATAAAGTCAACTGATGAAACAAATGCCAGTTTATGAGCAGTAGAACTTTACACTAATCCCACTTCATGAAATCAACATCAACAGTGACAGGTAGTCAAACAGGACTCGGGAGGATAGTGACAAAAGCACAGCTGCCCATTTCTCTACTTTATTCTTCATCCCTCATCAGATAGTTGAATGACTGGACAAGAAAACAAGCCATCAATATCCAGCCTTCTATCAGTGAACAAGAATTTTTAGACAATTAGGGATTTTTGGTAAGGTATAACATTACTCCAACAAAATATATTACTTTCCTGTATATAAACAATAATCACTTGGAAAATGAAGGAAAATATATCATTAACAAATACAATAGGAAACTACAATATTTCTAGAAATAAAGTTAACAAATAAAAATACAGCCTATATTAAGACAATCATAAAAATTTACTGAGGAATACTTTTTAAATTTCCACATAAATAAGAAAACATTCCTTTACAAGGAGACTAAACTTATGAAAATGTAACTTTTTCCTACACTACAAGTTTAATTTAAACTATTTAAAAACATAATTTTGGGCTGGGTGTAGTGGCTCACACCTATAATCCCAGCACTTTGGGAGGCTGAGATGGGCCAATCACTTGAGGTCAGGAGATTGAGATCAGCCTGGCCAACATGGCAAAACTCTGTCTTTACTAAAAATACAAAAATTAGCCAGACGTGGTGGTGCAGGCCTGTAATCCAAGCTACTCAGGAGGCTGGGGGACCAGACTTCCTTGAGCCCAGGAAGCAGAGGTTGCAGTGAGCTGAGATCTTGCCACTGCATTCTAGCCTGAGTGACAGAGCAAGACTCTGTCTCCAAAAATTAATTAATTAATTAATTAATTAAAACAAAAACACTATTTGGCATTTTTTGAACATGTCAAAATGCTTCAAAATTTAGTTGGATAGAGAATTTTAAAAGCAAGCCACAATATTTTTTGGGAAAAAAAGAATTATTTTATAGCTATTTAAGTCATATGATACTATGTAGGATTACAAAGAAAGAAGAATCAGACAGCACAGGTTGATAAGAAATACACTCGAGAACATGTGGGGACTTAGAATGTGATAAAATGGCACTTACAGTAAGAGATGAAGCAATAATTTAATAAATGCTTTAGAATAACTTGTTGGTCATTAAACATTTTTTAGGCCAAATTTCAAATGTACTCTTTGTATTAAATAGTTTCCAGAGGATTCAATATTCAGTGTGACAAAAGAAACTCTAAAATATCAAAAGAAAATATAGATGACTATTCTTAAAATCATACAAAGAAAAAATTATAAAAGAAATTATTGGCAAATATAGCGACATAAAGAATTGAAAGGCCAACATGTTTCAGAATCTCCATAAATATGTTTGCAAGTCAAATGCAAACAAAGAAAGATAATTTCAGCACAGATGATAAAGGATTTGTTTCCTTAACATACATAAGCCTTTCTACAAGTGCATAGGAAAAAAAAAATTAATTAATTAGGCAAACAGAACAAATATAAACAGGAAAGCCATTACAGAATACAAATGACTACTAAAGATATTCAAATTACTAAAATTCAAAAGTTAAATTAAAAATTAGAATTGTTCTTTATTAGATTAGAAATTATTTAAAAAGGTATAAAGAAACAGAAATTTGTGTGCACTATTGGTAGAAGTACAAATTGGTATTTTTCCTATGGAAAATTAGACCATATTTTTTTATTATTATTTTTTATTTTATTTTTTATTTTTATTTGAGACAGAGTCTCACTCTGTTGCCCAGGCTGGAGTGCAGTAGCTCAATCTCAGCTCACTGCAACCTCCACCTCCTGGGTTCAGGCGATTCTCCTGCCTCAGCCTCCTGAATAGCTGGCATTACAGGCATGTGCCACCACGCCCTGCTAATTTTTGTATTTTTAGTAGAGATGGGGTTTCACCATGTTGGCCAAGCTGGTCTCGAACTTCTGACCTCATGTGATCTACCCACCTCGGCCTCCCAAAGTGCTGAGATTACAGGCATGGACCACTACACCCGGCTGACAATGTGTCTTATTTATTTATTTATTTATTTATTTATTTTATTTTATTTTATTTTATTTTATTTTGAGACGGAGTCTCACTCTGTGGCCCACGCTGGAGTGCAGTGGCATGATTTCAGCTCACTGCAAGCTCTGCTTTCCCAGGTTTGCGCCATTCTCTTGCCTCAGCCTCCCGAGTAGCTAGGACTACAGGCACCCGCCACCACGTCTGGTTAATTTTTTGTATTTTTAGTAGAGGTAGGGCTTCACCGTGTTAGCCAGGATGGTCTCGATCTCCTGACCTCATGATCCGCCTGCCTCGGCCTCCTAAAGTGCTGGGATTACAGGCGCAAGCACACCCGTCTGACAATATGTTTTAAAATATAAGATATGTTTAAACTTTTACCGAAAACCTCATTTGTAGAATTATACAGAAAAGAAGATAACAGTACAAATGCAAATGATATCATGCAGAGAAATGATATATTAAATGTCCATTAATATAGGTAGAACTTATTTAAATAGAAGTTATGGCACAAATACCATGTACATACATGTATACTATAGGCATTGAAAATTTTGACATGAAATTTATATTTATTGACACAGAAAATGTAACTTGTCATGGTGGGTAAATAATTCCTTCACTCCTGTTTCCTTCCATGCGGAGGAATGTACAACAGCTAGAAAAGCAGTTTAATTTGATTGGAGGTTAGCTCCACCCACATCCCTTCAGCGAACAGGGGTGGGAGCAGACATGCTGAGCTTAGCAGGACCAGAGGCTAATGCAGAGAGGAAATGTCTGCCTAGTACTGTGGTGATTGCCTGGGAAAATCTAACTCCTGTTATGCAGTATTTGAAAAGCCCCTTATCTGCAGACATACTGTATTCTATATTACTAGCTTTAGCAATCATACATGTGATTTTTTGGTCTCTCATCTTCCCTATTTTGTCTTATTTCCCCATTGGCCTAGATCACAGTTAGGAAAGAGTGAGATTAGATAGACTTTCTCAGACCTATTTAGTTCTAAATCAAACAATAATTGTTTGCTTGAGTTCCCACTATGTTTCAAGTAACATGGTAGGTGCTAGGAGTATAGTGATTTATGAGGAAGGATGGGCAATATGAAAATAACTCCAAAAATTTTACAATGGGATAAATTCAGGGGAGGAAAATTATGGAGAATTATGGAAGTATACAAAAGAAAGATTAAATCAATTTATAGGTTGGGCGGGATGATTCTGGGTTAGGAAAGATTTCCCTGAAGAGGTGACATTTAAGAGGATATCTGAAGGATAGAAACAAATCTTTTATAGGCCCCTTGACTTTGGGAAAGAAACTTTATATGGCTTCACAAAGGGGACTCAACATATGTGTTCATGGTATGCAGTTCAGCTCACTGAGGAGGTCATATGCAACTTAATAAAAGTGGGGAAAAAATAAAGGTGGGGAAAAAAAAGATCATTCCTCTTTGGAGGAAAGGAATAGTGATCCCAATCCTTTTACTTTTCAGGCTCACTATAAACCCTTTCATAAGATAAATTGGAATGGTCTCAATTGATATTTGCTGGCAGGAAAGAATATTAAACACTATAAAGGGTAACTCAACATGAGTTTGAAGCATTACATGGACTGTGGACTGGAGTTCTGGCCTCAACACCAGGTTTATGGGAGAGGGCTGATGCTAACACATCCTGGGTCTGTATGTAGAAGATTCTCTAGGCCTACCTTCTCCAGACTAAGTCCCTCTTGACCCCATGGACCCAGCCATTCTGACACAGTGTCATCTTTAGGGAAAATGAATGGTACATGAGTGTGAGCAATGAGTGGTAACCTCAGAGGCCAGAGTGGAGTGCCAGTATGGCATTGGCAATAATCCAGAACACCAAAGGGACTTCCTCAGCAGGAGAAAAAAGTCACAATACCTTACAGACCAAAGATCAATGGACATAGTGGGGTAGTAATTAAAACAATGGGCCAGTGGACAGATTGGAATTACCAGTTTTCTTTCTTTCTGTCTGACATATGAAGTCCTGAAAGTAGAAGTGGCTAAATAAGTTCCAGAGTCCTTAGACAATTTAGGAGGAGAAAAATTAATTGGAAAAATATTTATTCTTTGAAGAGTTAAAAAAGGCTCATTCAAATATACATAGTAATAGACAATATACACACAAAAAAACACATATTAAAGGTTATTCTCTAAAAGTGCTTGTCTGGTATGATTTTGAAAGAGGTTTTATGTTATTTTACTTGTAAAATGTTTGCTATTTGTATTTTTATTTTCTACATGTTTTGAAGTTTTTATAATACATGCATTATTTTTATCAAAAAAGTTACAGAAAATAATGTAGAGCTGACATAAATAAGTTTTGTAAATATATTTAATAAAATTTTTACTAATTTTGTATTACCTGCAGGATGGCTAATGTTAAATATTACTACTCCAACATGCAAATTGTTCCTTTTTCCAAAACCGTTTCCAATCTGTTTGAATAATGTCACTGAGAAGATGGTAGAAATGGGAAATTCCAGTAGAAAGCATGCTAAAGTCTATGTAATAGGTACATATTTTAAGTATCCCTCACTTATTTTTCTTTATCAGAAAGTCATTTTCTCTCCCTGCACTACATCTAATTATAGCCACTGGGAGAATAGGTCCTACCATGGAAGGAGAAATAGAAGGGATGGAAGAGGAGCTGGAAAAAGAAAAAAAGGATGACAACCCTGCCTCTTCCAAGCCCAAGGGACTGTGGAAGGCAGGAGATGGATCATAATGCATTGTCCTGTGCCCTGGACCTGTCAACTCCAGGCCAAGTCGCAGAAGCAGAGAGGAATATTTGGTAGTTTGAGAGGAATGCCAAAGACAGGTGTTTTCCTACCTACTTGGGTTCCTGGGAAAACATCATTTGTACAAGATAGCCTTGAGACAATAAGGGATGGTTCCAGCACAGTAAAGAGGATCAAAGAGTGAGGTCAGGTAGAAAGGGCTTAGTACTCTCATGTTTTCCTTGACTCCCATGTCATCTAGAAGGACCAAAGTTCAAGCATATCCTTTAAGGGATAAGCGAGGTCAAAAGTAAGAGCCAAGGATTGAGTCATGAGAACAGCTATGGCAAAAATATAAACAACCTTGAATCAAAGTCTGCAGGGTAACCAACTTTGTCCAAGGAGTCATTTGGAGCACATGGAAGACCTCAGAGATACTGGCAGAGACAGAAAGAGATGACACAGGGCCTAGTGAGCTCAGGAAAGCCACCAGACCCAAATTAAGTTGACAGTGCTTACATCAAATGCAAGTCTTAGCAGCAGACGCCAGCAGAACTCCTAGGGACCAGAATGATCAATCACATAGCAGCAGACACCAGCCACTGTTACCTACATATAAGTCAGGGTTCCCTTTTAAGCCTTAGAGCCACCGGTAACATAAGGCCCCTCTATACTCATAGGTCATCTTAGAGAGGATCATGGAGAACTCAAGAAATTATGAAAAAGATCAACTTGTTTAAAACATTATCTTTAATTACTGTATTAAGCGAAAGTAAATTGATATCTAGTTTTTCCCTCTCCCATCCCAGTGCAAACAGGAGGAAATGTGGTTGAAGAATACACTAAGGATATTAAAGTTAAAGGAATAAAAAGTTGTTATAGTTCATGGTACATCTGAGTGTGACGCCTTATCTGTAAATATGTCATGGCTAAACTCGCAATCTATAGTATATTAGTTTATTTAGATGAATTTCGTGAATCTGGATATATGTGTCTTTCTAGTTAACATACATACACACTTATACAGATTCAGTGACTATCAATAGTTCTGGTCCAAAACATCTCAGAAAACTCCACAGTCCAGCAGGCTGCAGTCACATCCTCTCCACTGGAGTGTGAATCTCATCATTAATGGGTGGGGAGAATATCTGCCAAACATTTCCTTCCTTGGGTTCTCTTCCTTAAGCCTAGAGGTGCCAACTTCTCCTAGTATTTACTATTTCTGTATTCTCTAGAGTTCTCTCTTATACAAATTATAGTGCTGTATGTTTTTGTAAATTATGTTTATGTGTAAAAGTCTTAGCCTTTTCTTCTTTTCTTTCTTAAAACAAATGTTTATTTATTTATTTAGAGACAAGGCCTTGTAATATTGCCCAGGCAAGACTCAAATGATCCTCCCACCTCAGCCTCCCAAGTATCTGGGACTACAGGCATGCACCACTGTGTCCAGCATTAGCCTTTAGTTATTACTGTTAAGATGACTGTTGCAGCTCCAGTCATTTTGTGCATATTTCAGAAAAAAGACAAAAATGGAAGAACTAGCAGATCTCATCGCTCAAAATGAAGTCACATTGCCACTCTTAGATGAAAGAAGTTTAGAAAAACAATAATAACATGAGTTAAGTTGCAGTGTTGGAATGAACATTGAGTGATCAAATCTATGAAATTTTTCGTACTCCACCTCATTGCAGAATCAACATTTGTGTCAGTTACCAATTTTTTACCTCTCAGTTTCAAATAATTTACTATTTGCTATATTTGGTAAAACTGGACCTGGACCCATAACATTTTCCTTTTACTAATTTGTATAACATTAGTCTGAAAATAAAGGGCTCTGGAGGGATATGTCAATGCATGACAGGGGAAAGTGTTACCATTTCCCTCCTCCGGTTCCAATTGTCTGCTTTTTTTCTTCAGTGGCTTGGCTATTAGCTCTATGCAGGAGAACCAGTAGTGCCTAACAGCTAATGAGTTTTGCTGGTGTTCCAACAGGTAGGTCCTTGCTTATCAATTCCAGCCCATCTGCACCACCATGGGCAGCCTTCTGTTCATCAGGGTCAGACCAGTAGCTGCAGAACAGCTCTCGCCCATGACATCTCAGAGAACCCCACAATCCAGCAGGCTGCAGCCACATCCTCTCCAATGAAGTCTGAATTGCATTGGTCATATTTCAATTGAAGCGTATACCATAAGTAACTAGGCTCATGTTAAGACCCATCCTAACCTCTTTATAAATTGCCTTCTCTGCTATTGAGGGTGGGGAGAGGCTCTTCCAAACTTTTCCGTCCTTTGGGTTCTCTTCCACAGGCCTAGAGGTGGTAACTTCTCCCAATATTTACTATATTTGTATTCTCTAGAGTTCCCTTTTGTTCACTTTAAAAGTTATTCATCTTGTATTAGTTAATAAAGCTTCATGTTAAATTTTCTTAGTTCAAATTACTGGTGTGGATTTTGTCTCCTGACTAGTCACTGACTGATATCCAACAACCCTCCTTCCTTACTTAAACTTTATATGAAGTGCTTCATTCTTTTCCCAAAGATGATGGTACCATTGTCGCATCTGTTACTGTATTTAATTTAAAGCCATGTGCAGTCCTGTCCATTAGGTTTGGGTGTAACTCTTAGTTATCTGTCAACTAAATTAAAATACAAATTATCTGCCTATAACACACCAGCACTGCATGGTGGAGAAGGAATGGAATAAGAATAACCACAACAAAACATCCACATTAGGAAAAAGAGAAAATGAGACAGAAATAGTTACTAATCCAGAGCAAACAAGAAATCCTGCTACACAGGTATAATGAAGAGTTCCTGTTCAAGAGATATTTTCTTGGGTAGACAAACAGAATATTCCATGTCTGTTATCTTCCATGACCACATATGAGGTGGCCATTGTAGAGGACAGTATTTCTGGAGAATGCATTGCTCTAGTAGCCCACTAGGGGCCTATTGGTCCAAGTTCAGTAGTTTTATGATTGCCTGAGGGCAGGTCACAGCTGGCCAAGTTGGTATTTCCTTGGTAACAGGAACTCTCAATGACATGCAGGCTTCTGGCTTCTTTGTTTGTGGTCAGTTTCATGAGCAAGTGACCACAAGCAAGAATCTCGTCTAGACAGTTTTCTAGAATTTATGGTCTTAGATGCTGGCTTCTAAGCTCTGCTGCTGTTTTTTTGTTTGTTTGTTTTGTTTTGTTTCATTTGTTTGTTTAGCAGCCAGTACTTGCATTCATCTAAAACAACAAATTTGGGTGGCAGGGCAGCAATTCACTAATTGTTAAATTTTTCTAGCTTGGATTTTATTCTTTAAACATAATAAGATTGACTGATTGTTTTCTTCTTCTTTCTTCTTCTTCTTCCTACTTCTCACTCATGGTGTCTTGTTTTCTAACTCCCTGGTACCTTTGCTGTGCTGGCCATTGCATTTGAAAAATGCTTTGTAGGATTACTCTTAGTACTAGAATTACAGCATCTTCCCTGAGAGAGGCTTTTCAAATGTTTCCGTCAGGTTCCTGGGTCCCTATCAGTCTGAAATCTTCTAAGTTCAAGTTCAAGACTTTAAGTTATCTAAACCACCAGGATAACTAGCAGTGTGCTTGCAAATCTCATATTAAGCTAGTTTACTTCCATTATTACTTACTCTAAGGTTATGGCTTTTGGGGATCCTGGCTGAAAGAAGAGGGGGAAGTTAATCAGAGTTCTTACCTTTGGTTGCCATGACTTGGAATTTTTTTCTTCCCGCTCCTGCAATGCAGCCAAAAGCACAGTTCTTTCTCATTTAGTCAGGTATTCTTTTAGATAGGCACATGACCTCAGGGCAAAAGCAGTTTTGAGGTAGACTCATATCTGAATTCTCATCTTCTCCTGTGCCTTGGCTAGTAAATTATTTACTATATTGATAGCTCTTTGATGCTTAGATGTCAGCAAGGGGAGAGTTGTTTTGAATTACTCAGCCATTATTAGACAAAACAACATTCCTAATCTGATCTTTGTCATGGACTCACATACTTGTGAAGTCCTGAGGCTTATCTCTAGCTAAAGGCCTACAATTTCATAGCCACTGCTTATGACCTCATTAGTTTGGGGCATAGCAGTTGTTTTTTTCAACATTTTAAGGTGCCAAATTACAGGACTCTTATTAAACGGATACACATTGTACATGTTGAACATCTATGTTAGCAAAGCAGTTATTAACTTCTGTCTCTGCTTGCAGATTGGCAACCTCCAGTCCAAGTTCATCTGTTCCTCACAGAAATTTGCTCAAAGGGTCAAAGAGGACGCAGCACACACGAATATTCTTAAAAGCGCCTATCATTTCTATTTATGTCATACCCTCAAATGATAATGATCTGCATCACATGGTAGAAAAGACGGGACTTTTAAAAAAATTACATAAGAATTTACATAATTAATTATTATTATTTTGAGATAGTTCCCCAGGCTAGAGTGCAGTGGTGTGATCTCAGAACACTGCAACCTCCGCCTCCTGGGTTCAAGGGATTCTCCTGCTTCAGCCTCCCAAGTAGCTGGGACTACAGGCACCCGCCACCTTGTCAGCTAATTTTTTTTGAATTTTTAGTTGAGATGGGGTTTCCCTGTGTTGTCCAGGCTGGTTTTGAACTCCTGACTTCAGGTGATCCATCTCTCTCGGCCTTCCAAAGTGCTAGGATTGCAAGTGTGAGCCACCGTGCCTCACACTTGTGAGAACACTTGTGAAAACACTAACACAACTTAGTGTTTTCCAATCTAGCACCAAACTATTTCCAATAGCCAAATTCTCATTTTAAGTTCTGTTATTTTTAATTTTTAATATCCTTTTTATGTCTCATTGGCCATGACCAAGTCACATGGCTAACACTAAAAACAAGGAAATCTATGAAACTGAGTTTTTAGTTTTCTAGCCTCAATAGCAGAGAAGGCAATTTATAAAGAGGTTAGGATGGGTCTTAACATGAGCCTAGTTACTTATGGTATACGTTTCAATTGAAATATGACCAATAGAACTTGTAATAATTCAAAGTATAAAGAGGTAGTGTGGTTTTGCTTAAAAAAAGACTGAGTTCCAACCTCTAGACTCTCCATTATTTTGGTGTGTGACCCTTACCCTTTACTTAAACCCTGAATTTTATTTTTCATCTTTTCAATGTAAGAAGACACATCCCAAAAGGGGATTTGTGTAGATAGACAAGATAACATATAAAACACCACGCACACAATAGGTGCTAAATAAATGACTTGCTGTGATTGCCCTCCATTTACTGAACTAATCCTTGTTTACAATGTCTAAATTTGTTCATCTATATGTTTGGGCCGATAATCATGACATTTCTGATTATAACATGCCAGATTGATCTGTCTCTTACAGTTATTTACCAAGAACATGTATGTATTCTGTACCTACATAGAGAAATGTTTAATGTCTGTAATTAAAGTATTTCTTTTGTTTATGTTTATACCATTTCAGTAACTACTCAGTTATAACGTTGTCTACCCTGTACATGTGTCTAAAGAGAAATATTTTATCAGCAAGAATCTATTCAATGCCGATAGTCTGGATATATTCCAGATTATTATCATTTGCATTTCTATTTTCCACTTAATATTAACTGTGACTTTGAAATGAAGTTGGTGAAAATTCTGAAGAATTGATATGTGATTGCAAAAGGAGGACAAATACAAACACCACCCTGTAGATTTTTACCTTAGGTTGCTGCTTTGATTTCTAGGTGCTGCACATGTTAGCAGTCTGAAAGGGCATACTGACTTCTTTCGTGTTTTTATTTCTTTATTAATTAAAGCACAGTTGGAAACGTGCTGCCCAGATAGCTTAATATATTAACAGACTTCAACTCCAGAAAACTAAAAATCTTGGGTATTGTGTTTCCCTGATGCAGAAGTTATCTCAAAGCTTTTTTTAAATTTTAGGTTTGTCATTAGCCTATTGCATTTGTTGGTTCTGTATATTCTTCTGCCAGAGGAAGATTATTTAAAAAGTGTGATGGTGAGCATATTGAAGCTGCCAGTTAGTCATTATAAGGATGAGAGATTATGTTCAAATCTTTTGAGTTGAGTTTCCTAGAAACTCAACGCATATTCATAAACATCACTTTTAAAGTTTTTTTGCTTCATCCTTGAAAACAAATGCAAATTAGCAGACTACAAAGACAGCATTTAACACAAATATTGATATAAATATTTTGAAACAGCAAGCTGTTAGTTAGCTGTTAGTTCTGGATTCTGATGATCATCACTGGGAAACACTGACAGTGTAACAGAGGAAATACAACAAAGAGAAAGAAACTGAGAATTTTAAGATCTAAGAATTTCTCATAGTACAACTATAAGTTGTTCACATAAAAATAACCGCAATAGGCATAGAACAGTTTTGTTTTTTTGTTTTTTTGTTTTTTTTGCATGACAAGCTAAGTGCATGAATGTATGGATTTCAGAATAATCAAGGAAACTAAGCACATAGCCCAGTCGATGCCAATATGACAGAGCTGCCTAGGGATCTTGAAAGCACTGGAGATTGTTCTCATAAATGTGATATTTCATCAGCACTACACAGATCATGAAAAGGCTGATAATGCATTTTAATAGACCTTGCCTATTAGCATTTTGGCAAGCATTTAGTTCAATGAATCTAAGAACTCTTTAATATAAGATTAAAATTGGAATAATGTTCATATTAATGATAAATCCATTAGTCATTCTTCTCCAAAACTCTGAAAGGTCAATTTAGTAATTTATAAAGGTGTTGCCACTTCTGAGATAACATGTCCTATCTTTGGGAATTCAAAACAACCTTTATGCTTCAGGAGTAAAAAAGATATTCCAATATCATCTGTCAATACTGTAAAGATTTTTAAAAATTTCATGATAGTCTTTTAACTTCTGATTTTAAACATATAATGTAATGTGTGTGTATATACATCTTGATTTACATGTATTATCATATCCATCTTGGTCATGGTAGGGGATAATTTTATATCATGAATTTATGGTACAAAATCCCTTATGCCATAGATTAATTTCATTTAAATGTTTCTTGCACTTTTAAGGGATTCAACATACTTTGAGTTTCATGGTAAATAAATACAGAGATTTTTGTATTTTAAAAATATACTTATTACCATATTAGGCAAATTTTCTCAGATTTAAAGGGATATTGGAAATTTTCTAATTTCTCATCAAATGCAGAAATCCCTTCTACCTGAGTCCTGACATTTTAGATAAATCCTTCTGTCAGAGTACAAGTCAGCCTATTATTGAATAGCTCTCATTATTAGAAACACGTTTTCCATGTTCAACTCAAATCTACCTATTTGTCCTAACTTTTTCCCTCTTCAGAAATATAGTGCATGATGTTTTGCTTGTTTGTTTGTTTTCCTGAGACATTCTCGGCTCACTGCAACCTCTGCCTCCCGGGTTCAAGAGATTCTCCTGCCTCAACTTCCTGAGTAGCTGGAATTACAAGTGCCTGCCACCATGCTTGGCTAATTTTTTTAATTTTTAGTAGAGATGGGGTTTCACCATGTTGGCCAGGCTGGTCTTGAACTAATGACCTCAAGTAATCCATCTGCCTCAGCCTCCCAAAGTGCTGGGATGACAGGCATGAGCCACCGCGCCCAGCCAATGGTTCTCAAAAATGTGAAAGCCAATATCGTGTCTTCCTTTAGGCTTCTATTTTCCAGTCTGGGCCATGTCTTTGTGATTTCCAATCCCTATAAAATTCCTGGTTGCTTTCTGCTGGATGCAAATTTTTCCATCAATGTTCATCAGAAATAACAATGTTCATCCAGAATTTATCACTGGACACCACATGTAATCCAACCGAGAAACTTTTATTCTCCAAGATCTTTCATTTCATTCATTTTTTAAACATGAAGTAGTGTAATATATTGGAAGGAACACTCTTCTTGAGGTCATAAGGTCTAGAATTCCATTGCAGTTTTACGACAATTTTAAAATTTATCCTTGGGCTTCAAAAACACAATGGCTACCCACTTTTGTTTGCTTCTTTAACACATACACACAGAGAATGTCAGCATCCAAGCGTCGATTTCTTAGGCGAGGGATCAAAAATGTGCCTTCTGAAGGAACAGCGAAAAAGCCTCGGCCTCGGAGTACAGTGACTTGTGGGTATGAAGCACAGGCCCATCTCTAAAAAAGATATTCCAATATCATCTGTCAATACTGTAAAGATTTTTAAAAATTTCATGATAGTCTTTTAACTTCTGATTTTAAACATATAATGTAATGTGTGTGTATATACATCTTGATTTACATGTATTATCATATCCATCTTGGTCATGGTAGGGGATAATTTTATATCATGAATTTATGGTACAAAATCCCTTATGCCATAGATTAATTTCATTTAAATGTTTCTTGCACTTTTAAGGGATTCAACATACTTTGAGTTTCATGGTAAATAAATACAGAGATTTTTGTATTTTAAAAATATACTTATTACCATATTAGGCAAATTTTCTCAGATTTAAAGGGATATTGGAAATTTTCTAATTTCTCATCAAATGCAGAAATCCCTTCTACCTGAGTCCTGACATTTTAGATAAATCCTTCTGTCAGAGTACAAGTCAGCCTATTATTGAATAGCTCTCATTATTAGAAACACGTTTTCCATGTTCAACTCAAATCTACCTATTTGTCCTAACTTTTTCCCTCTTCAGAAATATAGTGCATGATGTTTTGCTTGTTTGTTTGTTTTCCTGAGACATTCTCGGCTCACTGCAACCTCTGCCTCCCGGGTTCAAGAGATTCTCCTGCCTCAACTTCCTGAGTAGCTGGAATTACAAGTGCCTGCCACCATGCTTGGCTAATATTTTTAATTTTTAGTAGAGATGGGGTTTCACCATGTTGGCCAGGCTGGTCTTGAACTAATGACCTCAAGTAATCCATCCACCTCAGCCTCCCAAAGTGCTGGGATGATAGGCATGAGCCACCGCGCCCAGCCAATGGTTCTCAAAAATGTGAAAGCCAATATCGTGTCTTCCTTTAGGCTTCTATTTTCCAGTCTGGGCCATGTCTTTGTGATTTCCAATCCCTATAAAATTCCTGGTTGCTTTCTGCTGGATGCAAATTTTTCCATCAATGTTCATCAGAAATAACAATGTTCATCCAGAATTTATCACTGGACACCACATGTAATCCAACCGAGAAACTTTTATTCTCCAAGATCTTTCATTTCATTCATTTTTTAAACATGAAGTAGTGTAATATATTGGAAGGAACACTCTTCTTGAGGTCATAAGGTCTAGAATTCCATTGCAGTTTTACGACAATTTTAAAATTTATCCTTGGGCTTCAAAAGCACAATGGCTACCCACTTTTGTTTGCTTCTTTAACACATACACACAGAGAATGTCAGCATCCAAGCGTCGATTTCTTAGGCGAGGGATCAAAAATGTGCCTTCTGAAGGAACAGCGAAAAAGCCTCGGCCTCGGAGTACAGTGACTTGTGGGTATGAAGCACAGGCCCATCTCTCCCCCTTCACTCAAATGCAGATGGAGAATCTGTTCCCTCCATAGATCATTAGAAATTTCTTCTTTGGAGAAACTGAATACTTCTCAAAGAAAGACCTGGTGTTCGGGGGTGCCCTAGTGAGTCATCACTGTATCACTTTAAAGCAACCAAAGCCTATCACTCAACAATATCTGCTTATGTATGTATATATTCAAATCATCATTTAAATTTCTCATGCTTATGTATAAACAAACAGCTCAAGATCGCCAGTTGTGTGAGGCAAGACTCCAACATAAAAGGGAAGACGAAAATAATCACTTGGAAAAAAAAACATCCTGAAGGAAACTGATAGCACACACACTGGAATAAAACTTAACCTTAACCTGAATTATTATCTATGCTAATTATTTTCCATTTGCCACACCTTCACTCCATTCTACATACTCCTCTGCCCTACACTGTGACCGAGAAAGATGAACTCTGTAGATTGTATCATCTTGGCTGGTTTCCAGTGGGTTTAATCTTAAAGAGAATTAGAGTGCAGGAGAACGAAGAAATTAGGGGTATTTCTTCATTTCTGTCTCCACTGGTGCCAAACACCTCTGGCAATAGCTGCGTTCCCCTGCAAGTCTAGCTCATGGCCAAGGTTCGGGGAGTGAACGTCTTGGCTCTGACTGTCCCATTCATGCCATTTCTTCCCCTTAATACTTCAACTGTGGCAGTAGGAGTACCTTCCGAGTGCTGCTGGTCTCTGGATGCCGAAACATCCCCTGCTGAGCACTCTGTAACTCTATTTGAGCCACCTGAGGTCAATTCTGCTTTCTGCAAAGACCTTATTTGCTCTAGTATTTTTAGAGAAACATGAGATATTTTATTAATAAAATAACAGAATGTTATAAAAATGATCAGAATGCTAGAAATATTTCATGAAAGTTAAAAAATTGGTAAAATAAAAATGTCAGTAGGAGGGTAGGAAGGAAGT
>NW_012103243.1:1962644-1965318 GCF_000951045.1 Mandrillus leucophaeus
AGACAGCAGCCCTGGCTGACAGGTTGACTACAACCTCAAAAGAGACTTGAAGCCTACACACACAGCAAAGCCCCTCCCAGATTCCCGATTAAGAAAACCATGAGATACTAAATATTTACTGTTTTAAACTGCTTTGAGTATAATTTCTTATACAGCCAATGGCAATTATAGTCCTGATACCAGTGATTTTCACTGAAAAATAGAATAACGAAATGTGAAAAAGCAAGTTGCCTGATGGTGAACATCTGAAAGAGACTTCAAATCCAGTATATTTAAAATGTTTAAAGTTGGTTGTGAGTTTGTCATAGATGGCTCTTATTTTGAAGCATGTTCCTTCAATGCTTTGTTTGTTGAGGATTTTTATCACGAAGGGATGCTGAATTTTATTGAAAGCCTTCTTTTCGCATATGTTGAGACAATCATGTGTTTTTTGTTTTCAGTTCTGTTCATGTAATGAATCACATTTATTGATTTGCTTATGTTGAACCTACCTTGAATCCCAGGGATAAAGCCCGCTTGATCATGGTGGATTTCCTTTTTAATGTGCTGCTGGATATGGTTTGCTATTACTTTGTTGGGGATTTTTGCATCTATGTTCATTAAGGATATTGGCCTGAAGTTTTCTTTATTTGTTGCATCTCTGCCAGGTTTTGGTATCAAAATGATGCTGCCCTCATAGAATGAGATAGTTTGCTAATAGTTTTGGTAGGAATTTACGGTACCACCCCTTCTTTACACATCTGATCAAATAAGGCAATGAATCTGTCTAGTTTGGGGCATTTTCTGGTTGGTAGACTTCTTATTACTGATTTAATAAGAATTCCTTATTGGTCTGTTCAGGGATTAAATTTCTTCCTGGTTCAATCTTGGGAGGTTGTATGCTTCTAGGAATTTATCTATTTCTTCTAGGATTTTTAGCTTATGTGCATAGAGGTATTCATAGTAGTCTCTGGGGCTTTTCTGTATTTCTGTGGGGTCAGTAGCATAATAATATTCCCTTTGTCATTTCTGATTGTGTTTATTTGTATCTTCTCTCTCTTTTTTTTTTTTTGTTATTAGTCTAGCTAGTTGTCTATCTGTCTTATTAATTCTTCCAAAAAGCCAAACTCATGAATTTGTTGATTTTTTGTACCATGTTTTGTTTCAATTTCTTTCATTTCAGCTCTAATTTTGGTTATTTCTTGTCTTCTGCTATCTTTGGGGTTGATGTGTTCTTGTTTCTCTAGTTTCTCCAGGTGCAATCTTAGGTTATTAATTTGGGATATTTCTGACTTTTTGATGTGGGCATTTAGCACCATGAAATTCTCCCTTGACACTGCTTTAGCTGTGTCCCAGCGATTCTGGTATGTTATATCTTTGATCTCATCAGTTTCAAAGAATTCCTTGATTCCAGCCTTAATTTCATTGTTTACACAAAGGTCACTCAAGAGCAAGTTGCTTAATTTTCATGTAATTGTATGCTTTGAGGAATTTTTTTAGCAAGGATTTCTATTTTTATTGTGCTGTGGTCTGAAAGTGTGGTTGGTAGGATTTCAGGTTTTTTGATTTTGCTAAGGATTATTTTATGGCTGATGGTGAGGTCAATTTTAGAGTATATACCATGTGCAGATGAGAAGAATGCATATTGTTTTGGGATGGAGAGTACTGTAGATAGATGTCTATTAGGTCATTTAGTCAAATGTCAAGTTCAGGTCCTGAATATCTTTGTTAGTTTTCTGCCTCAATGATCTGTCTGTCAGTGGGATGTTGATGTCTCCCAATATTATTGTGTGGAAATCTAAGTCTCTTCATAGGCAAATGCTCAGCCAAAAATCAAAATAAATGGGCAAAAGCTGAAAGTAATTCCCCTTGAGAACTAGAACAAGATAACAATGCCCTCTCTCACCACTCCTACTAAACATAGTATTGGAAGTCCTAATCAGAGCAATCAGGCAAAAGAAAGAAATGAAAGGCATCCAAATAGGAAGAGATGAAGTCAAACTATCCCTGATTGCAGATGATATGATTCTATACCAAGAAAACTCCACAGTCTCTGTCTAAAAGGTCTTTGACCTGATAACAACTTCAGCAAAGTTCCAGGGTACAAAATCAATGTATAAAAACGATTAGCATTGCTATATACCAACAACATCCAAGCTGAGAGCCAAATCAAGAAGGCATCCCATTAACAATAGCCACAAAAACAATGAAATACAGGGCCAGGCATGGTGGCTCACGCCTGTAATCCCAACACTTTGGGAGGCTGAGGCAGGCAGGTCACAAGGTCAGGAGTTCAAGACCAGTCAGACCAATATGGTGAAACCCCCATCTCTACGAAAAATACAAAAAATAGCCAGGCGTGGTGGCACGTGCTTGTAGTCCCAGCTATTTAGGAGGCTGAGGCAGGAGAATAGCTTGAGCCCAGGAGGCAGAGGTTGCAGTGAGCTGAGATCGCATGATTGTACTCCAGCCTAGGTGAAAGAGTGAGACTCCGTCTCAAAAAAAAAAAAAAGAGAAAGAAAAGAAATACATAGTAAATAGAAATATAGCTAACCAGGGAGATGACAGATCTCTCCAGTGAGAACACTGCTCAAAGAAATCAGAGACAATGCAATCAAATGGAAAAACATTCCATGCTCATGGATAGTGTATTAGTCCATTTTCACACTGCTATAAAGTACTTCCTGAGACTGGG
>NW_012103243.1:1966248-1970222 GCF_000951045.1 Mandrillus leucophaeus
CTCTGCAAAGTAAATGTTGGTGCTCCAATATAAAGATGAAGAAATCTGATTTCTGTTAAGATTAAGCAACTAGTTCAAGGTCACAGAGCTAGAAAGTGGACAAACTATGACTCAAATTCACATCTACCTGCATCCAGAGTCAATGTTCTCAATCTCTTATATCTTTTATATTTTTTATCTTAAAGCTTTCATGATGGACCCAAGATAAATGAAAACATGAAAATATGTACACATAAAACTTGTACATGAACACAGGGACACAAAGAAGAGAACAGACACCAAGGCCTACTTGGCAGTGAGGGGTGGGAGGAGGCTGCGGATTGAAACACTACCTCTTGGGGTACTATGTTTATTACCCGGGTGATGAAATAAAATATGTACACCAAACCCTGTGACACGCAATTTGCCTATATAACAAACGTGTACATGTACCACTGAACCTCAAATAAAGGTTAAAAAAAACACTTGTACATGAATGCTCATGGTAGCACTTTTCATAATAGCCAAAAAGTGAAAACATCTCAAATGTCCATCAACTGATTAACAGATATAAATATGTGGTTTATTCGTACAATGAAATGTTATTTGACAATAACAAGGAATGATGTACTGATATACACGTACTACAACATGGATGAACCTTGAAAACACCATGCTAAGTGAAAGAAGTCATAAAGGGTTCAATTTATATTAGATGTCCAGACTGAGAAATTTATAGGGCCAGAAAATAGAGTGGTGGTTACCTAGAAGTGAGGGGGGACAAGTAGAATGGGGATGACTAATAAAGGGTATAGAGTTGCATTTTAGTATAATAAAAGTGTTTTAAATTAATTGTGGTGATGGTTGCAAAACTCTACAAATATACTGAAATCCATAGTACTTAAATGGGTGTTTTATATATTATGTGGATTTTATATCAAAAAAAGCTGTTATAATAAAAACAAAGCAAATAAATATTTCCTTTTTAAAAACTTTAATGATACAAAAAAGGAAAGGCAGAAAATAATATCCATAAAAATCTTTCTAGTCAAACTATATTATATAAAATCAACATGCTAAGAAACTAATTCATTTTGATGAATGACAAATTTACATTCAAAACAGAGCCACTGTTATGAGATACTAACCATCAGCAACTATATTCAAGCATTAAACTTAGGGGAATATATTACATTGATCTTAAATTTCTGTCAAGAGTTGTTTTCTTTTTTTTAAAGTCACTTCTCTGACTCCAAGCTAATAATGTTTTATTAATGCTACCAATCTGTAACTCTGTAGTTAGTTTCTAATTTCATTACATAATTTTCTTATTCATAACCTGGGGCAGTTTTTGCATATCAGTCTAGAGGTTACAAAAGAACATGTCTACCAAGTGCAAACTCAGCCTTAAATTAATCAATCCCATTTATCTTTGTAATAGGTCCTCTCTTGGTTAAAAAATATATTTTTGCATATGTACCACACAATTTTTTTACTATTAACTATGAAATAGATAAACTATTTCTACTAGCAAAAGAGCAGATAAATTAAAGTTAACACCAACGTTGTCTGGTATCCTACACAATTCAAATGAAAAACATATTCTGATGTAAAATATTTTGCTACTTTTCTTCTTTAAATGATTTAACCCCCAAAGACAGAGGATTGGACTAGATCTTTCATATTCTCTTTGAAACTAAGACATAAATCTTAATTGTCGCTGGTATAAGTAATTAGGATAAGTCATAATTGCCTCGAGACAACATTAAAGATTGAAATATAATATTAAAAGACCTGACATAAAAATATTGCCCTAAGTCAATGTAAAGTAACTTTTATCCTAGGCGAAATGCTGAAAATCAACATGCTTTTTGAAATACAGTATGTGCGTCACTGAGTGTGAAAGACTGCCTTTAAAAAGGCCTCCAATGATCCCCACTCTGGTATTCATTCCATTGCATAATTCCCTCCCTTTGAGTGTGGGAGGGGCCAATTTCCTGTTTTAAATGAACAGAAAGCAAAAGCGATGGGATATCACTTCTGATTTTTGGTTATGAGACAAATGTAGCTTCCATCTTGGGTGCACTCTTGCGTTCTCCAGTCACTTGCCTGAGAGAAGTCAATTTTCATGTTGTAAGCTGCCTGGTGGTAAGATCCACATGGCAAGAGTCTGAGGGACACTACCGGCCAATAGCCAGAGGAATTAAGGCCTATGTGAGTGAGCTTGGAAGTGAATCTTTCCCAGGGTGGAGTTTTCACATGAGACAGCAGCCCTGGCTGACAGGTTGACTACAACCTCAAAAGAGACTTGAAGCCTACACACACAGCAAAGCCCCTCCCAGATTCCCGATTAAGAAAACCATGAGATACTAAATATTTACTGTTTTAAACTGCTTTGAGTATAATTTCTTATACAGCCAATGGCAATTATAGTCCTGATACCAGTGATTTTCACTGAAAAATAGAATAACGAAATGTGAAAAAGCAAGTTGCCTGATGGTGAACATCTGAAAGAGACTTCAAATCCAGTATATTTAAAATGTTTAAAGTTGGTTGTGAGTTTGTCATAGATGGCTCTTATTTTGAAGCATGTTCCTTCAATGCTTTGTTTGTTGAGGATTTTTATCACGAAGGGATGCTGAATTTTATTGAAAGCCTTCTTTTCGCATATGTTGAGACAATCATGTGTTTTTTGTTTTCAGTTCTGTTCATGTAATGAATCACATTTATTGATTTGCTTATGTTGAACCTACCTTGAATCCCAGGGATAAAGCCCGCTTGATCATGGTGGATTTCCTTTTTAATGTGCTGCTGGATATGGTTTGCTATTACTTTGTTGGGGATTTTTGCATCTATGTTCATTAAGGATATTGGCCTGAAGTTTTCTTTATTTGTTGCATCTCTGCCAGGTTTTGGTATCAAAATGATGCTGCCCTCATAGAATGAGATAGTTTGCTAATAGTTTTGGTAGGAATTTACGGTACCACCCCTTCTTTACACATCTGATCAAATAAGGCAATGAATCTGTCTAGTTTGGGGCATTTTCTGGTTGGTAGACTTCTTATTACTGATTTAATAAGAATTCCTTATTGGTCTGTTCAGGGATTAAATTTCTTCCTGGTTCAATCTTGGGAGGTTGTATGCTTCTAGGAATTTATCTATTTCTTCTAGGATTTTTAGCTTATGTGCATAGAGGTATTCATAGTAGTCTCTGGGGCTTTTCTGTATTTCTGTGGGGTCAGTAGCATAATAATATTCCCTTTGTCATTTCTGATTGTGTTTATTTGTATCTTCTCTCTCTTTTTTTTTTTTTGTTATTAGTCTAGCTAGTTGTCTATCTGTCTTATTAATTCTTCCAAAAAGCCAAACTCATGAATTTGTTGATTTTTTGTACCATGTTTTGTTTCAATTTCTTTCATTTCAGCTCTAATTTTGGTTATTTCTTGTCTTCTGCTATCTTTGGGGTTGATGTGTTCTTGTTTCTCTAGTTTCTCCAGGTGCAATCTTAGGTTATTAATTTGGGATATTTCTGACTTTTTGATGTGGGCATTTAGCACCATGAAATTCTCCCTTGACACTGCTTTAGCTGTGTCCCAGCGATTCTGGTATGTTATATCTTTGATCTCATCAGTTTCAAAGAATTCCTTGATTCCAGCCTTAATTTCATTGTTTACACAAAGGTCACTCAAGAGCAAGTTGCTTAATTTTCATGTAATTGTATGCTTTGAGGAATTTTTTTAGCAAGGATTTCTATTTTTATTGTGCTGTGGTCTGAAAGTGTGGTTGGTAGGATTTCAGGTTTTTTGATTTTGCTAAGGATTATTTTATGGCTGATGGTGAGGTCAATTTTAGAGTATATACCATGTGCAGATGAGAAGAATGCATATTGTTTTGGGATGGAGAGTACTGTAGATAGATGTCTATTAGGTCATTTAGTCAAATGTCAAGTTCAGGTCCTGAATATCTTTGTTAGTTTTCTGCCTCAATGATCTGTC
>NW_012103243.1:1971662-1973539 GCF_000951045.1 Mandrillus leucophaeus
TTACAATCATGGCAAAAGAGAAAGCAGGCACATCTTACATGGCAGCAGGCAAGAGCAAGAACATGTGAGAGCACAGAAAAAAATTACCATTTATAAAACCATCAGGTCTTGTAAGAATTCACTCACTATCACAAAACAGCATGGGGGAATGGCCCCCATAATCCCATCACTTCCCTCCCTCGACATGTGGGGATTAGAGGTCCCTTCCTCAACACATTGGGATTACAGGTCTTTTCCTCAACATGTGGGGATTATTATTTGAGATAAGATTTGGGTGTGGACACAGAACCAAACCATATCACATAGAAGAAATCAATATTGTTAAAATGGCCTAACTGCCCAAAGCAATTTACAGACTCAATGGTATTCCTATCAAACTATGAAAGAAATTCTTCACAGAATTAGAAAAAAACTACTAAAATTCCAATGGAGGCAAAAAAAGAGCTCAAATAGTCAAGGCAAGTCTAAACAAAAAGAACAAAGCTAGCGGCATCATGTTACCCATTCAAACTATACTACAAGACTACAGTAACCAAAACAGCATGGTACTGCTACAAAAACAGACACATATGCCAATGGAACAGAATAGAGAGTCCAGGAATAATGCTGCACACCTACAACCATCAACAAAAAGAAGCGATGGGAAAAGGATTCCCTGTTCAATACATGGTGCTGGGATAACTGGCTATCCATTCACAGAAGATTGAAACTGAACCTCTTCCTTATATAAAAATCAACTCAAGATGGATTAAAGACTTAAATGTAAAACCTAAAACTATAAAAACCCTGGAAGATAACCTAGGACATACCATTCTGGATAAGATGCTGGCAAAGTTTTCATGAAGAAGACAATGAAACCATTTGCAACAAAAATAAAAAATGACAAATAGGCTGGGCACAGTGGCTCATGCCTATAATCCCAGCACTTTGGGAGGCCGAGGCAGGTGGATCACAAGGTCAAGCAATCGAGACCATCTTGGCCAACATGGTGAAACCCCATCTCTACTAAAAATACAAAAATTAGATGAGCATGGTGGTGCACGCCAATAATCCCAGCTACTTGGGAGGCTGAGGCAGGAGAATTGCTTGAACCTGGAAGGCAGAGGTTGCAGCCAACCAAGATCATGCCACTGCACTCCAGCCTGGCAATGGAGTGAGACTCTGTCTCAAAAACCAAAAGAAAAGAAAAGAAAAGAAAAAGACAAATAGGATCTAATTGAGATAAAGAGCTTCTGCACAGCAAAATTTAAAAAGCACTATGAACACAGCAAAGAGACAACCTACAGAATGGGAGAAAATATTTGCATCTATGCATCTGGCAAAGTTCTAATATCCAGAATTTATAAGGAACTTAAACAAATCAACAAGCAAAAAACAAACAATCCCAATGAAAAGTGGGCAAAGGACATGAACAGACACTTTTCAAAAGAAGATATTCATGTGGCCAACATGAATATGCAAAAATGCTCCACATCACTAATTGTTAGAGAAATGAAAATCACAACCACAAAGAGATACTATCTCACACCAATCAGAATGGCTATTTTTAAAAAGTCAAAAAATAACAGATGTTGGCAAGGTCGCAAAAAAAGGGAACGCTTATACACTGCTGGTGGGAATGTAAGTTAGTTGAGCCATTTTGGAAATCAGTTTGGTGATCTCAAAGAACTCAAAGCAGAATTGCCACTCAACCGAGCAATCCCATTATTGGGTATATACCGAAAGGAATACAAATCATTCTACTATAAAGACACGTGCTCCGCCGCACACGGTGGCTCACACCTGTAATCCCAGCACTTTGGGAGTCTGAGGCAGGCAGATCACGAGGTCAGGAGATCGAGACCATCTTGGCCAACATGGTGAAATCCTGTCTCTAT
>NW_012103243.1:1973870-1977840 GCF_000951045.1 Mandrillus leucophaeus
GGATGGAGCTGGAGGCCATTATCCTAAGTGAACTAACGCAGGAACAGAAAATCAAACACCACATGTTCTCACTTGTAAGCGGGAAATAAACATTGAGTACATATGGACACAAAGAAGAGAACAACAGACTTCAGAGCCCACTTAAAGGTAGAGCGAAGAAGGAGAATTAGGATAAAAAATACTACCCGTTGGGTACTACACTTATTATCTGGGTGGCGAAAAAATCTGTACACCCAACCACCGTGACATGCAATTTGCCTATACAGCAAAGGTGCAAATGTGCCCTGCACCTAAGATAAAAGAGTTTTAAAAATACACAAAAAACAAACAAAAAAAAAAATGTTTAAAGAGAAACTAGAGAATAGCAACTATAAGAGTACATGAAATAAAGAGGGGGAGAGGATTTTATTAAAAGAGCCCTACCCCCCAAAAATTTTAAACATATATTCATTGGTCTCAAGCAATCCTCCTGCCTCGGCCTCCCAAAGTGCTGGGATTGATTACAGGCATGAGGCATTGTGCCTGGCTGTAAACTTATTTTCTGTAGGTACTGAGAGAGTGTATGTATGTGTTTATGTTTAAATGTAGTAGTCAATGTGGCCACTACATTCTAGGGGACCAACATTATTCATCTTGAGAATATAGCTTCTTTGGTTTAGGAAAACATTTTAAAAACCTTTTCAGTTAAGAAAAATAAAACAGTAAGGCACAAAGAGGGTAAAAGAAAAATAAGCAGAAATTGCTTGACATTAGAAGATAATAGAGAAATTTAAATCTATTCAGAGCAATTTGAGAGTACTGGGGTACTGCAGATGGAGTGAGGCCCTGCAATGAGGAGCATGGAAGAGACAAAAAGAGGGAAGAACAAGAGAAAGAGTGAGAGAGAAAAATAATAAAGGGTTGTGAAAATAGTAATAAGCAGGGTTTTATAGAACAAACAAAACAGTAAGAAAATTAACCATCATGGAGAAAATACTGCACTGTTAGGACCTGCCTACATTATGCTTTCAACTGTCAACACCATCTACCCCCTACCTACCAATGACCTCAAACCTGCAGTGAAATGAAGCTCCCAACAGGCTTCTATGATGGTACAGGGGTTGACTAGGATCAAACATTGAGAGAAGGAAGCAATGAAAAAAGCAGAAGGTAAATGCAAAAAGTGAGTGAAATACAGAGTTGGAATGAGAATTCAACTGAAACATGCCATCAGGAAAAGAAATAGAGAGAAAAGCTACTTCAGAACTAGGAGATATTGAAAGGGAAGGTGCACTGATCTCAGTTTGAAGGACTGATTAAACTATATTTATTCTGAATATTAGAGGATAGAGTGATCTCTCAGAGTCAGAGATTTTTGAGAACATTGTCTTATACTCGCCTGTAATAGTTCTCAGAATTTAGTATAATTTCTGGCACATAAGACATCATGTGGTGGCTCACACCTGTAATCCCAGCACTTTGGGAAGCCAAGGTGGCCAGATCACCTGAGGCCAGGAGTTCGAGAGCAGCCTGGCGAACACAGCGAAACCCAATCTCTATTAAAAATATGAAAATTAGCCAGGCGTGGTGACACACACCTGTAGTCCCAGTTACTCGGGAGGCTGAGGCAGGAGAATCACTTGAACTCGGGAGGCAGAGATTGCCGTAAGCCGACATTGCACCACTGCACTCCAGCCTGGGAGACAGAACAAGACTCTGTCTCAAAAAAAAAAAAAAAAAAAAAAAAAAAAAGACAACATAAATGCTATCTGTTTTGTGATGATTATATTGTAATTTTGCCCTACTAAGCTTTAAGCTCTATAAAGGCTAGCTCAAGTCTACCATGTTAATCACTGTATCCCCAAAATTTTACTTAGTACCTGATCACACAGTAGTTGCTAAATAAGTATTAAATCATGACAAATTAATACAGAAAAAAAGCAATATTGTCAAAATTGCAGTTGCTTGACAAAGTGAAAAATATATTGGAGTTTCATCTAATCTCATTCATTCTTTCATTCAGTAAGCTTTTAGTCAGCAAATATTACCTTGGACTTACTATATGTCAGTAACTGTGCTAGGCATTGAGGTTTCAAAGATAATTAAGACAGAGTGTCAAGTGTCAGCTCCTTTCCCCCACTGATTTCATAATATAAAGGTAAAGACAAACACATAAGTAATTATAACACCTTAAGGCAGATGGCATAAGATAGCTTTGTTTGAGAGTCTCCGGGCATGCAGATAAGGAGTGCCCCAACTCTACTAACATTTAAGCAGCAACATAAAGAATGATGAGCAGTTGACATGGCAGATGAGGGATTCAGAGAATGGCACATGCAAAGGCTTGGAAGTCTAAGGAAACATGATGCTTCTAAAAATTGGTAAGACATTCAGAATGGATGAGCATTTGAAGATGGGGCTGTTGACCTATGTGACAGTCTAAAATATGTGACATGCTAAAAGCAACAGGGAGACTCTGATGGATTTGAAGCAGAAAAAAATGATTTAAAAGAGATCTCTCTTAACACTGTTCTGAAGAATGGCAAAACCAAAAGGAAAGAGAACTGTTAAATGTTCTCGCTTAATTAAGAGTCCAGGCAAGATATGATAGAAGCATATATTTAAAGAGTAGGTGTTTTGGTAGAAAGAAGCCCCCAAAAATGTCTGTGTCAAATAGTGGGGAGGGGAAGGATAACCAGTTCTATTTTTTAAAATATTTTTTGTTTATTTATATATTTTTAGAGAAAGAGTCTCACTCTGTTGCCCCAGCTGGAGTGCAGTGATACAATCACACCTCACTACAGCCTCAGACTCCTGGGCTCAAGTGATATGATCCTCCTGCCACAGGCTCCCAAGTAGTTGGGACTACAGGCATGCACCACTGTGCCTGGCCCTCTGGCTTTAAAAGTTAAGAGGTAAGTTCAACTTCCAATGAAACGGAAGATGAGGTACAGAAGGGGCATGATTCTAATATGTATAATTTTTTTAAAGTTCACAATAACTAATCATAGTTTATATATAAAAGGAAACAGAAAAAGCAGAAACATAAAGCAAGAAGAGAGAAGCTACAAAGAGTTAAATGTTACAATAATGAAAGTAAACATTTTATTGTTCAATTAAAATACAAAAACTTAGCTTGGGTAAGAAAACAAAATCTATTCCTTTGCCTTGAAGAGAATACCTAAAACAAAATAATACAGTCATGAGTTGCTTAACTAATGACAGAGATACAGTCTGAGAAATGCATCCTTGGGCAATTTCATCATTGTGCATACATCATAGAGTGTACTTACACAAACCTAGATAGTATAGACTACTATACACCTAGGCTATATAGTATAGCTTCTGGCTCTGAGGCTATAAACCTGTACAGCATGGTGCTGTACTGAATACTATATGTAACTGTAATACAATTGTTAACTATTTGTGGATCTAAACATATCTAAACATAAAAAAGGTACAGTAAAAGTATCGTATTATAATCTTATAGGACCACCATCATAAATGTTGTACGTCATTGACCAAAACATCATTATGTGGTATGTGACAGTATATAAAAGGTGAAAAACTAAATAATTTCCCTGAGATAATAATTGCACCAAATATATTTTCTGACTACAACACAGTAAACCTAGAAATAAATTTGTTTTATGTTTAAACTACGAGAAAAAGCCAAGTCACTGGAGATTGAAAAATGAATTTCAAAGAGAATATTAAAAAAATGCAATTAGAATATGAGAACATTATATATAAAAATATATTAAATGTGGACAATATTACACATGAAACACATCATAGCCTAAATGTTTTAATTACTAAAAAAGCAGTAAAGAGAGTAATGAATGCAAGAACTGTAAGAAACTCCATATTAACTAGTAGTAGTACTAAAATAACACGATGTTTACAATAGCAAAAATTTAGAACAACTGTATCTCCAACAATAAAAAATATTTAAAAGCTATCATGGAGCTGGATGCGTTGACTCACACCT
>NW_012103243.1:1984025-1985055 GCF_000951045.1 Mandrillus leucophaeus
CAACTATTATTAATTAGTATTTCTTTTTTATCAAAATATACTATATGCATATGGTCATTTACATGTTATTAGAATGGGACATATCACAGGAGGAAAAAGCTATTTTCAAAGTAATATGGAAACTTAACATAGAACTTTGGAAAAGCTGCTGAGTAGTATTACGATGCCTTTACTTTGCATAATTCTACAGATGCCATATCCTAAACCTATGTCCTATCTTCCTATGTGTTTAAGCAAATCAAAACTGACAGCGAACAGACCTTTTTAATGTGTGTCATCATATTTTATTCTAGAAGAGGCAAGTTCTTGCTATGGAACATGTTTCTCAAATGCATCTGAGGCTTTTCATATTTAATGTTGCATCTCTAGATCGTTTCACAGATAAATTCATCTCATCATGAAATAATTTTCCTGAAACTGTTGTGTATAGGACCAAGATACTACACACATACATAAATATACAAGATACTACACACATAAATAACTTGCAGTGAAGGATACAAGATTTTAAAAATATAATAATAATAAATTAAGGTAAATAGAATCATATATAAAAATATATATATATATAAAAAATCAGTAAACATCTGCCTAAATATCACTGACTTTTAGAAAGTATTTCTAGCTGGGTGCAGTGGCTCATGCCTGTAATCCCAGCACTTTGGGAGGCTGAGGCGGGCAGATCACAGGGTCAGGAGTTTGAGACCAGCCTGGCCAATATGGTGAAATCCCATCTCTATTAAACAATAGAAAAAAATTAGCCAGACATGATGGTGGGCACCTGTAATCCCAGCTACTCAGGAGTCTGAGGCAGGAGAATTGCTTGAACCCAGGAGGCAGAGATTGCAGTGAGCCGAGACTGCACCACTATACTCCAGACTGGACAACAGAGCAAGACTCTGTCTAACAACAACAACAAAAAAAGTATTTCTAACTATGGTGTTGATCAACATCTATTGAGTAATCTTTCCAAAGTTTTCCCTAGTGAACGGATGATTGCACTACTTACCTAATTGCATCATTGGTCTCT
>NW_012103243.1:1987806-1990810 GCF_000951045.1 Mandrillus leucophaeus
ATCAGTTGAGGTCAGGAGTTCAAGACCAGCCTGGCCAACATGGTGAAACCCCATCTCTACTAAAAATACAAAAATTAACCAGGCATGGTGGCAGGCGCCTGTAATTCCAGAGGCTGTGGCAGGAGAATCGCTTGAACTCAGGAGGTGGAGCCAAGATTGCACCACTGCACTCCAGCCTGGGCAACAGAGCGAGATTCCATCGCAAATAAATGAATAAATAAGTGCTATTATGAACAATGATAGTGGCATAGCTAATGACATGAAAATGTTCACAATATTTTGTAAGTTGAAAGACAACAGGTTAACAATAGCATATTGTATGAAGCCATTTTATAAAACATATCTATGTAAGCATAGAAATAAAAAAAAACTAACATTTATTAAGTGCACATTATATACCAGGCACTGTTTAAGCATTTCACATATGCTGATTTATTTATGGTTATAATAAACTTATGTAGCCATTCTATTACTTTCTCCACTTTGTGAGATTTAAGATAAGGGAAATTAAAGAATTTGCCCAAGGTCACACAGCTAATAAGTGGCAGAAGCTTGGAAGAACATACACCAAAATGTTAATAGGCTGGGCACAGTGGCTCACGCCTGTAATCCCAGCACTTTGGGAGGCCAAGGCAGGTGGATCACTTGAGGTCAGGAGTTCAAGGTCAGCCTGGCCAACATGGAGAAACTGGATCTCTACTAAAAATACAGAAATTAGCCGGGCGTGGTGGCATGCATCCGTAATCCCAGCTACTCGGGAGGCTGAGGCAGGAAATCGTTTGAACCCGGGAGGCAGAGGTTGCAGTGAGTCAAGATCATGCCACTGTGCTCCAGCCCAGGCAACAGAGTGAGACTCTGTCTCAAAAAATTTAAAAAAAAAAAGTATAATAGTGTTTATTTCTGAATGATGAGATTATAGATGACTTTTTATTTAGCTTGTTTTACATTATCTTTTTATTTAGCTTGTTTTACATTCAGAAAAACTGAAAAAACATTTTCAGTTTTTCTACGAGGGGCATGTATTACTTGTGAAACAAAGAAATTATGGGTCTTTTAAAGATGAAAGCAAAACATCTAATTAGGAAACAAAAATAAGTGAAAAGAAAAAATCTGAGAGATGTTTCTCTTAAGAAATATAGATAAGCCTAACAATTTTGAGAACAAAAGAGAGAAGTATTTAAATAAGCAAATTAAATAATGAGAAATGGACTAAGACAACTAAAGTACATATTTTAATTAAAATATCATAAATAACATTAGATATATTTAAATGTCAGTGAACTAATAATTATCTGGAAATAAAATGGACTCTAATACATTTATAAAAACCTGAATTAAGGTTTGGAAATGTTAATGATTTACCTTCCCCCAAAGGCTCTGGGTCCAGGGAGTTTTATAAAATGTTTATTTTAAACTTCCAAAGACTAGTAATCCCCATATCAAAAAATCTACTTAATTCATTTAATAAATACGGCAAAAATCTGACACTAGGATCCGACAATAGCAATATAAGAAAGAAAATTACAGTAGTCTCCTGTTATTTACAGAGAATATGTTCCAAGGCTCTTTGTCGCTGTCTGAAACTGCAGATAATATTGAACCCTATAAATACTATGTTGCCTCCCATACATACATACCTATGATAAAGTTTAATTTATAAATTAGGCACAGTAAGAGATTAGCCACAAAAACAAAAAATAAAATAGAACAAGTAGAACAATATACTGTAATAAAGACAATACAAATGGGTGCTCTCACTCATTCTTTCTCTTGTTCTCTCTCAAAATAGCTTATTGTACTGTACTGTGAATAACTGAAAGTGCAGAAAGCAAAACCATGGATAAGAGGGACCACTGTATAACCAATCACATATACAGAAGAGGATGTAAGTAGCCTATATAAAATACTCATATAACTTAGTGAAAAAATCAAAAGAATAATTAACAATGGCCTGGTTGGATGTATTCCTAAAATAAATGATGGTTTAATATTAGTACATTTATTAATAGGATATAGCTCTATGCATGTTAGTATATAAAAAAGAAAAAGTAAATAAAAAAGAAAAATCCTATATAATTATTTCAATAGATGATAGAAAACCATTTGCTAAAGTCAACTTCCATTCCTAGTTTAAAAAACTCTAAGAGAGCTAGAAATAATAAAATGGCTCTGTAATATACTAAAGAATACCACTCTAAAACAAATTTACAACACTGATATACCAGACTCTCTACTGACTAGAGATATTCCGTTAAAATCAGGAGGAAAATAAGAATTACTGAAAATACCTGTTAAATAGAAGATTCAGACCTTTCCAACATCACCTCTTCACCTGTTTGCCCCTTTGACTTTCTCCTATTCGGGGCTCAGACAAGAGTGAAGCAAGTAAGGCCCCTGAAGTGCAGAACTGAAGGACATACTTACTCTTGGGGTTATGAAAGTTCAAGGTTGATAGTTGTGTGACCCTGAGAGTGAGCACCTCCCTCCCTTAAAAGTCTCACTTGTCTCACCCTAGTTCCAGTCCTGCACGTATTCCTTCTCTCTTGTAAATTCTACTAGCTCTTCTGACAAGCTAAAGTCAGCCATTTGTAGACAGTCAGCTAGTCTTTAGAATTTTACATGTTTCAAGAAGAAATTAAACAGTAGTCCCCTATGATTCATGTGTTTCTGAATTTTCCAACTTCTCCCATCGACTAAATCCTATTGAAGCCTCCCCACCTTAACTGCTCTCTTTCCAAAGAAATCAAATTAACAGATTTCTCTGTAGGTAATCCTCAAAGACCAGATCCCTTTATATTCACAACATATGTGAGAAAGTTAGTAGTTGGGAAATTACTTTTCATATATATCTTATAATATATATTATTTTAGGGTCTCATACAAAACTTTTATTTTAATAACTTATTGCCAATTACTTGTTCTCTTCAGTTCAAAAATTTTAAAGAGTAAAATAAGGGGCTGGGCGCAGTGGCTCATGCCTGTAATCCCAACACTTTGGGAGGCC
>NW_012103243.1:1994713-2070737 GCF_000951045.1 Mandrillus leucophaeus
TTCAAACGATTATCCTGCCTTAGCCTCCTGAGTAGCTTGGACTACAGGCATGTGCCACCATGCCCAGCTAATTTTTGTAATTTTAGTAGAGGCAGGGTTTCACCATGTTGGCCAGGCTGGTCTTGAACTCCTGACCTTAAGCAATCCTCCCACGTCAGCCTCCCAAAGTGCTGGGATTACAGGTATGAGCCACCACACCCAGCCAACAATAACTTTAGAAAGTGAAACTAGTAGTATAGCAAACTAATGTAACAAAAGTATTCAAAGTGTCTTTTAAAATACTTCTCAAATGATCCTATATGCAAGATCAATTCTTTAAATTAAAAAAAATTCTAAAATTATATACTCAATTTAGAAACTCTCCCTAATTTTACCAATATTATATTATGACTGAGAAGGAAAAACAAGGAATTGACAGAACCACTTTTCTAATGAAAAAGAAGAATCAACTGGAATATGTATACATATATAAATCATACATGCAAATAAGTGCATATTTTCCTAGTTTATCTAATTTGATCATTATAGCATCATTCTGAGGTGGAGATTATTATTAGCCTCATTTGAGAGAAGAGGGAATTGATGTTTAGAGAGGTTAACTAATTGCCTAAGGTCTTATAGCTGGTTGGATGGCTTCAAATGTTTCAGCATACTTTTACTGTATATACAGTAACAATTTTATTAATGAAGGGAACACTTGTAAATACGTGTACTGACAGGAAATCCATCATCAGCAACAGAAGTTATTCAAGTTGCATAGGAAAATATTAAGATATCAAATAGTATTAAGGGAGAGGCTACCTATCACATTAAAATATCATTAAATTACAAATAAAATAAGATTAAATGTGCCAGAAAACACAAAAGATGCATGTTGGCATACTGTGAGGAAGGAAGAATGATGGGGTTTTATGATTTGGTAATATCAGAGAAGTGGATATTCCCATTTCTAAGAAAGAGATGTTAAAGGAAAAAAACTGAAACTGGCTGAAAGATTTGTGTTCAAATAAGAAGAGTTTCTTGTAATTAAAACAGAAAAAATGCAACAACATGGGCTCTTTCCTTCTCCAAACCCAGCAACTATTGGAAACAGCACCAACCATGTCTAGAGAGACTACACTGGTATGCTTTCAGAAAACATTCTAATGTCCTGACACCCTACGCATCTCTCCAAAGGCTGGCTAAAATTCCTCTCCAAGATAATTCCTTTTATTCAAAATTGGATATTAAAGAATGTAGTAAGTAAGTGATGGTTAAGGTAACAAATTAAAACTCATCCACACTAAAGTATAATCAATCAGTCTTTAAGTGGCTTTCTTAGAGATGAGTGGATAAAAAGATCTGGAGGAAACAGCATTTGAGTGGGTGAAGAAGCTGCCATCAGTGAAATGAAGGATCTAAAATTTATTGAGCTCCATGAATGTGCCAGGTATTATGCTAACTGCTTTTATTCTCACAATATCCTTGTGAACAGGGCATGATCTCCATGTTAAAAATGAAGAAACTGAGGTTAAGTAATTTGCTCAGGGTCACATAACCAGTAAAACAGTAAATGGAAAGTCAGAATACAAACCCAGGTTTGTCTTACTTCAAAGCCCACTCTTTCCACTAAAACACCTTACATATATATTGTATAAAGAGAGAGAGTATATGCGTGTTCTTTAGTTTAAAATATGGTATTTTCTTATATTATAAGGAGACTAGTTTAACTAATAGCTAACTGATATTGTAAAATACAATATAGATGAGACTGTACTATATTTTCTATTGCAGAAACAAATGACATCTTAAATTTTGCCTAAATATTCTGTTAATATTCCAGTACTAGTAAATACACTTTTAATTTTTTTAAATGTACTTTCAAGCAGCAAGATGATTTTTTATAACATTTCTTCTTAATTTCAAGGTGAATGGGTTACGACTTCAAAAAAAAAAAAAGAAAGAAAAATGACTTGTATTCATGTCCTTCAAAGTAATTAGCAACTTTCAAAAGTGATTGGTATAAAACAATTATTGTCATTGATCAGCTCTGAATAGATAATTTTCAACAAAGTCATTGTGTGCTCAGCAGATTACAGCTTGTTAACGGGCAAGTTCTAAATGACCTCTTAAGCTAGTCAAATCAATGATGCATATTCCTCATTAAGTAACATCAAAATGTAAGTGGTCTTATAAATAATGTTTATTTTAAGCACTAAAACAAATGGCAAAACCTTGATATATTAAAAACCATCTGCCATAGAAAAGATTTTCCCTCCATTGGGTTTACTTTTATTCCTGAAAATCTATAGTAACCTTAACGACACTAAAAGAAAAAATATCTTCTCTCTTAACATGAAAAATGAAGACACGGGGCTGGGAGCGGTGGCTCATGCCTGTAATCCCAGCGCTTTGGGAGGCTGAGGTGGGCAGATCATGAGTTCAGAAGTTCGAGACCAGCCTGGCCAACATGGTGAAACCCCATCTCAACTAAAAATACAAAATATTAGCTGGGTGTGGTGGCAGGAACCTGTAATCCCAGCTACTCCGGAGGCTGAGGCAGGAGAGTAGCTTGAACCTAGGAGGCAGAGGTTGCAGTGAGCCGTGAGCCGAGATCGCACCACTGCACTCCAGCCTGGGTAACAGAGCGAGGCTCCGTCTCAAGAAAAAAAAAAAGAAAAAAGAAAAAGAAAAATGAAGGCATAGAAAACAAATTCCTTGATGATAGCTCACCCAGTATTAATGCTCTAAATGTATATGAGAGCACAGAAGTAGAACTCAGTTATCCATAATTATACTTTCATTAGAATGCTCAACATTCTAAAAAAGACTGTACAGTGAGCACAGAAATGCGGGTTTACTAAATCTTCAAAGATCAGGAATGTAAAAAGTAGTAATATAACCCAAGTTTTCATTCTAGGTATCACTGCATTGTCACATCACAACCATTTATATTTATACATAAAATATTATCATATGAAAATATAGTTTCACACATATTGGACGTATATGTGAAAATCTTAACTAGATATTTTTAGCAAAAGATTCTGGATAATTATTAAATGTGCAGTTTCCCCTCTTTAATATTCTGTTTCCCCACTCTCACTGGCCTTATACTTCCTTTCTCTACAAATCTATTTAATCATTTCACAATGATGTTGGTACTAGGAGTAGGAGGAGGGAGGAAGAAATATACTTTTACATTAGGATGGAACATTAATATCTATTCCATCATCAGGTAAAAGCTTGTTGTTGTCCAGATAGCCCCTTCTTTTCTTCCCAAGGATATTTTGGGATACTTTTTTTTGTATAAATAAAACTGTTATTCATTCTGTATGCCCAGAAGCATAACATAATGTCTAGCATATAAAAGACCTTCCATATCCTTTTTCTGAATTAATTTACTTATCTATCTCTAACTATGTAATCTTAGGGTCATTATTCTAAATAGAAATGCTTACTTCATAGTATTATAAATATGAAAATAGTATTATAAGTACTTTAAGGGATTGAGATGAATCTTTATATATCTGATACATATTTAATCATTTTTAAGTAAAGCCACCATATAATCTTTTCTAACTTTTTTTTTGTATTTTAGACACAAGTGGGAAACAAAAGAAAATGGTTATTTGATATATCAGGTTAGATTAATTTTTATAAATTAAAATTTTTATTATATATGGAGAAAGCTCTAAGGGGAAATAAGCCAATAAAGTGATGTTATTTGGCAAATTTGTTGTTTAAATGACCTTTGTTCCACTGTTTCTCCTGTTACTATTGCTTCTGTTTCCCTAAATGTGAGCATTTCAATCTGAAAAAAATTGTTTGGGGGCACTATAATCAAGTCAAATAATTTAAAATAATAAAGAATCAGTTGAAACTGCAGATTCCAGTGGAATTTCACTAAGTAAGTATAGGTGATTGATCAATAACTGGTACGGGGATTTCAGGGTAAAAGGAATTTTACTTGAAACAATTAATTACATCTGCAGTTCTTTAACACTCTGTAAGCTTTTGATTATTACCAGTTTTTTTCATTCCTCATAGATCTTTGAAACTAAGATAAAAATGTATGACAGAATTCATTTTATAAGAGAGATCTCTAAGATGCTGCATACCAGCACTTCCTGAAATTTGCATTCATATGATATTGCTCCAGTTGTTTTAGGGCAGACAGGCAAAGGAAGAGTCAAGATGTATGACATGATACAAAGGAGGCTTTTCAAAGTCATTAAAAGGAATAAATATTTCCCATAAAGTTTACCTTTGTTACATTCCAAGGTCTGTGACAGATTATATGTCCCCATTATGTTTAGTTTATTGAAGACTACTATACTCTAAACATTAATTTAGAAACAGAAGTTGACTTTTTCAGTCCTAATAACAATTTTGTGATTGTTCCTAATGTTTCAAAAATGTTAGAGTCCCTTTTCTTTTCCATTGATGCTTCAGGGTCCAAAACAGGCATGGTAGAGGTATAAACGAAACTAAACACAGACTTTTAAATTTCAAAAATCTGTGTGATCTACACCTTGGACTTTAACCAGCAAACAAATGATGAATTCTCTTTGTTATCATTTGTTACATCCTACACAAAAATCCATTTAAAATTGGAGCAGGAAGGGTGTTTCATCTAGGCTTATGATGGATGACAAATCCTGAAGCTGGCAATAGGAATGGGGGAGGCCACAGCCTGAATATTCTTTTAGATGGTGAGGTTTTTCGTCATGGGCCATCTAATTCTGTCTACAAGGGGAAGGATGTGACACTGCATTGGAATGCCTCAACATACTCCTTAGCTAATTGTCACTTAATTTAGAATTCCCACATGAAATGTACTACCAATAAGGATGCTCATGAACTATCAGGCCACGAGGTCAGTTTTCCAAGAAAACAGGGTATGAGTAATGAAATGTCCCTAAGAGCTCAGTCTAGGTCAGTATAGTTGTTCTCTTCCATATTTTCAGAAAAAGAGGATTGGAAGTAAAGCCAAGATTACAAGTGACCAGCAATGACAGAAATGTGAGTGCCAGACCTCTTGGGTTCAATGTCTAACACTATGACTTACTAGCTGTGTGATTTGGGGCAAGATACCTTTCTGTGATTCCTTTTCCTCATCTTTTAAATTGTAATCTTAATGATATCTATACCTCAGAGAATTGGTTATGATGATTACAGAGAATAGTTAAAATATTTAAAATACTTAGAATGGTACCTGGAAAGTAGTAACTGCTGTACAATTGTTAATTCATTATTATTATTTACCAGTGCTTCTGACCTACCAAGATTTGACAATACATGACATAGCAATCTTTTTCTTGCCTAGCTTCAGAGATCCATTTTGTTTTTCAAAAATTAGCAGCCACAATAATTTACTCATAATTGAACTCTTCGTAGGATACTACGAGACAATGAACATTTCATATCAGAAACTGATGTCAAAAGTATGAATTGCACACTAAAACAAAGTTGAAGTGGACAGATTAGTCTTTCGAATTTACGAACATTAGTGTAAACTTTATTAAAGAAACAACTATGTTTCAGGAGAATTGTAGGGCATTCAGTTGACAACTGAATTTCACAGTGTTATATCCCATGTAGGAAAAAAAAAGTCTAATGTTCCTCCCATATTCTAACAAACTGTAATCTCACTCTTGGAATATTACTAATCTACTTTCCATCCTCCTTCTCTACAAAGCTCAACACACCCATATAATTGCGGCAGGAGTCAGACAAATGCCTCAGCAGTGAAACCCCACCTTTAAGCCAAAAACAGCTGGAAGGCTGAAAGACCAGACTGCAGGTTCCAGATAAAACCCACGACCCTGAGTGAGAACTTCTGTTCTTGTTTGCCTGCCCTTTCCCACTTGGTTCTTTCTCAATAATGTTTTTTACCCACTCAGCAATTGCCTTTTCCAATACTACCTACAGCTCCCTGCTCCCCTACCCTGTGCCTATAAAAATCCCAGACTCAGTCACACTGGGGAAGATGACCCAACTTCAGGTGAGAGACCACCTTCGGGCAGCTGCTCCACATCATAGGAAGCAATGGTGGGGCCAAACCAGCCCCGGAGCCGCAGGCCAGAGCAGGGCAAACGACTGACCCAGCTGTTAACACACCACCATCCATCCAGCTGCAGATGGCAGAACTAAAGGAGCTAATTAGCCTGTTGTAACACCCCTTCTGGGGCTTTGGGTTGTGGGCACCTCTGCTTGGGCACCACCGCATTCCCCTTGGACAACACACCTAGTCCAGCCGCAAGCCCTGCATGGAACCTGCCCCTGTGCTGGTGTTGAGAATGGCTGGACAGACCCTGCACTCACTTGCTCACACACACTCTCCAGCCAGGGATTGAGCGTGCAGTCGCAGCGGCCAGTGGCTGGAGCACAAGCCAGGCACAGCCAGGAAGGCCAAGTCGATGAGGCACCTCCTGCTATAATCCCTGCAAAAGGACCAAGAAAAAGCCTGCCTCACAAATCAAAGGAGCATTGATCTAGAAGAGGGCATAAATAAAATAAGAAGTCCTTAGAAAGAGAGAGAACCAAGGAAACAGAATCCACTGAAGTCTGGCCGGAGCTCAGCCTAACAAGTTCAGAATCTGGGAAGTTACCTTTTTTAAATCCTTGCTTCCTCACTGTCAGTCAGTTTGACTACAGTACACTGACTGTATAGCTGGTGGTATCCCCCAGCTATAGCTATTTATTCTCTCAGAGTAAGTTTCAGAATCTGGAGTTATTCTATTGGAAAAATAGAGACGTCAGCAACAAGGTTGAGGCTGAATGCATGTAATCTTGGTCCTGGGTTATTTTCTCCCTACAAATGTAAGAATTAGGTATAAGATATATGTCGTTTGTATGACAGACTTCTTCCTGGATGGGGTCAGCCAATCAGCAAAAGCCATAAGCAAGAGAAAACACTAAATATTGAAAACTATGAATCAAGGTAATGGGAAAAAGGGACAAGAAATAGACCTTAGGATGGAAAAAATAATTCCACTAAACTCTACTACCTGGGGATATTTTTAAATGGGTTTTCCCCACATAAGTAATTCCTACCCTCATCTTTATAATATTGTCAGAAACCGGACTCTCTAAGCCCAGTATTTGGAGGGCTAAGATGACATCCAAGTGCTCGCTATATAGAAAATGGAGGGTCAGTTTTACACAAGGCTGTCGGAAGATATACAATTGTACATCTAGATGGTAGAGGGAGAGAAATGACTTATGCAACGGAATCAGCTCATGGCGTTTGCATAAGATACTAACAGCTGTTCAAAGAAAGAGAACTGAAAATAAAAGTTGGGGGCCAAATTTAAATAGGATCTACAATGGAGTAGAAAAGATGCTGGAAGAAAAGCAGAACTCTAACTGGAGTAAAGTCAAATTGAAGACTAAAAAGGAAATAAAGTGTCACAGAGAAACAGGAGGAATAGGGCCCCAGGAGCTAAGATAAAAATTTACTGAGCAATTTATTGCTATATTAATTGACTGTCACTGGCCTAGCAGCAAATCAGCAACAGGGGTTTTGTAAAGGCATACTGTGGGTTCTGACAGCAGCTTATATCATAGCAAACCTCCTTCAAATCCGTATGCGTTATGACACTTCAGCAAAATCCTGAATCTCGTGAAGTCTTCCATTTACATATGAACTGCGCAAACTGAATTTTACCTTAGCAAGTCCAGTTTATCTACATCATTATAGTATAGTCAGATAATCAAAAAAGGCTTAGAGATCCCCCAGCAAAGGCTTAAATAGTTTGCAACAAACGCGCTTTGAAACTTAGAAAAAATGTGTTAAAGTAAAGGACTTTTTTTACTCCTTGTTTAGGAAAGAATGGGCCAGCATTCATTGATTTATTCAGGGATATTTATTTAACCACCTACTATAAGCCAAGCATTGAAGATACAAAGATGAAGAAGAAAGGATCTGGGCCTCAAGAGACTTACAGTATGTAGGGGGGCAGGAGGTGGTGGGGTGGAGACAGGCATGTAAATTAGTAAGGATAATAAAATGTTACAGGTTCTATAACAGAAGTATGTCGATGGTAAAACAGGAACATAAAAAAGGAAAGTGATGAATTCTGCAGGGGTAGGGGCATCATAAAGTCTTTAGAGAAAAGGTGACCCTTTAAAACTAAATGCAGCAAATCCGGATATTAATATATATTACATAAAAGAAAATCACATACATATAATTTGTTCTTCATTACAAAAGAGTGATGTCTATTTAGGGATGGATAGGCTATAAATAAATTTGTAAAACTCCTGCCACTTCAGAAATGTTCCACTAGCCTCTTTGACAATTGAATACATTTTAGTTGTCATGGTAGCAATCAATAGCCAAATATATATAACTTACAATAGGCTTTGTTCATAAGGAAAATTAAGACAAAAGTTTTGTTCTTATATGTCAGTTATGAAGGTCTTATTCATAATTTGGGTACCTATATATCTGTCTGGATATGATTGGCCATATAGATATTTGGTAGTTATCTGTTACCCTTAGAGATTCTTTCTTTTGAACACTCGCCATTCATGTTCAAATCACTTCTAATTTTGAACTAAGTTACCAGGTAGCTTATGAACTGAAAAAGCAGATTTGTATGTATTAGAAATAAAACTTCAGCTACTGGTATCCAGTTAGGATTGTAATCTTCAGATGTACACAACACAAAGGTATCTGGGCCACACATTGGTTTCTTTGGCCACTCACTCTTCCAAGTAGCAGAATTTTAAGAGCATCATCTTGCAAAAATCCACTTACAAATAAATTGGTTGGAGTCCACTGATGGGTTCAGTTCTGGTCACTGGTCACTTGGATCAAGCAATGCTATAAACTTATCATTGTTATGGAATCATTTATGGTCTTTATGCCAGTGAGCCTCATTCCTGATTCCTCAACTTAGGAACATGAAGTAGCACATAGTCTACTACCAGGTTAACCCATCTCAAACCTCTAAAGAGTGACTTTGAACTTCTTTGTTAGAGAAATGTCTCCATTAGAAATTTCCCATAGTAATATTTATGTGCTCCACACAGCCTCGCAGAAATTTCTGAGTGTCACTAAGTGGACTGTTCCAACCTCCAGGTAAATGCTAAGTCTTCCCTCCCCTCACTTTAATCCCTACTGCATTCCCACCCTTACTCTGATATCCCAAAATGTTGTGTCAGAGAGAAAAGGCAATAAGAAGAGGATAGGAGTGGACAGGAGAGGTAGGGAGGGGAGCAGAGGGAAGCATAAGAGAAAGGAAGGGGAAGGGAAAAAGGATCCAGAATTACAAGGGAGAGACTTTATTTGAAAGGAGTATTGCAAGAGGAAGTGGGAGGGTGACTACTGCAATCTTCAGAGGCAGACTATTGCAATAGGGAGAGCACTTTGACCACAAGATTTATAAGCAAGTCAAGAGTAAGGCACAAAGAATTTTTCCTTTCTAGGAAGGTAAAACAAGGCTAGAAGGAACCTAAGGTGGAGAAGTGGGATAAAAGGGTGGCATGATTGAATAGTAGATCAGAGAATCTTTTATCCTAAAGTCAGTCTATTATCAGGAGAGGACGTTAAGATGTTACATGCTGGCCAAGGCTCAGGGACGTAGAGGAGGGAGAGAAGCTAAATCACAGATTGGTTAACAGACATTTTGTTCCAATTGATCAGTAGGAACAAGCAATTCAGCTAATCATTTGTAAGGTAAAGAATGGAAATTTGGAGGGAATGCACCTGGCCTTGTCATAGGTAAAAAAGTGGAGCATCCCTGTATATATCTAATTGATACAAGGGAAGAGTAACTTTTTTCCTTTTTCTTTTATTATTATTATTATTATTATTATTTTGCAGTAAGCTGTTTCTAAAACAGAAAAAGGTGTGGGGATTTCTTTTTCTTTCTTTCTTTTTTTTTTTTTTTTTTTTCTGAGACGGATTCTTGCTCTATCACCCAGACCGGAGTACAGTGGTGGGATCTCGGCTCACTGCAACTTCCGCCTCCCGTGCTCAAGGGATTCTCCGCCTCAATCTCCTGAGTAGCTGAGACTACAGGCGCCCAACACCATGCCTAGCTAATTTTTGTACTTTTAGTAGACGTGGGGTTTCACCATGTTGCCCAGGCTGGCCTCGAACTCCTGACCTCAGGTGATCCAACTGCCTTGGCCTCCCAAAGTGCCGGGATTATAGGTGTGAGCCACCACACCCAACCAGGTGTGGGGATTTCTTAACCTTTGTTGTTTTCCAGGATCACAAGACTCAGGTAAAATTCAACGTTGTCCATTGACATTAATCAAAGATAAATTGACATTGGATGATGCTATTGGAAAATTGAGCTTTTAGTATATGCTGGAATAAGTAAAAAAACTGCCTTCTGAAGGACTTGTATTGATGTGAATTTCTTACATATGTTTAGTCTAGGAAAAAGAAACCTTAATAAGTCAGACCAGAACTCGATATGAAGGTTTGTGGTGAAATAATACACAAAAGTATGCACCTTTCTAACCCTATCTTCTGTGCTTCTCCCTAGTAGCACAGAAGAGAGGAAGAATATTCTTCTACAATCTCCCCTGGTGACGAGTGGAGATAGCTAAATGGTCATTAACTGCTTTAGGTTCTCAGTCATCTATGACTTTTTACTTTGGAGACACATCTGACATGAAGTAAGCAGAAAATAATCAATGGTGTTTTAGTCTCTGAGGTTAGGTTTATAGCAAAGCAGTACAAAATGTCTGAAATCCCCAGTCCAAAGTATTCCCATTAAAAGAGAAAAATTGTTTTCCTGTATGAATATTACTGAGAAAGGTAAATAGCCCATTGCAGCTAGAGTATCTGCCTCTGGCTCAAGAGAAGCAGCAGGAAGATCTACTTCTTCCTTTTATATTTTTCCTCAAACTCCAGGAGAGCAAGCAGAGAGGAGGATGAAGAAATACTAGAGTGAGCCGGCTAGACTACCAGCACACTCACCTGAAAAGGAAAGAGCCTCTTTCTAAAGCAAAATACAGAGTCAAAATAATGTTATCTTACCCACTATGGTTCACTCCAGCACTTTCTGAAAGAATTTTACTACCGTGCCTCACTCAAAATAAAATCCATTATTTGCAGAAGAACTAACAGATTAATGAAAAAGAATATAAGGCAACATAGATTTTAAGGACACTAATGAAATTCACTTAAGAAATTTCTCCATTTATAATAGCTTAGCAATTAAATTATTGTCATATTGTCTGAAACAAAAGAAATAGTATTTTTGTTGTGTCCGTTCCCAAGATCAGTACAGAAACCGAGTTCAAGCTCCATAATTGCTAAATTCAGTTTTCTATTAGGAAAACAACACAGTAAAAATGAATACAGAAATGATAGAAATAAAACTTCTAAGCTGGAAACTGACTTCATTACTGTTAAATCATATGAATAATTTCTAATTGATTTGTATTGGGCAGGAATCTTATATTCCAGAACCATGTTCATCTATTTATCACAATGTATTCTATATGACATATGGAAACTAATACATTGCTTCATTAATATTTAAGTCTTTCTCTAGTTATGGCTCAGAGATATTTAACATTCTAAAACATAAGCATTTATAATTACATGTTTTACATTTTACTCTAATTTTTAATACTGCCAAGATTATTTAGCATAACTAACTTTTTAACTACATACTCTTTCTCTCTTTACCATTAGCATATCAATCAAATTTGCATTATTCTGCTTTGCTCATTTTATTAAAAGCGAATTCAGGGCACAATTGACTTTTCATTTGTTTAACAAGTGAAGAAATATTTACCCTGACAGCCATTGCATTGTAGAGATTCATCATCATAGTATAATATGCTACCTGTGAATCAAGAAAAAAAGATGGCATACATTTCAGTTACACAAAGACAGTGCAGCCTATTTTTACATATAAAAGATAAGAATCTTTATACATAATACATAATAAGAGTTCTAGCCTTAGAAAAATGAAATCAAACGTTGTATTGAAGAGATAGGCTTCCTAATACATAATGCAAGCTTAACCAGAAAAATCTATGGTAGTCAAACTAGGAGCTAATGGAGATATATGATCATAAAATGCTCTCCGCTGAGTTTGATAATCAATGGTGCTCTACTGAGAATAGAATAACAAAGCAGAAATATTCACAAGTGCTGGTGACATGTAGTATTGTATGATTTATTCACTGGTGTTCTTTTAGCCAAAACTCACAGAAACATAAAAGGAATTCATATTTCAAGACGTCTGGTTTAATGAAAAATTCAAAGAAATGCTGCCTTCAGTCGAAATCGTTCAAGGATATGGATGCAGTGATGGAGCAAAATTGTGCCTTCCAACCATCTATGCAAAATGTTATGTACTTAGCTGCCTCCTGAGTAATCCTTGGGAATTTTGTTTCATTTAATATTCATTTTAACACCATAAAATCATAAATACAATGATATCATGTTACAGAGAATCCCTTGGTATAGTGAAGACTTCCTGAAGTGTTGGTTTCTCTCCAGTAAAGACACATCTATATATTAATACACAAATTTCTGTTACAGCAAATCATTCAACAACGTAGCTTAGTTCAATGAAAATATTATTTAAAGAAAGCTTCCCCATCTGTTCTATCTTTTAATTAAAAATATAAAATTAAAGTAATTCATGACTGTACAACAAACAATAAAAGCAATGAGATACATACTTTTAACATGATATACAACTTTATCCATTTTCATTCAACCGAAATTTATTCAGTATAACTTGAGCCCAGGTAATAATTGTTATGTTTCAGGCAAAAACCAGAAAAAAGTGCCTTAACTCTTTATAAAGGGGCTTTCTGCCCCGTGACAAACAGAAATTCATATAAAAGGGTTTCACTGTAATTAGTGTTGTTTGAATTGCCTGGTCTGATCCAAAGCAAATTGTCTGTGGAGAGCAGCAGGGCTGGATTATTTATCAACTGTCTGAGCAATTAAGAAACAGTTGGCTGCAATATGTTATTTACAAATGAATACAACATTTCTTCATTTTAAATTCTATTTCTTCATGATTGTAAGCAAGGCATAATTGGTGTTTGAGGTGATTTAAAATATTTATTTTAATATTGTATTTCTTGACATCATATTGAAGCAGACATTGCTGTTAAACATTTCTATAAAGAAGAAATACATTGGATATTATATATTTCCAAAAGTTTGGGTTCAGAAAAGGATGTTTCTTGTCTTTATCATATCATTGTTTAGTTAACAGTAGAGTGTATGTGTGAGCTTTGGAGCCACAGACCTGTGTTCAATTCCTGGCTTTGCTTTTAACAGCTGTGTGGCCTTGAACAACTTACTGAAAGTCTCTCAGTCTTGATTTCCGTTCTTAGAAAACTGGTCATTACATGCTTCATTGAGTTATCGTGAAGAGTAAAATGAGATAAAGTATCTAAGGTGCTCAGGACATAGTTAATAGTCATCATGAAAGGGATTATCAGTAGTGCTCATGTTACACATTTTTTAGTTAAAAGTATGTAATTTAACTATAAGTAAAATTCCAGGCCGGGCCTGGTGGCTCATGCCTGTCATCCCAGCACTTTGGGAGACCGAGGCAGGCGAATCACGAGGTAAGGAGTTCAGACCAGCCTGGCCAACATGGCAAAACCTCGTCTCTACTAAAAATACAAAAAATTAGCTGGGCGTAGTGGCAGGCCCCTGTAATCCCAGCTACTCAGGAGGCTGAGGCAGGAGAATCGCTTGAACTCGGGAGGCGGAGGTTGCAGTGAACTGAGATTGAACCACTGCATTCTGACAGAAAAAAAAAAAAAAAAAAAAAAAAGTAAAATTCCAAAAAGTATAAAGGGCCCAATTTTATTACAAACTAACAGGAAAAAGAGATTCAGATTTTGAACCAAAGAATTCTGAATCCTGTATTAAGAGGTGAGAAAGCACTTTGATTCTCATATAACAGTCTTAATTAATTGATTAAGCATGATACCACTAATTGATACCACATTTATTCTCAATTGTCTAGCCCAGATGCTTTAGAAAGTACTGAAAGAAGCATATGCAACACAGTATTTTATTATCCACTTACATGAGGTACTAGAATAGTCAAATTCATAGAGACAGAAAGTAGAAAGTGGTTACCAGGGACTGGAGGGAAAGGAGAGTTATTATTTAACATGACAAAGTTTCAATTTGGGAAGGTGAGAAAGTTCTGGAGATGAACAGTGGTGATGGTTATGTAACAGTGTGAATATTCTTAATGCTACTGAATAACACAGTTAAAAATGAAGTGGTAAATTTTATGCTACACATATTTCACCATAATTTTTTTAAAAACTAAAAAAAACCACATGTGAATGTGAACTGCATTTCCATAAGCTTTCTAAGAGATACATATAAACACTGTAAACTTTTGTAAAATTTTATCTTTGTTTTTATATTCTGAAAATGATGATTATTTGTTATATTAACATTAACCCTTTGGGTTACTTGAACAGTTAAAATATAACTCATAGAAAGGCTCTAGTTCTTAAAAAATTATTTTCTAGAATTCTGTCTTAAAAGTTTTTTTTTTTTCATTCCATGAAATTGGGTGAGGAAAGCATATTATACCTACCAAATGTTAATAACATATCCAAGAATGACAAGCCATTTTAATGTCTCAGCAGGCAATATTCTTATTTATTAATTACCTATTACTTTATCATCAAGATATCAAGTCTACTTTAAAGGGGAAGATTAAATATCTGAGGTCAAAATTAAGTACAACAGAAGTAGATTGTTTTATTGGAGTGGAAACATGGTGCACAATTTTAGATGTTCACCAAATGTTTGTTGAATAAATGAAGAAAAAGAGGGAGGGGAAAAGAACAGGAAAGACTGGGAGAATTGATGTCTTGCATTTACATCAGATAGGATAGGAAGAATTCCTGGGATTAAAAAATAACATTTGAACATTATCATCCATTTGTTAGCTCTATGTGGCCTTTGTCATATTACCTAGCTCAATTTTTAGAAAGCTTCTGAAATTTTTTAGAAGGAATATATTCCTTTTGAAAACATAATTAATTTTCTGACTGGTTGATATACATATGGATCTTTTAGACTGAGCTCTTATTCAATGGAATTAGATCAGAGAGGTTATACTTATTATTTATAACTGGTGTCCTTTCTGATTTGTTGTCCATGACCTGTGATGAGTGACCCCACTTACACATGGTTAAGTATTTTGAATGTTATCCTGCCTGTAAGACAAACTTCTGAGAACTCAGTTTCACCATTGGCTATGTTGGTTTTCTATTTTATATTGAGGATTTGATTCTTTCATTTTTACCTATCATTTCCAACTAATCCCTGGGCTTTGTCAAGTCTTCTTTTCCTGTGACTGAACAACCTACGGTCTTCATACCTGCTTAATATTATGTTTAATCCATTTGGAACACCTCTTCTAGATTAATTTCATGAAGTATTGCTTTTATCAACTCCTTTTTTGAATTTTTAAAATCATAGAATTTCAATAGTTTCCAAGTGCTTAAAGCAAGGCATCCTAATTGGGCTGACTGATGAAACTTACACACTTGAGTATTTCAGATCACTAGGAGAGAGAGAGAGATAAAGTTACAAGCTAAGGCACATGACACTTAACTGTTTTATTTCTCTAGTAGGATAATGATTACTGATGAGAGTATATCCTGTATTTAAGTTTCGTTTTTCTCTATCAAGTGAATTACAATGGGGGTGCGGGACAAATGAGAACTACTCTCTTACAGGTCAAAGTGATAAGCAAAATTCACCACAATCAGGTGCCAGTTGCTTTTCTCCAATTATGCCTCCCTATTCCTTTCCCTTAAACTTCAATCTGATCAAATTACTGCACATTTTTTTCTTCTCCACTTTAATATTCATATGACTTTGCTTGCCTGAAGTGTCTTACCATTCCTTTCTAGCTGTCCAAATCCTATCTCCCCTGTTATCCTTATAAGCATTTATTTATAGGAGAAACTACCTTTTCTTCCCTACTACAAGTGCTACCAACTGGAATAAGAAGCTAGCGTTCTCCTAACTCCAAGGGTACTTTCAAACCATGGCAAACCAGTAGGATGAACTTCTTAGGCTTCTGAATCTCACTATCCTTTATCTCTCCTTCTTGCCCTCCCAACCTGCTCCCGCTACAGGGTACAAAGATTTTGGGCCAGGCATGGTCGCTTACGCCTTTAATCCCAGCATTCTGGGAGGCTGAGGCGGGCGGCTCACTGGAGATCAGGAGTTCAAGACCAGCCTGGCCAACATGGTGAAACCCTGTTTCTACTAAAAATACAAAAAAGCAAATTAGCCGGGCGTGGTGGTGGGCACCTGTAATCCCAGCTACTCAGGAGGCTGAGACAGGAGAATTGCTTGAACCTGGGAGGCAGAGGTTGCAGTGAGCGATCACACCACTGCACTCCAGCCTCAGCAACTGAGTGAGACTCCATCTCAAAAAAAGATTTTTGACACCTAGGTTAAAGTCTTATTCTTCATTGGAACTTCTGCCACTATCCCAAGACTTTTCATATACATGTCAACAGCACATTCAATTCCCTAATCTTACAATTACCCACCTTTTCCAGTCCCAATGGCCCCCCGCTTCAGTTTAGCCTTATGTTCCCAAAGCATGCTCCAGACTTTGTCAACTATGACCATTCCACCTCTTGTTTTAGACCCAGACTGCAAATTCTTCTCCGTGAAGCCCTAGAGGCTTAATTTCTATTAAAAGACTGTTTCACCTACTCTAAACAAATCTAGTACAGATCTCTTCTTTTCCTCAGTTTTAAAATCCTTCTTCACATATTTTCATGTACAATATACAATAACTGCATTTTTTTTGTTATATGAACATACCATAAGTTATTTAATCTTTCCTTTATTGTTGAGCATTTTGGTTGAAAACCAAGAAAATATGAGCTTCAAGGATGAAATGATCAACCATTTCAAGAGCAAAACATTTAAAGTAATATATATTTATAATAATTTTGAGTAACGTATCTAGATAACACGATGAGATCAACTGGCATCATTTGGTAGATTGAAAAATACAAAAGAAATATATGCATTAAAGTGATAAGAATGAAACCTTTAGAAGCCATGCACAATGGATAACAGATCTGATGAGCCTGAGTTTTTGTTCATTTCCATATTAGGGCCATCCACATTTCATAATTTTGAGTATAATTATTAAATTAATTTCTAATCAAGTAATTATGAGTATTTTGTGCATATGTTTTGCCTTCTTTGCTGGCAATTGATGACAATTGGTCATTATCAACAGTTCTTTTTTTTTTTTTTTTTGAGATGGAGTTTCACTCTCATCACCCAGGCTGGAGTGCAATGGCAAGATCTTGGCTCACTGCAACCTCTGCCTCCCAGGTTCAACTGATTCTCCTGTCTCAGCCTCCTGAGTAGCTGGGATTACAAGTGCTCACCACCATGCCTGGCCAATTTTTGTATTTTTAATAGAGATGGGGTTTCACTATGTTGGCCAGGCTGTTCTCAAACTCCTCACCTCGGGTGATCTGCCCACGTTGGCCTCCCAAATTGCTGGGATTACAGGAATCAGCCACTGCACCTGGCCTCAACAGTTCATTTTTAAAATACCATTTTTTCCATAAAAAAGAATTAACAGCCAATTATATTCTTTCTCCCAGTTACCAGTAATATTATCTTCAAGATTAGGTGAACCAAATCTAAACTTATAATTATGATGAAAATGTGTTGTTAAAGTTTTAAATTAATATTAGTAACTCAGAGTCTTAAGTTGTCCTGTCTTTGGAGTTTAGACCTTAAGGAAATATATACATATATGTATGTTTCAGTTTTCCAGTATGACACTGAAAGGTGAAGAATGCTGCCTTATTATCTTATAACTGATTTAGAAGTCCTATAAAGAAAAATATCAAAAATATTGGGCATTTTCTCATCTAAAAATAAACATGTGTTCATCTAATGAAGAGAAAGAAAAACATCTATGGAAGCAACTATGTCAATCTCTTATCAGTTTTACAACTAGTGACTGGTATTTTATACATTTTTGCCAATCATGAGAAGATCAAATTGTTGGCATTTATCATAACAACATACAATGGAATTTGATGGTACGTGTAATCTTTTTTCCCATTTAAAGTTAATAAAACTTTGATTGTTCCTCTTTTAAATAATCATATATGAAAACATTGAAAGAAGTGTTATAATGGTAAGCCATGTATGAATACTGGGAACCTTGATTTCATTAATATAATGTTATGTTTATAATTTGATTAATTTCTTTTTTATTGTAAATTAATCTTTGTAATTTTTCTAAATTAAATAGCTCTACCATAGGCTATTAATACATTTCAACAAAAAGTTTTAATTAAATTGAGTTTTAATGTGGTTGCCATACATATGTTCTTCACTAGATGATCTCAATTTAAAAACGTAACATTGACCTGTCTAGGACTACAGTTATATATCATTATTTTATAACACCTCATATCAAACTAATTATGTACTACAATAGCCTTTATACTTCTCTGCTCTCAGACTATTCAAAAATAGCACATTTGATGTTAAACATAATGTAAATTGAGTAATGATAAAATATAAAAAAGGAAAGCAAATTTAAAAGTATAACAAAATATGTACAAGCCATCCTATTTAGTTTTTACAGATAAATTCACTCAGGGAACTCGCAAATTGTTAGTGCTCTAAAAGAAGCAAATTAAAGGATATTTCTACATTTTTCTGGTACTATTGTTTAAAAGAATGACTTATTTTTATTTCCCCATTTATGAAACGAATGCGGTAAGGAAGGGGTAAGGAAAAGCTAACTAGAACACTACACAGCTAAAACAAGATGGGTCCCCAAATAGTAGGACTTTTTGATTGTACAATGAAATGAACAGGCCACAGTAAAAAACCAAGAGTTCAGCATGCATAAAATGCATGTGCACTGAGCACATGCACCAGGTGACAATAAGTTTGTTACTAATAAAAAGAAGAATCAGAGCACATCCTCAATAATAGGAAATAATTTTCACAGCTGTGACCCAACAGTTCTGTACCCCTAAGATAGGCAAATTTGGGTTATGTTGCTAGATATAGCAGCATGAAAGTCAGCAGAAAGGCCTAAAATGGAAGTTGAAAAGAAGAACAAAAACAACAGTCATACAGGAAGCAAAAAGGAGCCAAACACATCACAAAACAAGACTGGAATAGCTCTATTATTGTGGGTTAATGAAGTCACTGTAGTGCAGAGCACATGACCCTTTAGGACTTGATAAGCTATTTGATGTCACCATGAGAATTATTTAAAAGCTGGATAGAAATATTTTGGTATAGGAGAATTTTGAGGAAAGTTGACTTTCCCCATTAAAGAGATCCTAGAACTTGTATCTTTTCACAGTCCTCTTTCTGCTTCAACTTCACATTTGATACTACTGACAACTCCAAGTTTCCTATAAGTTTTCTCCTCTGATCCCCGTGATATAATATCACTCTATTTTCCTGTTTATTCTCATTTTTAATTCCCTTTCCTCTTCCTAAATCCTACCTAATGCATTCCACAAGCCTCAATTCTTAGACACCATTCTGTACTGTTCACATACTTTTTTCATTAGGTAGAAACTCCTGTCATCTTATAACTATGGATCTAAAATTTTATCTCCAGTGCCGACCTTTAATCTAAGCTCCCATTCAATAGTTTGGTTTAACAAATATTTGTTGAGTTCTAATTTTGATGTGTGAGAGATTTTGCTGAGTTTGCACCATCGCCTTACAAGATATCACCACATGGAGGTGTACTAACATCATAACAAACTCCAAAAGCTCCAAACATCTTTTTGTAAGCATAACCAAGTAACCCATTCAGAATGTTTCTTATAAACATCCTTGCTTTCGTTATCATTATAACTATCAATCAGCTTTGCTGAGATAAAAATACAACTATCACAGTAGGTTGCAAAACAACAAAAATTTATTTCTTACTCACACTGCATGTGAGCTAAGGTTCCCTGTAGCTATGTCCCACATATCTCTTCATCTCAGCCCTAAGGTTGAAGGAGCAAGCTGGATCTAAGGTATGCCATTCTTCTACCAGAGGGAAAGACTGAGAACACTTCTTTAAAGCTTCAGTTTGGGTGTGGCGTATATCCCATCTGCTCACAACACACAGCCAAGCCCCACATCAGTGGGATGGGTATGAATCATCCTTTCTATTAAGAAGAGGAGATGGGATGACTAATTTTGAACAAGAATACAATCCACCCTGGCACATATCGATGTTAATCATCATCTACATTGACCATAGCAAACATCTTCCAACTTGTATCCCAGTGAATCATTTATTTATCCAGTTGGTAAAAATTTCAGTAGGCCTTTTATGTGTCAGTCACTGTGATATTTTTGAGATATAATAAATAGGCTCATCACTGCTACCCAGGAGCTTCCAATCAAATGAGATGTAAATAAACAAATGTATCAGTGAGACAAATGCCCACATGACAAGCATTTAGAAGACAAAATTAATATTTTCAGTATTCCTGAATTTTATTTTCTATTAGATTGGCAAAAGTTGATCTTCAAGTAAAGTCTTGAGGGATACGTAGGAAATCAGAGCAATGAGAGGCACGTTAGAGTAAAGAAGAGCATTCCAGGCAGAGGGAACAGCATTTGCCAAAAATCTTTAGGTGATAAGGACACTGCATACTTGGGCAATGGCAAGTAGTTGAATATGACTAAAGCGTATTTATACAGGTATAGCAAGAAGTGACATTAGATAAGAAGCAATGGTTAGACTATGGAAGACCTCACATGTCATGTGAAAAAGCAAGGACTTTACATTGTATGCTATGGGAAGGAGGACTACAGGCATGGCAGTAAAATGATGCAGTTTAGTTTGGAATCAAGAGACTTTTAAGAGGGAAAGTAAAAATGATTTGATGACCAATAGAAGGTGGGGTAGGGAACAAGAGGTGGTAGAGAGTCTAGGATGACTGTTTCTTTGGGTTCGATTTCTGGTTGAATTGCAGTACTATTTACCTGAAATAAAGGACTATAGGAGGAGCCAGTTTGGGCCACCTGAGGGACATCTAGAGAAGACTTTTAGTATTTAGTATGTGGATCTATATAGATAAATATGGATCGGGAGCTGAGAACCCTAGGCACATCATTTAGTCTCCCTAAGTACCAATTTCTTCATCTATAAAACAGATACCACCTGCACATTCTTCTTAACAGAACCATTGCTCATGACATAATGAGACAGTGTTTGCAAAAACTATTTTTAAATTAAAAAATCATTTAAAAATATATTAATATAAAATTATTTTATAAAAGTCACACTGAACTCCTTACCAACCTTCTGTTATTCCCCACTGTCTGCATAATTTAGAGCAACTATCTGTTTCTGTATATGTTATGCTCATTCCTAATTTCAAAATTTCATTCATGTTTTCTTCCCAAAGGTTAGCACAACTGTCATTTCCTTGACCTTCAGAGCCTATGCTAACTTCCCACCTGAATACTTATTACCTCCATTTATGTGTGTGTGTGTGTCTGTGTGTGTGTGTGTTTTGATGGGCAAAGTCTCCTTTAAATTGACTTTCTTTTTAAATTAATTTATTTAATAGATAATACATTCACATTGTTTAAAATTCAAACGCTACAAATGAGTTGACATTGAAGTCTCTCTCCCATGCCTGTCCCTCAACTGCTCAGTTCTCTTCCCCCCAGGCAGTTAATATCATCAGGTTTTTTGTGTGTGATCTTTCCAGAGATCCTTCCAGAGTCAAGCAAATTAAATCAGTGGCTTTCAAATCATGCCCTGGTGGCTCAGGTGACAATAGAAAACACAGGAAAAGAAATGAAGCAGTTGCATTTGTCTAGCTTCCAAAATAGTTGCACTGCCTATACATTGCATGGGTCTATTTTGCATACTATAAAGGAATACTGAGATAAACTAATTCATTTATTTATTATTATTATTATTATTTGAGACAGAGTCTCCCTCTGTCGCCCAGGCTGGAGTGCAGTGGCGCGATCTTGGCTCACTGCAAGCTCCGCTTCCCGGGTGCACGCCATTCTCCTGCCTCAGCCTCCAGAGTAGCTGGGTAGCTGGGAGTACAGGTGCCCACCACCACGCCCGACTAATTTTTTGTGTTCTTAGTAGAGACAGGGTTTCACTATGTTAGCCAGGATGGTCTTGATCTCCTGATCTTGTGATCCACCCGCCTTTGCCTCCCAAAGTCCTGGGATCACAGGCGTGAGCCTCTGCACCCAGCCCCAGACAGACTAATTTATATATAAAAAAGAGAGGTCAATTTGGCTCATCTGTACTTGGTATCAGCCTCTGCTCAGCTTCTGGTGAGGGCTCAGGATGCTTTTACTCATGGTGGAAGGTAAAGGGAGAGCAGGCATGTCACATGGCAAAAGAGGGAGCAGTTCAAGCTGCCAGATCCCTTTAAACAATCAGCTCTCACATGAATTAACACAACCAGAACTCACTCATTACTGTGGGGAGGGGACCAAGTCTTTCATGAGGGATCCTCCCCCATGACCCAAACACCTCCAACCAGGCCCCACCTCCAACACTGGGGTTATATTTCAACATGAGATTTAGAGGGGACTGATATGGTTTGGCTGTGTCCCCACCCAAATCTCACGTTGAATTGTAATAATCCCTTGGTGTCAAGGGTGAGGCCAGATGGAGATAACTGAATCATGGGGGCAGTTTTCCTCATACTGTCCTCATAGATAGTGAACAAGTCTCACAAGATCTGATGGTTTTATAGGGGCCTTTTCCTCCTTTTGCTCATTCTCTCTTGCTTACCACCATGTAAGACATGCCTTTCACCTTCCACCATGGTTGTGAGGCCTCCCCAACCATGTGGAACTATGAGTCCGTTAAACTTCTTTTTCTTTATAAATGACCCTACCTCAAGTATGTTTTTATCAGCAGCATGAAAACAGACTAATACAGGGACAAACATTCAAACTAGATCATATCTCTTTTACACATAGGACTAAGAATTTTGCTAAAATTTTAGTTAGAGGTGGTTCTATTACTAAAGTTTTTAAATGACTGTTCTATACCATTCATTTTATAACTTAATCATATACTGTATGATATTATTATTATATATAACTGTAAGGCCAAAAAAATTATGCAGCAGAAATTAAGAAAATGATGATTTAAGCAAACTTAATATAGGATTAAGGGTGTGACAGTGCAGAGGTTCAAACAGTATCCTCAACTCATGTCCCACTGCCCAACCCAAGAAAATAGCAGATCATTTCATGCACTCTTGCTTCAGAAGGTTTACATGTGATTGTCCATTCCTGGCTTTGTTTTTCTAAAACCTAAGCTTTGAGGCAATATGTTGGTGGAAGGTGGGCAGAGCAGTGTGAGGTGTAAAAGAAGTGGTGTGGGCATAGGATGAAAAGAGAGGAAAGATTCCACATGCCTAGGAAAGAATTGAATGTTAGCTTTCTGATATGAAGCAATACAGCATTTGGCATTCCTATGGCTCATTCTCTCTTGCTTGCCACCATGTAAGACATGCCTTTCACCTTCCACCATGGTTGTGAGACCTCCCCAACCATTTGGAACTATGAGTCCGTTAAACTTCTTTTTCTTTATAAATGACCCTACCTCACCTGGGAGGTGGCTAAAACTCTAGGGGTAAGCTTCATGGCAGCTGTGGGGAAGATGGGCTTCTAAGCACTAGGGATATCAACTCTGGTAAAAATTCCCATTCCCTTAATGTGGTTCAGCAGCCATAGAGTCTTCTAAGGATTAACTTGGAAGGTTCAAACACAATGTCTTGGACAGTGGACATCTTTTGAATGAAGGCTCCATGAAGGCAGGAACCTCTGATACGCTGGCACAGGTTAAGTCCCACAGGACCTCCCTATAAGGAGAAAAATCCCCAATAAGGGCTGAGATTGAATTGCCTACCAGCTCAATATATAAGGATTTTGAAATCAGGTCAAACTGACTTTGAGAACTCTTCTCCACATAACAGTAATAGTAATAACAGCAATAGCAGTGTGTCCCTGAGGAAGGAAGCTGAGCATCAGATTCTTCAGCTATAAAATAGTGATGATATTCATAGGGTTGGTGTAAGGCTATCCCTAGTTGGCATGCACATGAAGAATGTAAAATGCTTAATGCAATATTACACTTTCACTAGGCAATCAAGAAATGGGAGCTATTTTAATCTCATTTGATAATTATTTATTGAGATGCCATTATGATTCTGTTTCATGCCTTATGTTAGGCAGTGTGTACACAATGGCGAAAATAAATAAATACATACATGCATACATACATAAATCAGACCTATCTTCAAGGAGCTTAGAGCTTACCAGATTTAAAAACCATCACGAACAAATCTAAATGAGGAAAAGCTTCATGTTTTGATTTTGTTTTCAAAAGAACCAAAAAATAATTAGATCCCAATCTGGAGAATCATTTGGTGATTATGCTGGGTGATACCCTTTTGATCAAATCCAGTTGAGATGCTAAAGTAACAAAACAAATATTCTTAGGTGGCTTATTATTTGAACTTTTAAAAGTATTTTTTTAACCAGCAACCCCAGCATCATTAAAATAAATACACATTCCCAAGGTGAATACTTTGAAAACAGTTACTGAAATGTATTAACTCTTATATGTTTGATTAAAAAGAGGTCTCAGCCTGGTGCAGTGACTCATGCCTGTAATCCCAGCATTCTGAGAGGCCAAGGAGGGTGGATCACCTGAGGTCAGGAGTTCGAGACCAGCCTGGCCAACATGGTGAAACCCTATCTCTACTAAAAATACAAAAACTAGCCGGGCGTGGTGGGGGGATACCTGTAATCCCAGTTACTTGGGAGGCTGAGACAGGAGAATTGCTTGAACCCAGGAACGTCTTATATGCACAAGTATACTCTACTGTCTTTGTCCATACCATTGACATACAACCTCGATCGCTTATAAATAATGGGACTAAAGGTGCTCATTACTCCACAGAATACCTTAATTTCTTGGTCATCCTGGTTAAGTAATAAGATTCTATCAAAAATTGGTTTGAAGAAGTTCCTAGTGAGAAAACCAAGGACTATTTGAGCACCAAACCATTTAGTGAGAGTAGTTGACTATAACCCACCCATTGAATAAAATAGGAATCCAATGACTTCATACTCATATAAATACATGAATAAATAAATAAATGAGAGAGAGGAAAATCTCTTATAGCAAAATGCTGGTAAGTAAATGTAGGAGAAACAATGGAATTAGAAAATCTCTGTTGGACCACTATAGTAATAATTGATTCTGGTAAGAATCATCATTGTATGCTAAACCTAGCACACAAAAGTTTAATGAGGAAAAAGATGTATACATAGCATTTAAATATCCCCTCATGAGAGACAAATAGTAAGTTGATAGTGTAGAAACCCGAGAGACCCTACTTTAAACAAAGTTAACAACATTTATTGGACAAACTGATGACATATGCATCATAATATGATGTATTGAGATGTATTTGTGCTAAAAATGCATAACCAGAATCTAACACTGAAGAAACACTAGCAAACAAAAATTGAGAAATAATCTGAAAAATAACTAGTCTGTACTCTTCAAAAATATTAGGGTTATGAAAAGTGAAGACAGACTAAAAAATTATTCTAGATTAAAGGTGACTAAACAGACACAACAAATACTAACTACAAAGTGAAATCCTAGTTTGTACCCTGAAAAAGATTTTTTGCTATAAATGACATTACGGGTACAATCAGTAAAATGTGAATAGCGTCTATACAATAGTTTTGTACAGATGTCAATTTCCTGATTTTAATATTGTAATAAGATTATGTAAGGTCGGGTATGGTTGCTTACGCCTGTAATCCCAGCATTTTGGGAGGCCAAGGTGGGCAGATCATAAGGTCAGGAGATTGAGACCATCCGGCTAACATGGTGAAATCCCGTCTCTACTAAAAATACAAAAATTAGCCAGGTGTGGTGGTGGGCACCTGTAGTCCCAGCTACTCGGGAGGCTGAGGCAGGAGAATCGCTTGAACCCAGGAGGCAGAGGTTGCAGTGAGCCGAGATTGTGCCATTGTACCCTGGGGCAACAGAGCAAGACTCTGTCTTAAAAAAAAAAAAAAAAAAAGATTATGTAAACAATATGCATGCAATATATTGAGAGATAAGGGGACATAACTTCTGTAACTTTGTGTCAAATGAATAAAATAATGTATATAGAGAAAAAATGTATACAGAGAAGAGGAAATAATGCGAATTTTTTCACTTGATTAAAAAAATGTGAGTGGAGAATATATGGAAGTTCTTTGTACTAGTTTTGCAACTTTTCTGTAAATCTGATTTTTTTTTTCAAAATTTAAAATTTATTTTAAAGTGGCCTGAATGTAAATGATAGCACAATAAATTTTAAAAATCATATGCCACCTGGGCACAGTGGCTCATGCCCGTAATCCCAGCATTTCGGGAGGCAGAGGCAGACAGATCACTTGAGGCCAGGAGTTGGAGACCAGCCTGGCCAACATGGTGAAACCCTGTCTATACCAAAAATACAAGAAAATTAGCCGGGCGTGGTGGCAGGTCCCTGTAATTCCAGCTACTCGGGAAGTTGAGGCAGGAGAATCGTTTGAACCAGGGAGGCAGAGGTTGCAGTGAGCCAAGATCACACCACTGCACTCCAGCCTGGACAACAGAGCAAGACTTTGTCTCAAAAAAAAACAATAATAAGTAAATAAGAATAAATAAATAAATAAAGATCATATGTCAAAATTGGAAAGAAAGAAGAAAAAGAAGGGAGAAAGAAGGTGGAGTAAGAAAACTTATGTTTAAAAATAGTATTTAAAAGCCATCAACAGGAATTTCACATACAAAAGAAGCACTGATATTTGATTACATTTTTTCCATAGCTGTGAGACAAATGGACCTAAATATGAAATAAAACTTCTGTATCAAAATGGTATAAATTAGAATATGGAATATATACTGTAGCCAATGGAATTCTTTGGTTTTATGTGTCTTTAAATAGGAAATACGGGTTTTTCACATGTATACCAGATAAAAGGTTATTACCAAAATTCCTGGCAATCAAACTGAAAAAATAAAAGAAGAAAAATCAAATCTCTCCTTTACTATTTAAGAATATGACATTATGCCCAGGAAACATCTATAACACTTCCTTTTATATGACTTCATCTGCTTCCATTGGCTCTATCCAATGTCAGCAATTGTCAAAGATTCCTAAAACTATTGTTTCTACAACCACACTCATTTTTTCAGAAGAGCATCTCATGAAGATCATGCAAATTTAACTCTTCAACAATATAGAAGAGTATATATTTAACTATATTAATTTTAGTATATAAACACAGAGACATAGACAATATGAAGGAAATACAAATTATCCTGACCACCTTTAATATTCTAAAATATCAAGTTGTAGATTCTAGAGTTATCATTTGAATAGCACTTTAGATGGATTGATAGTGAATCCAATATCTACACTTAACCCCTGAAAGTCTCTTTTCCCTCTTCAGTTTTCTTTCCTATTTATTATAAATACAGCTTTAAAGACATCTGTCTTTGTGTTTCTTTGCTGTCCTCCTAATTTCTATTGTCAATAACTCTAAGAAAGACAAGCTTCAAAACACAGGAGGTTTCCTGAGTCACTGTATAAAAAGCGTATGCCTACGTATCTATCTATCTATCCACACACTACACTCACTCACATATAATAAAATCATCACGTGATTATGCATAAGTGAGAGAAATGTAAAATTTGGAGCTAATCTGATTTGAAAATCTCTCACTTATATTACTCCAAGCAAACTGCCTCGATAGTTTTTGAATAATACTAACAACAGCGTCACAAATGAAAAACTACCATTTTTGAGCACCGCCTACGTGCCAATCACAGTTCCGGGTGTTTTACGTACAGTGTTTCACTTAATTTTAACAAAAATCCGCCACACATTCTTATCTTCATTTTAAAGACAGGGGACATAAGCAAGGTCCACACAGGTTAAATAACTTGCCCACAGTCATCAAACCTCCGTCATCAGGTCTAAAGCCTGTGCTCTTTCTACAGTTCGGTGAGAGTCAAAAGGTAGGTACAAGACTCAGAGATATTGCATAATTAATGCTTACCACAGTATCTGGCACCTAGCATATACTCTGTAACTATAAGTTACATCTTCTTCCCAATTTTTCCGTTCCAAAATGTTAAGCAGAAACAGAAATAGACGCATTTGATTTCAGAACAATTCAAAGAGTTACTTTTTAAAATGATGTTTTTAACCAAAATCAAGACAGGAGAAGGGAAAAAAAAGTTTGGCTGGGCATGATGGCTCACACCTGTAATCCCAGCACTTTGGGAGGCCGAGGTAGGCAGATTGAGGTCAGGAGCTCGAGACCAGCCTAGTCAATATGGAGAAACCCATCTCTACTAAAAATACGAAAAGATTAGCCAGGTATGGTGGCTGGGGTCTGTAATCCCAGCTACTTGGGAGACTGAGGCAGGAGAATCGCTTAACCCAGGAGGCAGAGGTTGCGGTGAGATGAAATCATGCCATTGCACTCCAGCCTGGGAAACAGAGTGAGACTCTGTCTCAAAAAAAAAAAAAAAAAAAAAAAAAAAATTACTATACTCAGACTGCTGACCAATCAGTGTCAATTTTTGGCTTCTACCAGTAAAGGGAGCACAGCATAGCAGAAACAGAATTGTTGTTCATTCTTCTATTCATCGATATAAGTGCTAATTATCTAATATATGCCGGGCACCATGCTCTGAGAGTGCAACGCTAATGAGACATAGTCTCTGTCCTTACGGAGATTAGGCAGAGGATCTTGGCAATTACCAGACAACTGTGCCCAATGTAAAAACTTCTATAGCAACTGTAAGGTTGCTACGTATACTAAATGTACCATTATGCGTTCATGGACAAGTGGATGAGACTCAGTTTCCTAACCTGTTCCTTGTTAAAAGTAACAACAGTTACTTTTAATAAGTATCCTAACATACGAATTAAGTAATTACACAAAATGCCTGGTATACAGCAGTTGTTTAATAAACAATAGCTAGTATAAAAGTACCATATAATCTTTGTTGCTTTCCAATAATAATTAATCACAAATAAATTTGTGATATATCCACAAATACGTTTAACTTTCCATAAAAAACCATTCTGGAATGATACATCATTTATTAAATTAGTTAAATCTTATTTATACCCATGAAACAAAATTTATCAGAAAGTCCTGAAGAGAAGACAAAAGAAGGCTTATTGTTTGCTTTGACCAATTTAGCGTCCTTATGAGGATATTTATTGACTGTGTTCTGGGCAAGGCATTAGCCTAAAATGTTGGTGATCCAAAAAGGAAGTGGGCTGTAGTGCCCACTCTCAAAAAGCTCACCATCTACAAAGTACAGACAATCATCAATAAATAAGCATAAATGCATATACTGTGAAAAGTACTTCAAGCAAAAATAATATCAGTGTAGTTTGGGTACCAAAAAAATGGGTCAATTATCCATGGAAATATCAGAAAATGCTTTCAAGAAGAGGTCTCATACTAGAAAGTAAGCCCAATTTTGTCCTTACATAAATACTCATCATCAGTAATTTCCAAACTATATGGAAATATGACTAAGGTGAATAAATTACAGTATATTGTACAATTCAAATGCTAACATATGTACATTTTATATTTACCTGCACAGTTAGTTGATATTGCTTTCTGCCTAAGAAACTTCTCCACCATTTTTGAATAATTGTTACAATCCTGTTTAAATGCCTAGGATAAAAAATATGCTTATTAGTATCCTTTCATTGAAACAAGGAGGTCAGTTAAATCTTTGTTAGAATACTCTCCTACAATTCAAGAATGCAAATTCAAAAGCAAGTTTATGTGCACTTTTAAAGAGTAGAAAGTTATTGTGGGATAGACTTAATCGTTTCTAGAAGTAGAAGAAAACAGCATTGGTAACTAACCGTTATTTCTTTGGGGCTTATTATTACACAATACTTAATTCCAATTCTACTTCAATACTTACTTTTTAAAATATTTCTGAATGTTAAGACTATAAAACAGGTCACAGTGACATGTTGCGAAATAAGCCAGGCACTATTGATGTAAATCATTATTAGCAATTAGAAATAATTCATGAGGGTCAGGCACAGTGGCTCATGCCTGTAATCCCAGCACTTTGGGAGGCCAAGGCAGGTGGATCACCTGAGCTTAGGAGTTTGAGACCAGCCTGACCAACGTGGTGAAACCGCCCCCATCTCTACCAAAAATACAAAAAGTAGCCAGGTGTGGTGGTGCACGCCTGTAGTCCCAGCTACTCTGGAGGCTGAGGCAGGAGAAACGCTTGAACCAGGGAGGCAGAGGTTACAGTGAGCTGAGATCGTACCACTGCACTCCAGCCTGGGCAACGGAGCAAGATTGTCTCAAAAAAAAGAGAAAGAAAGAGAGAAAGAGAGAGAGAGAGAGAGAGAGAGAGAGAGAGAGAGAAATGCATGAGGTTAAGAAATAGTTCTCCTCTTCATTCTTTTCCTGTAATCCTCAGTCTATCCAAGCCAACATCATGTTAGTCTGCTGAATTCAAAAATTCTCGATTTGCCACCATGATCCTTAGTTTATATAGTGGCCAAAAAAGAAACCTTGTCTTCCGGGCGCAGTGGCTCATGCCTGTTATCGCCACACTTTGGGAAGCTAAGGCGGGCGGATCACCTGAAGTCGGGAGTTGGAGACCAGCCTGACCAACATGGAGAAACCCTGTCTCTACTAAAAATACAAAATTAGCTGGGCATGGTGGTACATGCCTGTAATCCCAGCTACTTGGGAGGCTGAGGCAGGAGAATCACTTGAATCTGGGAGGCGGAGGTTGCGGTGAACCGAAATCATGCCATTGCACTCCAGCCTGGGCAACAACTCCATCACAAAAAAAAAAAAAAAGAGAGAGAGAAGCCTTGTCTTCACAGTTTAAATTTGCATGTCTAGCTCTTACTAGACAGGATAAGGAAGTTTTATATAGGATATTTCCCAGCCTGATGAGTTATTATTGGAGTAGGTATATTTTCCTCTATCTTATCCAGGAAAATATTTTTAAGAATTGATGGGACACTGAGGGAAAGTTTGGGCACTGAAAAAAAAAGTTAAGATAGAGTTAAGAGTTAAGATAGGGACAAATTTCCATCTCTTTGTAGAGTCAGAATGACATCATCCATGCATCACTTTCTTTTATCTATCAACATGGTGGAAAGGATTGAAACTGTTTTCTCTTTTTCCTCTTTCTTACCAGTCAATGAATTTATTTGCTATAAATACAAACCCAGTCATTTGTAGATCCTTAGGAATTTGGGAAAAGGAATCTGGGCAAGTGTGTTTGTAATATTGAGAATTTTGTTTATTTATTTATTTTGAGGTAGAGTTGCCCTCTGTTGCCCAGGCTGGAATGCAGTGGCACCTTCTCAGCTCACTGCAACCTTCCCCTTCTGGGTTCAAGGGATTCTCCTGCCTCAACCTCCTACGTACCTGGGATTACAGACATGCACCACCACGCCCAGCTAATTTTGGTATTTTTAGTAGAGATAGGGTTTCGCCATGTTGGCCAGGCTGGTCTCGAACTCCTGACCTCAAGTGATCCATCCGCCTCAGCCTCCCAAAGTGCTGGGATTACAGGAGTGTGCCACTGTGCCCGGCCAATATTGAGAATTTTAAAAAGAGATACAGTCAATATAATTTAGTTTGGATAAGAAAAGATCAGAAATATTGTGTATTTCTTTTAAAAGAATACCATACAATTTATTAACTACATTATGAGTAAAATAAAAAATTATTTGAAATGAGCACTGCATGAATAAATTACATTTTCTAAGAAATATATTTTTATGATATATCTGAGGTTTCCATGACAAAACCAATATACCTGATATATGCCCGAACTTGACATCCTCGAAACCAGCTCTGGATTTTAACTGCTGCATCATTCTCCTTTATTCTAAATGGATCTACAACACTAAAACAAAATGTTTAAAAAGCATTTCATTAGTAACCAATATAATTCTAAAGCAAGTGAACCTGTTAAACTTGATTTTTAATTTCTTCCAAAATGATAATTATAAATTCAAATGTCATTTTAAATAACATTAAAATATAAATAAACAAGGCATTTCAAAAATCATGAGCTATGTTTTGAAAATTAACCTTTCTCTGAGAAGCCTCGTGCTTTCAACAGCTTTGCTTTTTTTATTTTGATAATCACCAATTTTACAACTAATTAATTTGCCAGTAATTTTTATTAGGGAGTAAGAAAAAAATGTGTATTTTGACATTATTTTAAAAACATAATCATTTGAATTTACTGTTTAAATGCTACTATACATGTATCATGCAAGACTAAAATGCTCACATATTTCACTCATTCATCAGTTAAATGGGTTGCCTCTAAGTTAAATGAATCCATCACAGAATGCATGTCCCATTAATAGCTGGAATTCTCAGAAAGTCAGGCAGAGGGAGGGACAAAGGGCTTATATAGAGATAAGAAATTCAAGTCAGTGATCCAGATGTGAGACATGTACAACATAGGGAGAATTCACATAAATCAGTAAGATTACGTAAGGTGTAGATTAAGTGTAAAATAAACTGTAAAAACCACACAAGAGAATATATAAATAGTTGCATTACCTGATAATGAACAAAAGGCACCGTGATAAGATTACTATATGACGCAACAAAATCTGCTGGAAATAATTAAGAGTGTAAGACCACTCTAGACAATTAGGAATAGAAGAAAGGAAAGATTCCTTATTGTTGTATATTTGTACTGCATGTAACAAATTACAGAAGAAGTTTGAGTAAGGCACACCCGGTGACTCATGCCTGTAATCCCAGCACTCTGAGAGGCCAAGGTGGGTGGATTATCTGAGGTCAGGAATTCGAGACTAGCCTGGCCAACGTGGTGAAACTCCGTTTCTACTAAAAATACAAACATTAGTCAAGAGTGGTAGCGGGTGCCTGTAATCCAGCTCCTCGGGAGGTTGAGGCAGAAGAATCGCTTGAACCCAGGAGGCGGAGGTTGCAGTGAGCTGAGATAGCGCCATTGCACTCCAGCCTGGGCGACAGAGGGAGACTCCGTCTCAAAATACAAAATATTTTTTAAAAAAGAGGCTTGACTAAAGTGTATTCTGGCATCATATTATTGTCCTCCACGTGGAAAGCAGAACAGCTTAAAGTCCTTTCCTCCAGAGGACTTTCCCTGACTTCCCAGACTACAATTAGGCCTTTCCATGTTACACTCTCACAGCTCTTCATAATATGTACCACAATCATATTTAAAAATTATTTAACAATGGTCTCTTTCACTAAACTTGAAATCATCGCAGGCAGTAATCTTGTCTATTTTGTCTTATACTGTACTCCCCATGGCCTCAGGAGAGAGAAATTGGTGTATACTTCTAACACTCAACCTTTGTCTTACCAAAAATGCTACCTGAGGGAGAAACATGCCTGTTGGCATTTTCTATCCCAGTGAGAAATGCCACTCACAGGCTTCCCTCACTAGATCTACTCCCAACATTGAAACTTCTCCCTACTTTAGGATGACAGAGCTGCTGAGAGCCCATGAGTGCCCCTATCCTCTTAGTAACTTAAACCCTGGGGTGATGATGGGAAAAAGGCAGACATGAAAGGAGCTGTTGAGAGAAATAGAAGGAAACAAATATGTTTTACTAAATAAAACCTTATGTGTCAGGCACTGTTCCTAACATTTTACATACCAGTGAATTAACTCATACGTAATCCTTTCAATACCTCTATGAAGAAGAGAATTATTATCCCTATTTGACTGAAGAAGATACCACTGTGGAGAAAGCATAGTAATATGCCCGAGGTCACATCTTTAGTAAGTGTCACAGCTGGCATTTAATCCTTGGTAGTCCTTCTCTAGAGGCTGGGTTTTTGTTTGTTTTTCTTTTTCTTTTTCTTTTTTTTTTTTTTTTTTTTTGAGATGGAGTCTTACTCTGCTGCCCAGGCTGGAGTGCAGTGGTGTTATCTCGGCTCACTGCAACCTCCACCTCCCAGGTTCAAGTGATTCTTCTGCCTCAGCCTCCGAGTAGCTGGAACTACAGGCATACGCCACCATGCCCGGTTAATTTTTGTTTTTTCAGTAGAGACGGGGTTTCCCCAGGCTGGTCTCGAACTCCTGACCTTGTGATCCACCTGCCTTGGCCTCCCAAAGTGCTAGGATTACAGGAGTGACCCACCGCGCCCGGCTCAGAGGCTGGGTTTTTAACCATCACTGCTTCTAAAGTGGAAGAGAGTAAGAAATGAAAAGAGGAGAAGAAAGGGAAAGTAAAATGGAAGAAAAGGAAAATGCAAAAAAAATCATGTGATCAATTTCTAAATGCAGTATTGAGACTTTGTGGGAAAAGTTAGCACCAATCTCCCTAAAACAATAAAATAAACTGAGAGACTAAGAATATGAAATACTAACATCTAGAGCAACACCCCAAAATTTCAAATTGTACCAAGTGTTAGTGATAAGAACTCATATATATTGCTGCTAAGAAACAGTTTGATCTTTGAACATATACAGAATAATTTTATTTACATAAGTAAAAACCACACAAAACTTAGGGATGTTCATTAAGGATGTATACACATGTAGCAAAATTATAAGGAGAATGATAAAACACAAATTTCAAGACAGAAATGAAGGATGGGGGAAATGAGGAGATTAATAGTTGAAGCCAAGGCAAAAGGCCTTGGTTTTCAGAGTTTTATGCATAATATTAAGGAATTCTAGACTCGATTATCAAAATTTTGACCATGGAAACACATATCCCCAAAGTCTAATAATCTCTGTAAAGATTTACAGTAAAAGATACTAAATAACAATTAAAGAAAAAAAGAAAAAAACAAGGTCCAATCATAAGATACAAGTATAGCGTGCAGTATCATAGAAGTTAATGGGAAGGCATCAAGATGGGAGATCATGATTAAGCAATGTTAAATACTGTGCAGAAGTCCTGAAAAACAAGGTCGTTATTCAACTGGTTGCAGGGTTTAAAGAAATTTTTCATTTTTCTTTTAAAATCTTATCCTGACTAATAACAAGATGGGATAGTGGAACGAAGACACTGTCATTAATGGTCAACATGGAAAAGATACAACAACACAATGTCCAGTAGAGCAGGCAACTCAAAGAAGATAGAGTGTGGAAGAAATAAGAATAATTTCATTCAATAAGGCTAATGTGCAATAAAATTCGTGATAATAGAATACAGCTGTTTCTTATGGTTACTTAAACCTTTTACCATTAATATTTAAACACAACTATACTAGATTTGTTTTTCATCTTCTTAATATAGTCCATTTAAATGACTGAAAACATTTGTTTCTCCTTTCCCACCAACAATCAAAAAATATGAATAAGGCACATAGATACATCTAATACTTCTTTTGAAGTTACTGTATTAGTTATTAATGTATTAGTGTGAACTCACTCTTTATAACTGTCTTTAGAAATGCAGAAGAGAAGCAATCAAATTAACTGTTTTGGGTTTACGTTTTTTCATCTCTCCTGGTGGCACCAGTCAAGTGGAAAATTAAATAATTTATTTTTGGGATATTAATAATGTGTGTATATACAAGCACATATTATATTAACAAGAACTATACATTGCAATTAAAAGGAAGGAGGCACTAAAAATTAACTAGTAGTTAACTTACTACTAAACTTTAATGTATGTACTAAAATTTGACTTCTATACATGTTTCTCTGTTGCCCTTTTTTAACTGCTTAAAAACAAAATGTACAGATGCTGGGTTACCACTGGGATGCTGAATACTCACATAATATGTCATGAACTACTAGACATTTTATGTTTAAAATGAAAAATGTGGGTAACACTTTATTTTAATGGTATATTAATTAGTTCCAAATTACAATGAAAATCCTATAGCAGTGAATAAAATATGACACCTACATGAATTTGAAATAAATTTATTATGATCAGTATTATCACAATGAATACTAAATGAATTAATAATGATGAAAGACCAAAAGTATTACCAGTAATGTAATAAAACATCAAGAAATAACTGGAAGTTTCCAGTCACTTCATCATCAACTAGAAATAAGTACTATAACCCTGGATAACACTATATTCATGTATATCATTAGTGGCCAGAAATTAACTGACAATAAGTGGAAAAGGAAAAAAACAATGTGTAGTTAAATATCTTTCCAGTAATATGCAAAAAATATGCATTTTACACATCAACAGATTGTGCTAAGTCTGACCCATGTATATTACCTATGAATAAATACTAGATTAAAAACTCAATATTCATACTTTTTCATTATCATATAACTTGTAACTATTTTAGACAGTAGGAATAAAATTCCATTATTAGCTGCCCTGTGCTGTCAGATATGTTGATGTGTAAAATGATTATTGGTTTGCATATAATTTCACTACTAGGTCTTAAGGATTTCATGCTCATTAAAGGCAGAAACTACAGTACACTTAATCTATATTTTGTGTTCTGGTTATCACCCATGTGCCTAGTAACAGATGCCTGATGATGAGAAATAGGACTATATTATAGAACTAGAATCTATGTTTCATATTTCATTAACATTCCTCAACATTATTATTATTTCACAGCTCAAGGAATAATGGGTTGCAAATGCATTAGTATTAGATCATATACCCGGAGTTACCATAGTTGGTTGAATGTTAAATACTGTGCAGAAGTCATTGAAAACAAGGTTATTATAATTTAGAACTAGAACCCATAATATTAGTGCATTCAAAAATATTTTGTTTTCTAGCCAGGTGTGGTGGCTCACACCTGTAATCCCAGTACTTTGGGGGCCGAGGTGGGCAGATCACCTGAGGTCAGGAGTTCAAGACCAGCCTGGCCAACATGGTGAAACCCCGTCTCTACAAAAATACAAAAATTAGCCAGACATGATGGTGGTTGCCTATAATCCCAGCTACTTGGGAGGCTGAGGTAGGAGAATTACTTGAACCTGGGAAGCAGAGTTTGCAGTGAGCCAAGGTCATGCCATTGCACTCCAGCCTGGGCAACAGAATGACACTCCATCTCAAATAGAAAACAAAAACAAAAAAACCCAAAAAAAACAACTATATATATATATATATATATAGTTTCTTTTTCTTCCTCTTCCTCCTCACTTCTCTTTACCTCATTTCCTGAACAATTAAGCCTCAAAGGCCTTGGAAATGGGCAGGAAAAGTAGGGTACTGTGCTACAAAGGGTGTGGGAAGAGGAAGGCACAGTGGCTCAGCTTGAGGTGTCAGCCTGTGTGGGGTAAGGTGAGCATCCACAAGTGGGGGCTGCCTGGGGTAAGATGTCAGAGTCTGAGTTTAGCAAGGACAGTGTGTTCCATGGAGAGGAGGCCTGGCTTTGGGGTGTAGAGGGAAGATGAAAAAAGAATCTGCACATGAAGGTAGCCAGCATAGAGAATCAGAGCCCAAGAGTGATGAGGAAAACATTCAAGTTGGTGGGGAGGCGATGGTTCAGCATGCGGAGGTAGAGCCCGCACTGGGTCTAAGAGAAGAGGCAGTTGTGGTGACAACAGTTTGGTTACATACAGAGGAACTGATCAGATAAGTAAATATTCTAAAGATAATGGGAGCCACGTTTCTCTGTGTCAGAAAAGGTAAGAGAAAAAAACTAGAATAAACGTGTTGTGCTGAATCTGAAATAGAGTAGTCAATGTGAACTCATGAATTTTAACATACGTGTTCATCAATAGATAGAGAAATAAGTATAGATGTAAAATGTGTATAGATGTGTACAAACATATACTCCTTTGTTTTTTCCACTGAGAGGGCCAGAGAGCAGCAACATAACAGCAAAGTGCATCCACTGAAAGAAACAAAGGCTCTTTGGAGAAATGGATGGTTTTAGGGGTTGGCAGGAAAAGTACAAGATAAGCCTCTGTTATCCATCTGTGTTCACACTGCTACAGAGATACTACCCGAGACTGGGTAAGTAAATAAATAAACCTCCTTATCAATAAAGGAGGTTTAATTGACTCACAGTTCTGCATGGCTGGGAGCCCTCAGGAAACTTACAATCATGGTGGAAGAGGAAGCACGCATGTCTTACGTGGCAGCAGGTGAGAGACAGCATGCAAAGCAGAAACTGTCAGATATTTATTAAACCATCAGATCTGGTGAGGACTCACTCACTTTCACAAGAACAGCATGGGGGAAACCACCCCCATGATCCAATCTCTTCCCACTAGATCATCCCCTCCTCATGTAAGGATTAGGGGGATTTCAACTCGAGATAAGATCTGGTGGGGACACAGAGCCAAACCATATCAGCCTGCAACTTTTTGTGTGTCAAGAAAAAGCAAGGAATCAAGAAAGCATTAGAACAATGAGGACACAGAAGGAAGACTGAAGTGGCTCTCACTAGCCAAATCCGGGACAATATTAGCATGACTATAAATAAGAGTGACAGATTTTAACCCACTGAATAAAATAGGAAACTATACATCTATACTTATATAAATAAATAAACAAATAAATTTTAAGTTTGATGAGGAATAGGATACATACATAGTTTCAAACGATTTGCTTTTTAAAAATAATTATTAATTACAAAGGAAAAAAGAATATTCCAATAGAGAAGCCTAGCAGACAACAGCTTTATCGAGTGATCTAAATGAATATTATCAGTCATGGGACAAATCAAAATCATGTAGTATCTGGTAGGATGCATTGAGAAGATCACAGTATCACTTCTGTGATAGTCCTGCCAGGGGTGCATAACCTGAATCTAATCAAGGGGAAAAATCAGACAGACCTAATTGAGGGAAATTCTAAAAAATAACGGATTTGTAATCTTCAGAAGTGTCAAGGTCACAAATATCAAAGAAAAACTGAGAAAATGTACCATATTAAAGATAACTAAAGAGACAAGACAAACAGGATCCTTTTGCTACAAAGATCATTATTGGAGCAATTTGGCAAAGCTTGAATGGAGTCTGAAGATTAGATGGTAGAAATGCGCCAATGTTAACTTCTTGATTTTGATGGTTGAATTGTGGTTATATAGAGAATGTCCTTGTGTGTAAAGAATTTGGGGCACAATGGGACATCAGGTTGCAACTTACTCTCATATGATTCAGGAAAAAATACCCTTGTATTATACTTGTTATTTTTCTGTAAATTTGAGATTGTTTCAATAATTTAAATGTATATGTGTATGTGTATGCATCTAATAATTTTTACATTTCAGATACTGTGTTTTTAATCTCTAAACATTTAATTTGCTTCTTTTTAATGTTCCATTTAACTCCTAATTATCTTCATATTTTACTTTTAAGTCCTTAAGCATATTTTAAATAGCTATTTAAAAATCCTTGTCTGATAATTATGTCATCTTTGTTTATTTGGGTCTGTGTCTATTGATTGATGTTTTTTTCCTCCTGATTGTGGGTCACAGTTTGCTACATTTTTATCCTACTACTAATTTACGAATAGATGCTGGACACCATGAATGTTAAACTACTGAGAGTTTGAATTTTGTTCAGAGATTGCCTCCAAGAAGAAAGCTACAGCAATTGTCTTCTAATCCCATTTGCTTATCTCTCTCCTTGCGATCAAATCCTGCATTGCCTACTGTATCAATACCTAAAAATGTTCATATATTTTGTTGAGTATTCTAGTCCTTCATGGTCGGAGGACAAGTTTTGTACCAGTTAAATCTTCCACGGCCACTTGTTTTCTATGTTTAATTTTGTTTTCAAAACAAAATTTTTGTCCTAAGACAAACTTTCTCCTATTGATCTACTGTTTATTTCACAAGTAAGTACCTGATTAACCAATGCTCAATACAAAATGTTAAACAATATAGAAAAACATACAAAAAAAAAATTCTATTTCAACCTCCCTTTCAATTTTTAAAATTTAACCACTACTAACACCTTATTACGTGTGATTCCAGATCTGTCTAATTCCAGTTTTGTATCTCTATGTATTTTTACATTTGTTTTACGTAAAAAATACTAAATGTATTATATATTTTCTATAATCTGGGCTTTTATTAAACCTTATTTTGTCTCAGAGATTTTGATCATGTCATTATGTATAAAATGTTTCACTCTTTTAAACTGCTATTTATTTTCCCTCATATGCTTGTCTTTATTTAGTCAGAGTAGTTGCAAACAGATACAAGTTATTTACAGTTTTTATTTTTATTTTTTGCCTATTAGGAATAATGCTTTAATGAATGCCCTTGTACATAATCCTGTATATAAAATACTCTTGTACACAGCTTTTGTATACATGAGAGCATTTTTATGAGGCCAATAGAAAAAGTGACAGTTCTGACTCAAATGACATGTATTTTGATACTATTAAAAATGATATTGCTGAAGTCTGAAATTATAATTGTTCATTGCTGTTATGTAAAGACTACTGCATATTGCCCTTGCATCCTGTGAACTTGTTAAGTTCATGTGTTACTTCTAAATCTTCTTTTTGTATGTGGTATAGAGTTTTTTACACATATAATTATGCTGTCAGTAAATAAAGACAATTTTACTTCTTTCTTTGCAATTTTTATGCCTTTTACTTATCATTCAACATTTAAAACTAGTAAGAAAAAGATTGACTATTTAATAGCTGGTGTTGAGACAACCGTATTCTATAGAAAAAGTTAGGCCGCTGTCTCACATAATACATGCACATAAACACAACTGCACATAGACTGAAGGAAAAATATAACAAAACTTTTAAAATATTATAAATAAATATAATCTTAGGCTGGGAAAGACTATTCCAAGAACAACTAAGATCACTAAAGTCAGATGAATAAATTTACTAATTTGACTGTAAAAGCATAAAAGAAAACTGATAGAATGGTTGATGGCCACGGCAAAAACCTGAAACATTTTGATATTGGTTTTGAGACTGGGTGATGCGCGAGAAGGTGAGGAAGACGCACAGGTCATTGAAAGACCATACGTGTGGGCTGGAAGAGTGGTGAAAAAGTTGATATTAGAAACTGGAAAAAGAACCTCTATTATGTGAGAGTGGGACAATTATTATAGTAAGACTGTTGCCTATGATCACTTGGAAGACTGAAAATGTACAATGAACTTTTGAACTTGCCTAAGGAGATATCTAGAAAGGACATTAAAGTACCAATCGGATTCTTCTAGCTTAATTTGTTTTACTTCTTCTAGATTAATTTATCTTAATTAAATATAACGCAAATCACAGTAACATAATGCTTATTTAATTTTTAATTAAATGAAAATTATTGTAGAATTGCTCATTGTTGTTTCTATTATTTCTTTTGCTCTTCTTTCTCTATCTTGATATCTTTGTTCCAATTTAATTTTCACTTGATTATGGCGAGTACTTTCTTGAGTACATTTCATCAGGTAGGGTACATAGATGACGTAACTGTGAGTCTTTACATGTCTGAAAATGTCTTTCTTTCATCCCCATCCCCAAATGAATCTTTGATAGAATTCTTATCTGTAATCTTGAATAATTAGTGATTATTGTTTTTCTGTCTTTTGGGTTCCCGTGTTGAGCAGAAAGGGCATTCATTTCCTTGGCAAATAACTATTTTTATTTTCTGTCTATAATAGAATCCTATAAGATTATTTTTCCTGTATTCTTGGAAGTTTACCAGATAAAATCTAAGAAGTAGGTGTTAAAGGAAATACTATAAAGGACTCAGAGAATCCTTTCTATTCTAAGCCATACTTTTTTTTCAGTTTAGGAGTTTTCTCCTAGGGTATTTCTTTATTATTGTTCTATCTCTACCCCAATGCCAGTCAGAATTCTGCAGTGACTGTTATTCACGTAACAAGTCCTCTGGGTATGTCCTCCATATTATTTATCTTATTATTCATGATTTCTATTCACATGTGTTTATAGATATTTCCTGTATTTGCTTTCCTAACACATTTATATTTCAGTAGTGACTATTCTAGTTTTTAATTCATCTATTACATTTGTAAACGGAAAATTATTATTTTAAAAAATTGGTTACAGTAACTTTTTTCCTCTAGTTTTATCTCTGCAAAAGTTCTCATTACATTTTTATTGAAGTTTGTATCTATTTCATCCATTAGCTCTAACTCCACAGTAGCCATCTGTTCTGGTTTCTTAGCTTGATCTCCTTCCTCCAAACTAACATTTCCTTAAATGTCTTGTGAAGCTTATCTGCCTATTTAATAGATATTCATCTGTTGATACCTATACAGGGCTTTCTGCTCAGGTTACTTGGGCAGTGATAAACTGATAGACAGTAAAAGGTACTATCAATTTTCTTTTTCCCTATCAACGAGCCAGCAGTGAACATGTTGGCAAACAAGGATCTGTCTTTCAGGGCATGATAAATAGGCAGATTTAGTGTGCAGTTTTGTTTTGCTTTTGAATTAAATGGAACCATCTCTATTGTATTCCAGCAGCACATCTAATGTTGGCTGTTGGTTTTAGAAACATATTCTTTATTATTAAAACATTTTTATTTCTTTTGTAAACATGTTTTAAAACACTGAAGAACTTTATCTGACTGAAGTTTGGACAGGTACATACCTATGGAAAATTACTGAGTTGTACACTTCACACAGTTTATATACTTTATTTAATGTATATAATATAGCAATAAAAAGTTTTACATTTTTAATGAAAAAAGAAAAATATTTAGGAATAGCTGTAAAATTTTTCAACTACCTTTTTGATATTCACTGAGTCGATCATTATGTATTTTATAGTTTGCCCTTCTGTTGTGATTTCCAATTATAATTATGAATTTATTGGGTATTTACTAATATATCAGATGATCATTTAACCTTCTTAGTTAACATATCAATACGGATTATTATCCCTGTTACAGACGAGAAAACTAAAATCTAAAGAGTTTAAGTAAGGTAAGAATATAAGTATAAAAGTTTACATTTAAACCTAAAGTAACACAGAGTTAGGATTTGAACTGTTGCACTTTGGCAAAAATCTTCCTTGTGTATTTGGAAGAAGCTTTGCTAAGTTTTACTAGTCAGAATTGAGTACATCTGTAAGAAAAATTTCAGTAATTAATTAGAATCAGGGGAAGGGACTCACATCTATTCAACTAAGCTGCTAAGCTGCTACTTATTTAGACTAATAGGACTAAGAGGATCATCCAAATTCAAGGACACTGAACAAAATTATTAGACTAAGAATATTGTTAGACTGTGAGGAACCACAGTCAATTTACTGTGTCAGAGTCAGAAACAAATTTATTACGTTTATAGGAATCATATATCCTGAAATCAGGCCAATTTAAGGAACATTATACCTTAGGTTGATGTTGATACAGGGTAATGAAGTACGTGCAAATCACCAGTCTTGTACCACAGAGTAATGTAGCCCCGTTTTCTTTTTCTCAACCTGATCTTGGAAAGACAGGTTAGGCCTTACGTATTTGATGAACTTACTTCCCTGCAGAGACTTAATAATCTAAAGATCCCCCTCTCCTAGGTATAAATGTGGACTGAAGTGGATCAAATGTCACTAGATCTTTGATCTTCTTTATCTTTGGCAAGAAATATAGATAGTCTAAATCTCATATTCCTTCATTGTAAACCAGGAATAAGAAAAATAACCTCATAAGATTATTGTAAACATCAAATAAAATAATGTTTGGGAAGGAAGTGCTCAGCATGTAGTAGATATTCAATAACATTTATTTCTCTTTCTATTTTTTTTGTCTATCCCCATGCACTCCTCAAACCCCCTTTCAGATAGTAAGAGATGTGGACATTTGATAGTTGGTCTACATAGCATGTCTCTACAGAACTTCTTGCCCTCTTCCTCAGCCACAGCTTTCTCTGTATTCTTCAACATACTTTTTCCTTCAGCTAAGCCAATTAAAAAAGATTTTACATATATCTGGCTGATTTCTGCTTACATGTTGTTAGAAAATGTACGTCTTTTAAAATTTTTTAAGTGTTATTTACTTTTTTCATTGACACAAGGAGATTTGATTTAAATTTTGTTAAGCAAAAACTGGCCCCCAAAAGTTAAAAGATAGAAGTGGAGGAAGAAAGTAGAAATGGGAAAAACAAAAGCAAAATGCTTTATCCAACTTAAAAACAAGTCAAAGGGGCTGGTCCCCGTGGCTCACGCCTGTAATCCCAGCACTTTGGGATGCCGAGGTGGGCAGATGGCTTGAGCCCAGGAGTTCAAGACCAGCCTAGCCAACATGGTGAAAACCCGTCTTCACTAAAAATGCTAAAAAGAAAAAAAAAAATTAGCTGGGTGTGGTGGCAGGTGCCTGTAATCCCCCCTACTCAGGAATCTGAAGCAGGAGAATCTCTTGAACCTGGGAGGCAGAGGTGCAGTGAGCTGAGATCACGCAACTGCACTCCAGCCTGGGCAACAGAGTGAGACTCTGTCTAAAAATGATGATAATAATAATAAGTCAAAGGTTACTTTCTTATTTATTGTTTTTATAGACAGAAGTCACATCATGTCACTCCTCTGCTGAAAACACCCTTTTTTTTTTGAGACATAGTCTCGTTCTGTTGCCAGGCTGGAGTGCAGTGGCACGGTCTCGGCTTACTGCAATCTCCACCTCTAGGGTTCAAGTGATTCTCCTGCCTCAGCCTCCCGATTAGCTGGGATTACAAGCACCTGCCACCACATGCAGCTATTTTTTGTATTTTTAGTAGAGATGGAGTTTCACCATGTTGGCCAGGCTGGTCTCGAATTCCTGACCTCGTAATCTGTCCGCCTTGACCTCCCAAAGTGCTGGGATTACAAGCCTGAGCCACTGCACCTGGCCTCAGTCTATTCTTTTTAAAGCTTGCAACTTGGAGACTTCATCTGCATGATAAAACGATAAAACCTAGGTCTCCCCAATCCCTTATCATAACGCAGACATTCCTCATTTCTTTCTACTGATAATAACTCACTCAATTACATGCCAATCAGAATTTCAGTCTTGCTCTATTGCCCAAGCTGGAGTGCAATGGTGTGACCTTGGCTCACTGCAATCTCTGCCTCCTGGGTTCAAGTGATTCTCCTGCCTCAGCCTCCCGAGTAGCTGGGATTACAGGGGCGCACCACCAGCCCCGGCTAATTTTTGTATTTTTAGTAGAGACAGGGTTTTGCCATGTTGGCTAGGCTGATTTGGAACTCCTGACCTCAAGTGATCCACCCACCTCAGCCTCCCAAAGTGCTGGGATTACAGGCGTGAGCCACCACGCCTGGCCAGAAAATTTTTAAACCTACCTAAGACCTAAAAGGCCCCCGCATTGTGGAACCAATATAAACTTCACATGTATTGATTGATGTATTATGTCTCCATAAAATGCATAAAAGCAAGCTGTACCCGGACTGTCTTAGGTACATGACATCAGGACTTCCTGAGGCTGTGTCATGGGTGCATCCTTAACCTTGGCAAAATAAACTTTCTAAATTGACTGAAGCCTGTCTCAGATACTTTGGGTCCACCCACACTATAGAAACACAGTGGAAGAGGAACATTACCTTATTCCTATTAGAATTTGACAGATTAGATGAAATTTAAAAAAGAATATGGGGAAAATGAACAATATGATCAATAAACATATACTGAACTCTTCTCTCCATACAGTGCAGTATAGTGTGTAGTATAAATGACCAATAAGTCACAAAGAAAATCTCATAGTTCGGAAGAACAGAAATGAAGCTAAGAATTACCAGAGAAAGTTAAAACAACAACAACAACAACAACAAAAAGGCCAATACTCTGTCAAGTGACAACGGAACTGCCACTGCAAAACTGTAACAAGACAGTGAAAGAGAGCTTACCTAACCAACTCCATCTTGCTTCCAACCTCCAAGCTCTCCTCGTTCATTCCTGGACATAGGCTGAACTAGCTGTGCGAGGAACTTAGTTTATAGTTTAAAACAAAGATGATAACAGGCCTTTCCCAAGGTAAACCCCCTTCTTGCCTGGGGACTAGACTGCCGTTGTAGGAATAACAAATTAATTAAAAGATTAGAAATTATGGTTTGGGAGTCACGCAGCTGGAGGTTACAAGATTCTGACCCTCCCTAAATTGCTCCTTGGGATAACATCAGTATTGGAAAATATAAGATCAGTGCTATAGATATTTGGCAGATGCTGCATTTGTTGGATCAGCTGGAACCACCCAGACTGATAAACTGGCTCATTGATAAACTGGCTTTGACCTTGTGGCCCCCACCCCGGAACTGACTCAGTGCAAGAAGACAGGTTCCACCCTCTATGATTTCATCTCCAACCCAACCAATCAGCACTCCTAACTCACTGGCCTCACCCTAACCCACCAAATCATCCTTAAAAACTGATCCCCTAATGCTCAGGGAGACAGATTTGAGTAACAATAAAACTCTTGTCTCCCGTACAACTGGCTCTGTGTGAATTATTCTTTCTCTATTGCAATTCCTGTCTTGATAAATTGGCTCTGTCTAGGCAACGGGCAAGGTGAACCCATTGGGCAGTTACAACAATGGCCTACTATCTTTTGCTCACCTTATATCCGGGACAAAATATTCAGCCTCTTTGATGGACCAGATCAAAACATAAACACACACCAAACATTCCCTGTGGGAGCAACTTTCCAGAGTATTACGTCAGTTGGGCAACCCACGCTCCTCCTACTCTTTGTAGTTCAAAATCTCCTCCTGTATTTGCTGCTCACTTCTTGGAGTTCCAGATCCTTTCTCTTTGTTAGGCAGAGGAGCTTCTCTTTTCCACATTGGACTTCCAGGCCTTGCAGGACTCAGATGCTAATCTAACCACTTAGAAATATATTTTCTCAACAAAGTCATCTTTCAATTTAAGCCTTATTCTGACGCTAGCCATTAGGAAGAAGCATTTTTGTCCCTACCTTGTTACCAAAACAGAAGACAGCGAAAGAAACCAAGGAGACTTTAAATTGTTTCCCACAACTCTGTTCCCTACATGTTAATGGATTTGGGACAGTATTCTCAAGCCATTTGGACCTCTGGATCTTCGTGCTTGTTGCAATTTAATTAAATCAGCTTAATGGGAAGAAATTTTTGTTTAGTGATAGTGAACAGCATAGGTTTTAGAGTTAGATTAGTTGGCTCTGATAATTTATAATTGACCTCAAGCCATCCATCTGCCTTGGCCTCCCAGTGTGCTGGGATTACAGGCCTGACTCTCTATTCCTGGCCAATTATTTGTGTTTGCTTGGCACTTCATCAGGTTTTTCTAGGACACTGTTCTATAGCTCCAAAAATACAGATTATCTAATAAATAGATAATTTATACATTCACTTGTAACATTGTGATAACCAAATGAAAGATCATATGAAGTAGTTCCCAGTGCAATCCCTCATAAATGCAGTCCTCAAAAAATACTGGTTGTTTCCCTTCCTATCCATGTTACTCTATTGTTGTTGTTATTATTTATTTATTTATTTATTTGAGACAGAGTCTTGCTCTGTCGCCCAGGCTGGAGTGCGTGGTGCGATCTCGGCTCACTACAACTTCTGCCTCCTGGGTTCAACGGATTCTCTTGACTCAGCTTCCAGGGTAGCTGGGACTACAGGCATGCGCCACCATGCCTGGCTAATTTCTGTATTTTTAGTAGAGACAGGGTTTTGTCATGTTGGCCAGACTGGTCTCGAACTCCTGCCCTCAAGCGATCCATCCGCCTCAGCCTCCCAAAGTGCTGGGATCATAGGCATGAACCACCAAGCCCAGCTAGTATTGTAATTATTTTTTAAAAGCCTATATTCCATACTAGAGTGTGAACATCATGATGGATGTGGCTTATTTCATTTATATATGTCATAAATACAGCACCTGCCACATACTCTAAATAAATAGATACTTTCTATGTTTAGCTATTGTTAGTACGTTTACTTAAACCAGGGCTAGTGATTTTTTGAACGATTCATTAATGTGAGTCTTCAACAATTATTGTGTTACTATTACTTGTATGGAGCTATCATAGACATCGCAGACAAAAATACTGGTGAGCAAAATAAGAGACACTGTCTCTACTACTAGTTTAAGAGGGGAGATAGATATTATCTCATAAAAGAATGTAAAATTGAATTGTGATCAGTGCTGTAAGAGAGGTACGTGGTGAAATAATGATATGGTAGGTGAGATAAACGTTAGAATAAAAACAGCTCAGCAAGATCCTATCTCATTGATACATTTTCCATTGGTCTGTCATATCACTGTATTCCATAATAGTCTAATTCACTTTTTTGTAGTTTCTCTTAAGTTACAAAAACTCCTGGGACAATGCTTCTTTAAAATGAAACTCTTCCTAGGCAAGAAGTTTGGGTGTAGGGAAATGAAGAAGACTGCTAGTGGTTTTCTTACCCGTTGTCTATTAATTAATATTTGGTACTAGTTACTGTGTCAGAATGGTTTAGACACTTTCATTTTATTTCTTATTTTATTTTATTTTATTTCGAGACAGGGTCTTAATTTGTCAACCAGGCTGGAGTGCAGTGGTACAATGTCAGGTCACTGCAACCTCCGCTTCCCAGGTTCAAGCGATTCTCCTGCCTCAGCTTCCCAACTATCTGGGATGACAGGCATGAGCCACAGTGCCCGGCTAATTTTTATATTTTTAGTAGAGACGGGGTTCCACCATGTTGGTCTGGTTAGTCTCGAACTCCTGGCCTCAGGTGATTCGCCCGCCTCGGCCTCTCAAAGTTTTAGGAGTACAGGCGTGAGCAACCACGCCCGGCCGATACGTTCATTTTAGAAAGGCAAATGAGTCATAGAACAACTGGGTTCAGTGATGTTTGTAAAATAATAGAGGCTCAAATCCCTAGGTAGATGGGAAACAGTCAGAGCTCATTGGGCTAGTGAGCCAGGTGACCCGCCAGTCAGGTATTGAACCTTGAACCCGGAGAACAAAGGTTTCATGAAATTACAGAGTGGTGATGTCGAAGAGAAAAAGCACTTTACAATTTTATCAATGCTGGGAGTTTTTCTAAATCATCTCACATCAAGTATCTATGGCCCCTCTCTATTTAGAATTTCGTTGTATGGTAACAGAAACTCCAGATTCTGTTTACAGCCCATTAAGGGAAGAATTGGGTACTACTTAATGAATCAGGGAAATCGTTAATTGGAAACTCCCGCTGAGGAACAACTGGTATAATGTCACGCCTGCCCTTTACGCGATCTTTCTCTTCCTGACTTACCTGTTCCTAAAGTAGTACTGATTTCCTACAGTCGACGACCTAGCTTGCAGCCGGGCTAACGTGGCCATGGTCTTTCGGCCTTGGGTTTACAACTGGTGTTACTACCGGTCTCCATGGTAACTGGGCTAAACCATAGCTCATTCCCGGGGTCCGACTTTTTGTTCACTGCTCTTTCCTCTCACGCTACTTCCACTTTAAGAGTACTAAAAAGAGAATTAAGAAATCTCTGTATAGCACAAAAAGTTTAATTTATTTGTCTCTGTCTCTATTGCGAGTAGGAAGAGGGGATTATAGGAACGGAAAGCAGTAGACGCGGAGAACTAATGGTTGCTCCGGGCATCCGGTTTCCGCCTCCTGTCGGCTTCCGGAAGTTCATCTCAAAATGCTGAACTGCTCTTGGAAGTCGCCGGTGCTGTAGTAGTTGGAGTCTGGTCACGGGCCTGAGCCTCGAGGCCAGGCTCCTGGGTGTCGTTAATGTTCGGGGCCGCCGGGCGCCAACCGATCGGAGCTCCAGCAGCCGGGAACAGCTGGTGAGGCTGGCGGCCCTGGGGAGGGGGAGGTGGAGGTCAGGGAAGGGTGTGATTGCCCGAGGCCACTCTGCTGGACCTGGAATGGAGGCGGGAGAGAGCTGTGATGGATGATCTGAAGACATCTAGGCCTTACTCTCATTCGTTCCTGGGATGCACGCAGTTTGAGGGAGCTCTTGGGTGTGTGCCAAAGATTTGTTAAAGAATACAGTAAATGTTTGCTGATTGCTTGTTTAACAATATTTTAGAAGTCAAGCTTCCTGTACTCCAGGAGCAATTTATCTCCTCATTGATTGTTGACAGCACTAGGGACAGGAAGAATCTATCTTAATCTGGGCCTTATTCCCCACTCCTCTTTCAATATTTACCAGATTATATCAAATCTTTTGGAAGATACATTCCAGAAATGTAGAATTATGGAAGTTCAATAGTGGAAAACATATCACCCTCTTACCCCCTTTTTTAGAGAGAGGGGATAACCTACCTGTTTCCACCCTCTTGAACATTCTATTCAAGTTCAAGGGAGATGTATATGGGGATTTTCCAAGAACCTATAACTGTCAGGATTAAGTTTGGGGCTTGACTATGTCTATGGTATCATGTCACCAATGCCACGTTAGAATAATACATTGCTTTGACTTTTCAAAGTATTTCCACAAATTAATACACTTTATCCTATGACAGCCCTGTGATAGCAGAATATCACAAGCACAGAATATTCAAGTGCTGTGTCCAAAGTTGCCCTGTACATTTTAATCCTAGAGCTAGAATCCTGGTTTTGGGATTTCTAGTTGAACACTGTAATATCTGTCGTATTTTTCTCCCAAGCCCTTTTCCTCCAAACGTAACACAAGACAACCAGTGATACAAACAAGCAATTTTCCACTGAAAATCCTCTCAGACATAAAGTTTTGACCAACAAGTGAAAGAAATGTGGCTAAACGGTGCATGTTCATTCCTAGATTCTGCAAAAATTAGAACAGAAGGAATTTTAGTAGTCTGTGATCTCAAAGAATTACTTTTACATCATCTATCACTGAAAAGTTAAAAGAATACCTTATCCAAAATATTTTTAGTTGGGTGACATCATCCTATAGTTAATTTTATAGTTAATATAGATTTGATTATACTATTAGTAAATTATTACATTTTCCAGGGAGAAAAGCAGGGAGCGCTTTTTAAATGAACCAGTTTTTAATGGTATAACTAGCATAGAATGAAATGCACAATTCTTACATGCTTAATTTTACTAGTTTTGGCATTGTATATACTTAAGTAAACACCACACAAAACAAGATAATGGATTGGTCCATCACCCCACAGTTCCCTCTCAAGGATACCTGTCTTAATGTTTCACCGTTCATATTTCATCGTTCATTATCTTGGTGAAGTCAGGGAGACAAAATATCCTATGTAGATTGGTCTGCTCTTCCTAGGGTGCTATCGATTTTAGGATAGGTGACTACATCAGAATATGATTGATTCTCTCAGCTTCTTCTACCTTCCAAATTATGGTTAGGTACTGAGAGAAACCTCCTTCAATTCTCTTTTAAAGGCTGTCTTGTCATACAACTCACCATTTCTTATGGCACCATAGTATAACAGAGTGGTAGCACTTAGTATTTTTTAATGAAATTCTAAAGTCATTCCTGTTTTGTCAGAATGAACATGTTCCAGAAAACTGGATCTTTATTTTCTAGTCTATCTGTACGACCATCCAGTCATTCCAGATTTCTTAATGGAATTTTCTTTTTCATTAATTGAACAGATATTTACTGTATAACATATATGTTTGATCTCAGTAGTAAATTCCAGTCCCACTGGGAATACTGCTACTAAGCAGTTAACTAGGTGCCAGGTTTTACAAATATATGTCATCTCATGTAAATCTTTTGAGGTAGGTGTATCATTCTTTGCATTTTAGATAAGGTGACACAGAAGCAAAGATGGTTTAAGTAACTGGCCTAAGTATCATATTTGCAAGATGATTCCGGTATACCCTCCCAAAATTCTTAACCACTTTTATATGTTGCCTATGTGTCTGAATGAGATATAATATCTCAAGGAATATATAACCTAGCAGTTAGATACCCAAATTTGTTACCCAGTCTGGATTTTCTGACTTATTTAGCTCCCATCTTGACTTTTTCAACTTCTCCAATGTGGAGGTTGCTCTTTCAACTTTTAGGCACCAAATGGGTAAATGTAGATAATTTCTTTGTTCAACTATGGTATTCTATTTATTTTTTTAACTTTGTTATGTGGCTTTGCTTAAAAAAACAAAGCCATTAAAATAAACTATATTGACTCTGGACTTTTGTTTCTGCATTTTCATTCCTATTTGGTATTTTGATTGTATTGAAATCTGGAAAACTGCATAGTAAAATGTGTGCATTTTTTTGAATTACTTGTTTTTTGGAGTTTGTTTGTCTTGAACTTTGTTGCATACCAGCAGGTTTGAGTCAGGTTTTTGTTTCAACAATTAAGAATCAAAGCAATAAACAGTATGATTTTGTTCAAGTAATTCATTAAATATAGCTTCTTAGCATCCATATTTATGTCAAGCTGTAAGCCTTTACATTGTCTTTGATAATTTTTCCTTAACTTCACATTTACTTAGCTAAAAACCTGGAGTGTCTGGCTTGTTAATGTAGCAGAAAATTTGGAATACGGATTGTCTAAAAGTTTTAGTCATTGTTTTTCTTTTGTTATTTGGTCAGTCATTTAGTCATTCATTGGTTTGCTCATCTGGCAGATTATTTTTTAAAATCTGTTATGTGTCAAGCAGTATGCTACTTGTAATTAATATTTAGTTGTCTTCATTCTCATTCCTGTTATAGGAATACAGGTTATATGTTCAGTAAATTTTTATTGAACAGTTACCATATATTAATATAAACATTAAATAAGTCTCATTTCCTACCTGTTTGCCTAATACATTTGAATATATGCATATTGACAAGAGCTAGAATGAATTATTTATTAGATTCTAATTTTTTTTTTTGTTTTAAACTATTTCATATAGGCAGCATTTTCAATAGTTTATCTTTTGAAAGTAATTGAAGTGTAAGGAGAAGTTTGAATGACTCATGAAGTCATCTTCAGATTTAAATAATAAATGAGCTTGCCTTATTAAATCACTAATTTGGAAACTAGGGTTAGACTTTTTTTTTTTTCTTAAAGCCATTCATGGTTTGATTTTGAGCAAGCCATGGTAAAGAGGAAAGACAACTTCCTGAAAGTTCCTATGGTGACAAAGGTGACAAAGTAGAAGCTCCCAGGAGCACCTGTGATTGAATACAAGTCAGTGGAGCTTTTGCTTCCTTTCCACTTTTAACTGGGAAGGATTATTTAATCTTTTTAAATTTACATATGTATATTTTTAAGGTGGAAGTAAGTCAGATACATGGCATTAATTTTTTGGGATTTAAAATTTTCTTTTAGTTTCATAGAGTCTTCAAGGAGTCCATGAACTTACTGAAATTGTATGCAGCAAGTTATATATGTCTGCTATCCTTCCTTTTCCCAACATTCAGAATGCTTCATGACCTCAGAAAGATTGAAGGCCTTCAACTGTAATACCCTCAAGATTCCCAGTGTGGTTATACCTTAAAAGCAGAATAAGTTGGGATCTTTTAGTGACCAGTTTCTCTTATTTGTGGGTAGAGGTCGTGAAAACATGAAATAACTTCTCTTGAACATTAAGTACCCACTCATCCTCAGAAAAATCTTTTCAAGGTAGAAATTATGCTGATTTTTATGATGAATAAACAGAATCAAAAGATAGGTAATTTGTCCAAAGTCCTATAGCTAATGAATATAACTGGAATTAGCTTCCAAATTCATAGCCTTGATTTCTAAGCTCATGTTCTCTGTAGTTTTCTCCCAGCCTTATTTTTTTTCCCTAGAGAATGGTGTTTCCTATTTATTGCCTAATATTAACGTAAAGTTGTAATTAATCATTTACATGTTTCAGAGTAAAATAATTCTTCCCTACCCCACCCTACCTTTTTCAAAAAGACAGAAAAAGTTTACTTTTGATTAATAGTTTAAACAGGTAAGTCAAGGAACTTCTAAACTAGCATAAGTGTCAACATTTCGTGTTAGGGTTATTGATAATTTCCTAAGATAATGCCCACCCACTCCCCCACATATATGTAAAAGGAGAAAATTGAAGACATAGTCTCTTAATAGATTTCTAGGTTGAGATAAGGACTTATTTGATGAATAATATTCCCATTGAGGAGGGAAATATGTAAATTCCCATAAGCAGCAGAAATCTGAAGATAATTCTTATGGATCATATGGTATGAAATTAGTCATAAAGTCATTAGTCATTTAGCCTTGATGTGGCATCTTGAAGGCTCACCATTTGCATGTTTAGTCACACATTTTCATAGTCTGCACTATTATGCATTAATTTTAATCTGCTTGGTTCAGCTGTTTGCTGCATACTTTTAGGACCAGCCAACTTTTTATAAAAGCTAACGTGATAATGGAGGCGTATAAGTCCAAGACTGTCTTTGTCTTAAGTTTGTGAGTAGTTTATAACATTCAGCAGCATAGGCCTTGACTATGTAGTGTGTGTTAGTACAGTATTTTTGTACACACTGAATTTTTATTCATACAGAAACTAATACATTAATGATTATTTGTTCCCTTAAATTTTTGTAAGCCAATTAAGCAGATGTACTTAACACCACGTAACTTTTAGCACTGCATTGCTAAAATTACTTAACTTTGTAGAACTGATAATCTATGTTTTAGAGAAGTAAAGATGAGAGTTTTACCCAGTACTAGGTGATAAACAGTATTTACTTTCCTCTTCCTTAACTAGTTACTTGCTATAATCAATTATCCTTTAGTTCTATCCGGAAGGTTTTTTTTTGAAATGGAGTCTCTCTCTCTCTCTGTTGTCCAAGCTGTAGTGCAGTGGCACAGTCTTGGCTCACTGCAACCTCTGCCTCCTGGGTTGGAGCAGTTCTCCTGCCTCAGCCTCCCGAGTAGCTGGGATTATAGGTGTGCACCACCATGCCCAGCTAATTTTTTTATTTTTAGTAGAGATGGAGTTTCGCCATGTTGGCCAGGCTGGTCTTGAACACCTGACCTCAGGTGATCCACCCACCTCAGTTGGCCTCCCAGAGTGCTGGGATTACAGGCGTGATCCACTGCTTCCTGCCAGTTTTTGTTTTTAATATGAACTTGAGTTTATTTATATATTGGGTTTATTATCAATATATTGCTGACTGACATTTAGGAGCTCCTGGGCCATCAATCAACTTCCAGTTCTTAGGGTAGATTAAGCAGTAAATTAGGACTAAAGCTTCTTCCTGATTCTTCTTCCTTGAACCAGAAATATTTGAAAGAAAAACACTTAAACATCCACTTTTAGGAAAGCCTTTTTCTGAATTTATTAGAGCCTGCTGATAAGGAGCAAAAGGATAATAGTTCACTTATGTACTGGGTATTGGGTAGAAGAAGTGAAACAAACTTGATGTTTGACCTAAAATTTTTAAATAAAGCTTGCATATCAAGTCTTGGATTGATCATACATTTTATATTGCTCAGCATAATCCAATACCACCTGAAAAAACAAAGTACTCACCTGCCTGAGTCATTTCCTTTCATAAAATCCAACTTTATATAGATGTTGGGGCCATAATTTTGTTTTGGGGTATTCTGTTCATTCAGAGTGTCTTAATAAAAGTATTGATGAACTATTGTTATCTTAGACATTACCCAATATGAACTGTTCCCAGAAGATTTCATTTCCAAATGAGTTCTAAATGAAGAAAAATGGCTTTTACAATTATGAATATAAAAATCTCAAGTTAGTTAAGTGGTACATTCATTGAATTTAGTGTAATTCAAACTTTAAAACTGGTTGTTCAGTAAGTACTGATTTGTATAGAAAACTTCTGTATTTCCAGGTTTCCCCTTTAATAGGAAAGTCTTAAATTTAAGAAACTATCTCTAGGATAAAGTGTTTTCATACATTGGTCTTCTGATACATCAGTGTAAACTGCCACGGCAAAGGAAATAAAAGAGCTATTGGTCATGTGACGGTCTCTTAGGATCACTTTGGTTTTGACCAGCCAGTAGGAGACAAGAGTCTCTCTGCCGCCCAGGCTGGAGTACAGTGGCATGATCTTGGCTCACTACAGCCTCCAGCTCCCGGTTCAAGCGATTCTCCTGTCTCAGCCTCCTGAGTAGCGGAGATTACAGGCATCGCCACCATGCATGGCTAATTTTTGTATATTTAGTAGAGATGGGGTTTCAGCTTGTTGGCCAAGCTGGTCTTGAACTCCTGATCTCAAGTGATCCTGCTGCCTCGGCCTCCCAAAGTGCTGGGATTACAGGCATGAGACACTGTGCCCTGCTGATGCCAGTTTTAACTGAGGGATGTTAGTGAAGCAGCTTGAGGTTAACTGACTATAATATTACTGACTCATTAGCATGGATTTTGGTTGGTATTGACTTGGAGAAGAGTCTAGTTATTTGAAACTGAAGGGGAAAAAGGTAATTTGAACTCTGAGTAGGACTTGTTAAATCTATATTTTTTCTGTGTTTTTATAGGATATTTTTAAAAAGCTTTTAAAAGTAATATGTAGTTGGTTCATATTTGAGTGACATCATGGAATAAATTGGATTCTTCTAATTACAGTATTTTTTAAAATATGGTTTTTTTGTTTGTTTTTTGAGATGGAGTTTTGCTCTTTTCATCCAGGCTGGAGTACAATGGTGTGATCTCAGCTCGCTGCAACCTCCGCCTTCTGGGTTCAAGCACTTCTCCTGCCTAAGCCTCCCGAGTCGCTAGGATTACAGGCGCCCACCAGCACACCAGCCTAATATTTGTATTCTTAGCAGAGATGGGGTTTCACGATGTTGGCCAGGCTGGTCTCAAACTCCTGACCTCAGGTGATCTGCCCGCCTCAGCCTCCCAAAGTGCTGGGATTACAAGCATGAGCCACCGCCCCCAGCCTAAAAATATGTTTTATTTTCTCTCAAGAGAAGCAAGATAAAGTCAAATAAGGCTGACACAGTTTTCATGAGATTCTAGAGAAATTTTGTCTATATAACTGCTAATATTACTAAGAATGAAATTTGTTAGTATTAGTATTAGTATTTTATTAAACTATTGGTTACAGCAATACTTTTTAAACAAAATTAATTGAAGAGTATCAGATTTTGATGGACTGTATCAGGTGTACTAACCTTTTTCTAATGTTAGTACTATAAATTTTCTGTGCTACAGTAAAGCACTAAATTGTAATATCCAAAATAAACTGACTTTAATTAGATATTATATTCATACATCGAGTTAATTTCATGTTTTATTATTTTGAACTGGCCATTCACCCATTGATAAGAAAACCCTGTCTTCCAAGAGTAAGTTACTCCAGAACTAGATAATAGAGAGAAAGGATACTAATTTTAATACATGTTAAAGTGGCTTCAAGTGAATTTTTTTTAAGGTGCAATATTATATTCAGAGACAATAGGTCTTTCAGACTATATTTCTTTTAATGAAATAATGTCAAAGGAAAAGAACACAATATTCATTGTTTTAAGGGAAAAGGGCATTTGTTGACATAGATAATAGAAAAAAGATTCATTTGGCTTATCAATGTAGTCAAAAGTTGTAGCCTCTGTTTTGTTTGGCTTAAAGCTAATTCCTATGTGATACATATTTCTTTTAATCAAATTCAGTGTTGTAAATCCTGATTTGTGGGGCTGGGCATGGTGGCTCACGCCTATAATTCCAGCATTGAGAAGCATGGCGGGTGGATCACTTGAGGTCAGGAGTTCGAGATCAGCCTGACCGACATGGCGAAACCCTGTCTCTACTAAAAAATACAAGAATTAGCCGGGCATGGTGGCATGCGCCTGTAATCCCAGCTACTCGGGAGGTTAAGGCAGGAGAATCACTTGAAACTGGGAGACAGAAGTTGCAGGGAGCCGAGATCATGCCACTGTACTTCAGCCTAGATAACAGAGCGAGACTCCGTCTCAAACAAACAAACACAAAAAAACCTGAGTTGTATATAATATCCTTAGAAAGGAAAAATCAAATCTCAGTGGCCCTCCAGAGTTTATTTAAAATAGATATGTGAATCACCACATTTTTTAAAAAGCTGTATGCATTACATTTTTTGTTTATATTAAATACATTCAGAATGCCTACAGAAATAAATCTAGAAAATACCAATTCACATTAACCGAACGCAATGCCATGTTACTTAGTTGCTCACAGTGTACATTTTACTAACTAGTACAGGATTGGTTCTTTGAGCTCAGTTTACTTTCACCAGCTATACCACCCTGTCCCTTGTGTTGATTCAGGTCTTTCACCTCTTTTTTTTCTATTCAAAACAATATAATAGCTCCCTATGAGTCATTTGGGTTTTACATAGATGTATATTAAATCTGTCTTGAGGATTACAGTAATGCTACCTGGTGCTAAATTAATCATAAACAAAAATACAAACTGGCTACTGGGATTGTGTCGCTGATCTTGGCTGTAGTTTGTTCTCGTTGGAGCTCTGAAACCTGATTGCTGGAGTTTGAATCCTCTCTCCACTACTTAGATGCATCACATTGCGACAGAAATCTTTTGGCCTTTGTGTATTTCATCTCCCACCTCATAGGGTTATTGTGTGAGAATGAAATGAAATAATGCATGTAAAACACTTAGGAATGGGTCTGGCAAATAGTAAATACACAAATGTTAGCAGGCGTATGTATGCATCACATTATAAATGGTAAATCCAGTTGAATCACAATGTGTGTTGTTTTTAGGTTATCATTAAAATGAAAACACAAAAGTTGAAAGATGTTATAAGGAACTTGCAAAAGCCTGAAATTATTGACTGTTGGAGACTATACATGACTGTAGAGACTATATAGACCACAGATCAGCAGACTATAACCAGTTATAACTTGATTCTATAAATAAAACTTTATTAGAACACAGCCATACCCATTTATTTATGTATTGCTTGTGGCTATTTTTGCATTACAGTGGCAAGTTGAGTAATTGTGGGAGACCCAATGGCCTGCAAAGCCTAGAGTATTTACTAGCAGGCCAGTTACATAAAAGTGTGCCTACTCCTGCTGTAGGCTCTAGAAGCTCTGTATGACTGTTGAGAATATTTCAATCCCTAGGTGCCTCTAGATCTCGATTTGACCAATGATTGCCTGTGGCCTTCATAAGAAGGGTGCAAATCTCAATTATCTGTGATGTTTAAAAAATAAAACCAGATACCTTGGCTCTATGTCACACCAACTAATTTAAAATCTTTGGGAATTGGGTTTTAAAAGGACAAGTATAATTTATAAAAATTCCCAAAGAATGCTGATGCTTATCCTTGCTGACTACTGAAAAATTTTCATACTAGTAATATAGTTTAATGCTCTTAAAAAAGGAAAGCCTAAGAAATTGCTTCAGAGTGAAGTAATGATGGGCCCTTTTAAACCCATGAGACTGCAATTTGAATGCGAATGTAGTTTCTGCTTCACTGGGTTAAGAGATTAGTGTGGCCTAAATAAATGCATGGTGTTGGTTAAGCTTTCACATATATTACTAATCCTGAAACTACCTGTCTGTCTTTCTAACTGCCTCTTATATGATGGCAGTCACTGGTTAGAACACATGGTGAATAGAAGATTTCATGTTTCTTTTTTTACTTAGAGATTAGTGGGCGAAGAGGGGACTGAGAAAGTTCTTTCTGTATCTGCTGTAGGAAAACTGGCTCTAGAAAAGGGGTAGGAGTGGGCCAGCGGATAGGGATTTAAACAGAACTTTTCCATAATTATACAGTAAAAATATAAAAGTACTGGGATCTTTCATTGCTCATAAGCTTATTCTATCTTGGAAGTAATTCCTATGTTTAATAAAATAACTTATATAAGAAGAGGCCTAAAATGAATCAATATTTAAAACTGTAATATCTTGGATAGGAAAATTAGCTTTGAAACATTTTGTAATCATTATTAATTTTTGTCAAATTTAGAATGAATTGTCTGTTATAGAAAACGAGGTTATTGTGGTTAAGATTGACTATTTTCTTTTTTCTTTCTCTAAAAAATGAAGGCATTTCAGTAGAACCATGGAGGAGCTGGTTCACGACCTTGTCTCAGCATTGGAAGAGAGCTCAGAGCAAGCTCGCGGTGGATTTGCTGAAACAGGAGACCATTCTCGAAGTATATCTTGCCCTCTGAAACGCCAGGCAAGGAAAAGGAGAGGGAGAAAACGGAGGTCCTATAATGTGCATCACCCGTGGGAGACTGGTCACTGCTTAAGTGAAGGCTCTGATTCTAGTTTAGAAGAACCAAGCAAGGACTATAGAGAGAATCACAATAATAATAAAAAAGATCACAGTGACTCTGATGACCAAATGTTAGTAGCAAAGCGCAGGCCATCATCAAACTTAAATAATAATGTTCGAGGGAAAAGACCTCTGTGGCATGAGTCTGATTTTGCTGTGGACAATGTTGGCAATAGAACTCTGCGCAGGAGGAGAAAGGTAAAACGCATGGCAGTAGATCTCCCACAGGACATCTCTAACAAACGGACAATGACCCAGCCACCTGAGGGTTGTAGAGATCAGGACATGGACAGTGATAGAGCCTACCAGTATCAAGAATTTACCAAGATCAAAGTCAAAAAAAGAAAGTTGAAAATAATCAGACAAGGACCAAAAATCCAAGATGAAGGAGTAGTTTTAGAAAGTGAGGAAACGAGCCAGACCAATAAGGACAAAATGGAATGTGAAGAGCAAAAAGTCTCAGATGAGCTCATGAGTGAAAGGTGACTTTTATGTTCTCTAAATATAAAAATATTTGTCTCCAGTGTTTGTGGTTGAATGTTTTATATTTTAATTAATTCTATTTTTAAATAATTATAAGTTGTAATAATGATAGTGATATTACTGTTTAACTATGGTTATATTTCCTTATAATTTATGATGTTTAGCACAAAGCAAAATTGCTTATTTGATTTATACAAAATCTTTTGATTATATTATAATGACTCAGTTTTCAGCTACCAGGAGAAAAGGAAATGGATTTTCAGTGAAAAGAATGTGCTTTTGAATAACAGCACGTTTGTAACTCAGAATTGGATATATAATTATTTATATGTTTAATTATAGACCTTTAGCTTTTGGTACTTTTTAGAGTGTCACAATTCATTAATCTATTCTGATTCTTGAAAATCAAAAGTTTATACCACTTCAACGTGTGTGGCTTGACATAAAAAATCTGTAACTTTCTAGGAATTCTGATCACTTAAGAATTGTAAAACCTAATTTATAGGCTAGAAACACCTGGTTTTGTCATTAGAAAAATAGGAAAAACAATGGTCCTGTGGCAGTTAGTCTAATCTGTCTATTCTAGGAAGCAGGTATACTATAATGATAGTTGTTAAGTACTATTTTGACAGCATCAAAAGGTAAGTGATCATTTTTCTTTTATACTGAAGTTATGAAGTGATGTTACTTGCAAGAAATGAGAATGTGTTAACACTTCATCCTTTTAGGCATGGGTCTGCAAAACCAAATGCAGAACTATGAGCCAGAAAAAAACAGTCTGTAAAAATGGTCTGAGAAAGAGTATTTGATTTTTAATTTGTAGGACTGGTTTCTTTTTTCTTTTTTTTTTTTGAGATAGAGACTCACTCTGTTTCCCAGGCTGGAGTGCAAGGGTGCGATCTCAGCTCATTGCAACCTCCACTTCCTGGGTTCAGGTGATTCTCCTGCCTCAGCCTCCAGAGTAGCTGGGATTACAACACCATGCCTGGCTACTTGTTTTTGTATTTTTAGTAGAGACGGCTTTTCACCATGTTGGCCAGGCTGGTCTTGAACTCCTGACCTCAAGTGATTCACCTGCCTTGGCCTCCCAAGGGCTGGGATCATTTTAATCATGTGACTTGTGGTGAGCTCTCAATCTTTTATTTGGTTTTTATTTTTTATTTTTTTGTTTTTGTTTTTTGTTTTTTTTTTTGCTTGTAAATGTGAGTGGGACGTGGTAAAAGTTTATGGAATTATCCTTTTATTAGGCATGGTGTGCTAGTCATATAATTTTTCTAAAGAAGTAAAAATTACTTACATAAAAAATATGTGGCTGAGCATGGTGGCTCATTCCTTTAATCCCAGCACTTTGGTAAGCTGAGGCTGGTGGATCACCTGAGGTCAGGAGTTTGAGACCAGCCAGACCAATATGGTGAAACCCCATCTCTACTAAGGATACAAAAATTAGCTGAGTGTAGTGATGTGCGCCAGTAGTCCCAGCTACTTAGGAGGCTGAGGCAGGAGAATCACTTGAACCTGGGAGGTAGAGGTTATAGTGAGCCAAGATCACACCACTGCAACAGAGCAAGACTCCATCTCAAATAAATAAATGAATAAATAAATAAGTTTCCAGAGGGCTTTGAAAAGTTTATGGTATCTGTTTTTCTTGCAAGAAAATTGTCATTTTTATATGGAAATAAGTATTATTTGTATTGGGCCATTGTGACTTAAGACCACTCAACCTTACTTGAAAGTACTTGTCTGACTTAATTACCGGGAGGGACAGTACATGGCAGAAGATATAACATACTCAATTCTGGATTATTCACAATTAGATTACCAGCTTTTTGGATTCATTGTGCAACGCCCCCCCCCGCCCTGCCTTTTTTAAAATTTCTGGCTTTTATTGATCTGCTTTTTTATAGGACATGTAACTGGCAATGGAAATGAGATCAAACTCTCGTTTTTCATTTCTTTTCATTGTAAAACGTATTTGAGTATCCACTAGGCATGATCAGGCTACCTAGCAGTCCACAAACAGCCCAGGTACACATTTTCAGAGTATGTTTTTTACTCTTGAATCAATGTTAAAAAATATATTTTCTCTGATGTAAAACTTATTTATAAACTATTTTCTGTTGTCACTTAAGAGTTAGGTGCAAATTCCTTCCGTGCAAAGATTGCTAAATATTTAAGGTATTTTGGTAACAAGTATAAGTGTTTTCAAGATTACTTCCAAAGCTTTCCTACTACAAAAAGCTTTATATTTCATTGGGGTTGATTTATAAATAAGAGAAACTTCACTGTGTGGAGTGTGTGTGTGTGTGTGTGTGTGTGTGTGTGTGTGTGTGTCAGATTTAACAAACATTTGATGATTAACTACTATTTACTCTTCACTGGTGGCACCTGGACTAATAATGGAGACTCAGTTCTCAACAGCTGCATAGTCTGGAATAGCCAGACAAGCAAATGATGAAAATGAAATGTGCTGAGTGAAAAGTATTAGTGAAGGAAGACTTCCTAAGGGAGCTGTGCTTTAAAGCAAGTACTAAGACTTGTTCAGGAATTGAAGGAGTCAAGAGAGGGAAATGGCATCTATAGGTAGAGAGCGAATAGCTTGTGCAAAGGCATGAATTGTGAAACGAAAGTGGTGTATTTGGGGAAGTGTACATACTTCGTTTTTACCAGAAATAAAATGGGATCAGAATTATGGCAAAAAGCATTTCTCAGAGGTCTATGTGCTACAGTAAATAGTTTGGATTTTATCATCTTATAGTCAATGGGATCAGTGAAGAATTTTTAACAGTGAAGAAACTCAAGTTGATTTACATTTTTTCAAGACAGTGTGATCTTTACAGCTGTATTTTATCTTTGACCTCCGGTCCATGCTTAAGTGGGAGGTGAATTATGATATGATAGCAGAGAGAACTAAGTATTTGAGAGTATTTGAGACCAATTTTAAGAGTTAGAATCGACGGGAGGCTGACTGACTGTATTTGGGAGGATGAATGAGAAAGAGGACTCTACAGAAAATATAGGAATTGAACAAATTGGGGCAAGTGATTGGTATTAGTGTACATATATTTGTTCATCTAGCATATATGGAATATATTCTCATCCAAATACCATGTTATAACATTCACTCCAAAAAGGTGAATCTCCTAGGAAAGGGTGTTGTTGGAGATAAGCCGTAATGACTGTCAACTGCTGAAAGTAAAAGGCTTGCTTCTATTTAAGTTCTTGTTCTGATTTATTGAACATAGAAATACATACGTAATGTACACGGAGCGACTCTGGATACCAATGAGGTGAAATGTTAATAAAGATACATGTTGTATACATACATGCCAACATACCTCAAAGTAGGACAAGCATCATTAAGGACTAAGAGCTGGAAGAGAGGGAATCCTGATTTCTTTATATCTTCAAGAGCTTGGACAGGTGGAGAGGGAAAAGAGTGGAGATAGGCATACCGCTGTGAAAAGAACATAAACAAAAGGACCAGAGATGGGAATAAGAAGATTTAGATGGAGGCCCATCCATAGAAAGTCTTGAAATCTAAATCTAAATTTAATTCAACAAGTGTTGAAGTAATTTTAGATTTTTAAATAGAAGACTGTTCTATAATGTACACGTGTGTGTGTGTACATACTTTATCAACTACTTTTTTGAATAGATATAAATTTACAGAAAAGTTATAAAGATAGTTCGGAGAGTTCATGTATATCACATTCCCATATATCCCAAATCCACTTTCCCCTGTTGTTAATGTTGTACATTACTGTGGTTAATCTCTCACAATTAATGAAACAAAATTGATACATTTGTAAGTAAAGTTCACAGTTTATTAGAATTTCCTGTGCTATTATTTAATATTCTTTTTTTGATTTCAGAATATTATATTGCCTTTAGTCAACTTGTTTTATTTTGAAAAGATGAACCTAGCTGTATGTAGAATAGATTAGAGCGGGGTAAATCTGAATTCAGATTAGAAGATCATGGTCTAGAAAAAATAGCTTATCAATTCATAATGCTTTGTCTGCAAATCTGAACTCTGAAAAGTTATGAAAAACTAATTTATTTGTGGCCAGATTTAATTTGACCTGTACTTAGTGTGGATATTCATTCATTTAATTGAAAAAATATATATTAATCTGTTTTATGGAGTACTATCCCAGACTCCTCTGAGGCAGTCTAGAATATACCTTGCTAAAATTGGAATAATTCAGAATTTTAAATACATTTTGCCTCAAGGGTTTCAGAAAAGGAACTGTGACCTGAGGTATATATAAGACCCTTCATTTGAGTTGTGTTAATGGGGGGCACACGGGAAAGAGAAGAGTATCAATAGTAGTTTAGACAGCAAAATGTCAGAAAGATAGTTTCTGAGGTGATTTTAATACTCTCATATTGTGGTGCATAGAAGACCATATATATTTGTAAATAAGAAAATATGGTTGTGATGCTCTTCGAGAATTTTTTTTTCATTACCAATTGCACAATATAGGGAGCTTCATACAGCACTTAATTTGGAAGAAAGCTAGGGAGAGGTCTAAATTCAGAACTCCTTGGAAGAATGTGCCTCTTAAGAAATTCCTATATTCTTCATTAATATTTATTTTTTAAGAAATCAAACAGAAACTGAAATTATATTCAGAAATTGTATGTGGATTTAGATCTCGCCTATAATTTTAATGCTAAACTTCTCAATTTAAATATTTTAATTAAAAAAGGGATGATTTCCTGATTGGTTAAAATTAAGAATTACAGTAAAAATAAAATACATGAGAATTTTTAAAGAACATCACTAAATTTTCTTTAAAAGCTAAGCCTCTCATTATATGACCTTGTTCTCCTGATATTTTAAACTAGACTATCATATAAGCATTACTTCTATTAGAACTAATAGTAACAGTTTGTTTATGTTATTCAAATATCTACTGTTTGTTTTATTTGTATGTTAGATTTGACTCTGGAGCTTCTGTGGTAGCAATGAGAGCCTGTGTTATTTTTGCACATTCCCCCCTTAATATTTGTAATATTCTTTTATTTTGCTTAAAAGTGACCTTAACTTTGATATAATGAATTATCACCAGTTTAAACTTTTTTCTTCCTTGCAAACTAATAGAGTTGTTGTGAATTCTTAAGTAATGTCTTCTCCAGAATATTTGCAAATGTGGTTATGAAAAGTAATCTTATCCTAGTCCCTTGTATTTCATGTGCTGAAGAAAGACTTAGCCTGCTTTTGATTGAGACTTTTCCCATTTTATTGAGCAGTGGTGTTCCAGGCTCAAGCTGAATTGCATGGCGTAAGAAAGGAGCAGTGAGCATTTGATGAAAACACCTAATAAAATGCATCAATTGTGTCAGCATCTCGTTGCAGTCACATCTGGCTTACTGTCAGGGTCCCATTAGATTCCTGTGGTTTTATGTGCCAAAAATAATATGCTCTGTAGTGAATGGAACCAGGATATTAGCAGTTTGATTTTTTAAAAAATCATCTTATTTTCTTTCAGATCTTTGTCAGGCTTAAGTTCCATCTCTGAGCTGCCATGTCTCTTTAAAATTTTACGACTGAGAGATCAATTGTTCTTTTGATCTGTTTCTTTCTTTTTCCTTATTACAGTGATTCCAGCAGTCTCAGCAGTACTGATGCTGGATTGTTTACCAATGATGAGGGAAGACAAGGTACTGAAATGATATTTTTTTCTCTCTGTGGAAAATCTTCTTCATTCTAAAGTTGTGCTTATTACTTGTTATTTCATAAGTTGATGACTGCAATCCATTTACCTTACACACATTACTTAGTGAACTAGGATTTAGTATCGTAGCTGGTTTTTTATATGCTATGGAAGGTGTCCTGTCTTCATGACCTAAGTAATCGATTATCTCCAAAAGCTAGTATGTAGAGCTAATAATATTAAGGAAGGATTATCTTGTTTGAGAAAGCTTTACGTACCTTTTTGATTTTCTCTCTTTTAGCAAATTTGAAAGAAACCAGTTCTTATTCTCTACCTAATTCCAAATGTACTTAAAACTGTTTAAGCATTCATAAAGGTGGATTTCCAAGTCATTTGTCATTTTTATTCAACTGTGACATTAATTCATTCTATCCAGTTTGTAAGTAATTAGATGATTTTTATGAATTCAATATTGTAAACCGTTAAACAGAAATGTCTTGCAACTTATATGTTTTCCATCTTTGAAACTTCGGGAAGCTTCAGTCATTAACATGGCAGTATTTTGAAGCTATGAAAAATTTAAAACACCCTAATAAGGGGCAGGATTAATCCTTAATAGGATTAATTTCATTTAGTCACACCTGTTCATGATTGTTTCCCTTTTTACACTCCACACAAATCATGAAATTAATACAGACAAATACCTATCACAAACGTTCTCTTCCTTTCTTAAGAATACATTAGAGGAAGACAGTAAGTTCCAAGTGAAAAACACTAACATAAATTTTAAATTATAAATTTATTTAATGATGTTATAAGAAAAGGACAAAGTAGTAGCCGCCTACACTTTTTTTCTTAGTCTGTTCATCCTTTTGGCAGTACAAAAAAATGTAAATGAAGTGATCATTCTTTTCTGCCTACTTGTAAACTATTTGTTTTAGATGAATAGGTACATAACTATTTGAAAGGCCGTGGACTTTGAAGTTGATACTTTGCTGAAATATGTTAGAATGCTGGGGCTAAATGCGAGGGTAACTACTTTGATAATATACTTAAATTCTCATTAAAATACAGATCTTTCCTCAGGATTGTATTATAAACATGATACTGGTAATGAAATAAAATGAAAAAAATATAAAAATAACTTTGACAAGCCTATCAATCTTTGATAAGGGTGGAAGGGCTTACAATGATATGCCAGCATTTACTGTGAACTTACTATGTTTCACATTGCTAAGTGTTTTTCTTGCATTTAAGTTCTTAATTAATTCTTAAAATCCCTTTGAGATTCCCAGTTTTTTAAAATGAAGAAACTGACTCTAATAGAGTAGAAGTAACTTTCCTGGTGTTGCAGAACACTAGAATTCTAATTAGTCTGTCTGACTTCAGAGCAAGTTCTTAACCAATGACTATTTGATTTCCCTATTGAAGAATAAAGTTGTGTATTACATCAAAAATAAAATAACTTTATTTTTCTGTAATAGTGTTGGAATTCAGATATGTAGTAGTCAGTTTCAAGTGAGGCCCTGTTTTTTCTTATGCTTAAACCTGATCTGTGTAAGTTTAATATAAAGCTCAGTGAAAGTCCTGATATCTAAGTGCTGTTAGTTGTGTTTTTTGAAAATTTTTTTTTTATTAATTCCCCAATAGAAACAAGCTGGTGACTCTAGTTTTTGAAATGCCTTTAATTTTTGATTCCATCTTAGTTGAAATATAGCTATTTCTCATAAAATAATTTTCAACTGAAACTTAAGAGTATTTTTAGTTTTCCTTTAAAGACGTTTGTTGAAAGAGATTTTAGAAATCAGAAATATCTTTCTCTAAAGGGAAACAGTTTATGACAATCATGATGACCCTCTTAGAAACCAGAATTAGTGGTGGCTTCTCATAATCAAGGGAAGGAGACTTTAATGAATCTCAGATCATCTTCAAAATGCTATTTGTTTCTTTCTGTTTTTCTTTTCTTTTTTCTCTTTTTTTTTTAACACAAGGTCTCGCCCTGTCATCCAGGCTGGAGTGCTGGTGGTACGATCGTAGCTCACTGTAACCTCAAACTGCTGGGCTCAAGGGATCCTCCTGCCTCAGACTCCCGAGTAGCTAGGAGTACAGGTGCATGTCACCATGCCCGGCTAATTTTTAATCGTTTTAAAATAGGGTCTCGCTATCTTGCCCAGGTTGGTCTGGAACTCCTGACCTCAAATGATCCTCCCACTTTGGCCTCTCAAAGCACTGGGATTACACACATGAGCCACCATACCTGGCCTGTCTCTCTTTCTTTTAAAAGCCATCTGTCTTCTGTATTTTTGTCTCTTCATAACTACTTTTTCTTCAAAAAACAAAATACTAATTCTCACCTATGGCACATTTCAAACTGAATTTTCAATTGATCATTTATTGTTCCATGGTTACACTCATGGATGTTCCCAAAAGTCAGAATTATTGGATAGTGTTGGGCAAAAACATCTCACTTATTTTATATACTTTCTTCATAAACTCTAAGGTATTGTCACTTTTCATTTAAAATCAACTTTTTCAAAACTATTTCTTAATTAGCTTAATGGGATTAATTTCATTTAGTCACATCTGTTCATGATTGTTTCCCCTTTTATACTCCATACAAATCATGAAATTAAGCTAATTATATACCCATATCTGCTGCAAAGCAAGGGTTCTACAGTTTTAACACTTTTTAATTCCCGGGAGCAGATTAAGGTTTGTTTTTTCTTAATGTGGAAGGGGTAGTAACTTAAATGGATTTTCTAATAGGTTTTGCCAAAGGATTAACCAGCTTATTATTGTTTTTCACATTTTAAAATTGGTTCGAAAACATAAAATTTTGTGTTTTTGTTGCCGACAGTTTCTTACAGTCTTAAGATAATATTTCTTAGGTAAAGCTGTGGTATAAAATAAAAAGTTTTCCTTATAGATTATATATGCAGTTATCAAATAAAACATAGGATCCCCAATTAAATTTAAATTGTAGGTAAATAACACGTAATTTTTTAGTACAAGTATGTCCCATGCAGTACTTAGACATATTTCCACTAAAAATTTAATGCAAGTATTGTATACTTATATTAAAAGTTAGTCATTGATCTTAAATTCAAATTTAACTGCCATCTTGTATTTTTATTACGTAAGACTAATTGTGTAACTGGATGATAAAACTGAATCTTTGGTGGGGGGGGGTTTCTTGTATTTATACAGGTGATGATGAACAGAGTGACTGGTTCTACGAAAAGGAATCAGGTGGAGCATGTGGTATCACTGGAGTCGTGCCCTGGTGGGAAAAGGAAGATCCTACTGAGCTAGACAAAAATTTACCAGATCCTGTCTTTGAAAGTATCTTAACTGGTTCTTTTCCCCTTATGTCACACTCAAGCAGAAGAGGTCAGTAGCATTGGCTCCCTGGTGGGTATAATGGGTTTAAGGTCAATCTAGGAATATTCATTCAAAGAAGATAAGATAAAGTGGAAATTAGAGAATATAAAGACGATGCTGTAAAGAAATATATTGGCCACTAATATAGCTACTACATTTATCATGCTTTCAAATTATTTGAAAAATTGACTTGCTTTCTTGCTAGACTTATTGAGAAAATGTTGAAATGATAGGAACATGAATTGGGAGAAAAGAAAATGGGTATTTATTACTCTAGTGATTAAACACTGGTTAGTTAAGGGCTGACTACATTAGTACTTTGCTAGGTATTGCTCCAGTTTCTTTAAGTGTGAGTTTTGCATTTTCCCAAATAATATTCATGGCATTCACCGCCACCACCAACTTACTTTTCATTCTCTATTGATAGGATCTTCTTCTTCTATGCTTCAGCGATCATAGAAAACTTCTAAATTGAGTACTTTGATTTTCCAGGTTTCCAAGCTAGACTCAGTCGCCTTCATGGAATGTCTTCAAAGAATATTAAAAAATCTGGAGGGACTCCAACTTCAATGGTAGGCATACTTTTTTTGTGTAATTGTCATGTTTGGAAATGTTTCCATTTCTATGGAATAAAAAGCCACATCCTCATCCTTTATTCATATTCTAATGTTAAACTTAAAAATAATCCATTTTTTTGTAGGCTACAAACTGGACCAGTGAGATTCCCCTATAAACCAAATCTTCTAATGCTAATAAATTAGTTACGTTTTGAACATCTGGGGAATGACATTCGAGGGAACCTGGCTCCTGTCCTCTTCCCTGGAGGAATATCATTGAAGTGAGAGCCTCTTTGATGAAAAGATGGGGCTGTTTTTGCTGGAGGACTGGTATTCTAACTTTTAGTCAGAAGTGAACCTGACGGGGGAGGCTTTCTAGGGATCTAGGTTGGCCCAGGGTGGATAGAAACTACTGTAAATTATATATTTTTCTCTTTTATGATTTTTTTTTACATTGAATCCATTTATGTATACTTGCTTTGCCAAAATGCTAACAAAGCTAGAAAATTTTAAACTTCCAGATCTGACAAGTATTCCTTAATGTTTATATTGTGACTGATTAAGAATTAATTTTTACATATCTGACTGTTGTAAATAAAAATCGTGATGCGTTGACATATATGGTTCATTTTTAGAGAAGTCTTATATAACCAGCATTATTTAAAATATTTGCATTTTACTCAGGGTATTTTAACAAGGGCTAAGATGAGTAGTAGGTGAGGTTGATAATCTTTGCTGGAGTTTGTATTTTGTTCAGCTTCCTTTCTACTTGGGTAATCTGCTCTGTATTGCAAACTCATTGTATTTTATAGTATAGCTTTTATTGTACTGCAAAAATCATCCTCGTTCTAAATTAGCCACAGTGATAACTAGTCTGCAGTAGTAGAAGCATTTACCTTTTAAATTACCTGCTTTGTCTGATACCTGAAACACATCAAAATTATTATTTTGGTTTAGAGCTTAATGAAACATGTGAAAGCTGGTATTTTTAACAAATACTGTGTGATTCTGAATCATATTGTCATGTTTAAAAGTGAGAGCTGCTTGTACATCTTTAGAATGGCAGACCATATGTGTCACTGTGAGTGTCAGAAATACTTGCATGAGCTCATTTTCACCAACCGGGGGGAAAATGTAATGTTTCTATTGATGGTATAATTTAGACACTATAATAAGTTCAGACCATTTGAGTTCTTCAAAATGGTTATATTAAAATGATATTTTTATTAAGCTTCAATAATGAAAATGTGATTTAATATGTGTATTTTTATATTATTGTATGGATTAATTGTTAATTCAGCATTTAATGGCTAACTTAAATATGATTGGAAAAGAAACTTCAAGTTGCCATTGCTTTTACCTAAAGTTTTTAAAATCTGAAAGATTTTAGCAAATGCATTAAGCAGGAATGTGTGACATCTCCTTTTAGATTGCTTGTCTAATTTGGAGAGATTAAAAATGGTAAAATGCAACTTTGAGTCTCTTTACCTTTGCATATTTAAAGTGATATTTAAAGGTACAATAGTGTGGTGTTGGTAATTGTAAGTAAGCTTTTCTGTGCTGTGTCTTTGGAGTAAAAATTCATGTTTTTTTTCTGAATTACATAAATGCTTTTGTTCTATTTTGTATAATGACTGTCTTTTAGATCTGAATAAGTCACTTTAAAACCTTGGCCTATGAACTTTGCCTTATCAATCATGAATCTAGATGAATGCTATCTAGTTCTTGGTTCAGTTTTACCTATTTTTATTTTTGGTTCACTGCTTGCTTGAGCATAGCTGGGATTTGTAGCCCATTTTCTAGGCTTATTGCAATCTCACTGTGGTATTTTATAGAAGCTATTACAACTGATAGGCTAGCTTCATGGTATTGATGATACATGGCTTAACCATACTAAAAGCTGCCTTCCCTCTCTAAATTGTAAAAAGGTGATTAAGTTTCACTTGATGGAGATATACTATATATGTGTGTTTATCATGGAACTAGTGCATTAGGCCATAAACTGTTTTTCTGGTCTATGTTTTTTGTATTTAAAATTTTACTGAAGACAATGGACTCCTTTGGGTTTTCTTTCTTTCAACCCTGAATTGTCCTTGTTTGGATTTTTAAGTACTGTAATTTTTTTTTTTTTCCAATAAAATCTCTGACTTGGGCAAGAAAGGTAAGAGTTCCAATTTGTGCTGATATTTCTCTGATTTCCTTTGCTAAGTTTTTGTTGTTGTTCTTGTTGCTTATGCTGTTTATATTATGTATAACTATAATATGTAGTTTTAAAAATCATAAGCTCGACCGGGCGCGGTGGCTCAAGCCTGTAATCCCAGCACTTTGGGAGGCCGAGACGGGCAGATCACGAGGTCAGGAGATCGAGACCATCCTGGCTAACACGGTGAAACCCCGTCTCTACTAAAAAATACAAGAAACTAGCCGGGCGAGTTGGCGGGCGCCTGTAGTCTCAGCTGCTCGGGAGGCTGAGGCAGGAGAATGGCATAAACCCGGGAGGCAGAGCTTGCAGTGAGCCGAGATCACCCCACTGCACTCCAGCCTGGGCAACAGAGCGAGACTCTGTCTCAAAAAAATAAAAAATAAAAAAATATATAAAAATCATAAGCTTACAAAACAGTCATCTTTACACAGTACCCATGACATCTGGTAATAAGAAGTGAAATTTAATGGCCTTAAACTTTCACACTGGAAAGCCAGATTGTTTTTAAGACATATTAATTTTCTGAGCAAAGTCAAACACATAGAACTGCAACCCATTAAACAGAAGGCCAACAAAAGGTTTCTTAAGCAGATGAATGATGACTGCATAAGTATAATGAGGTAGTATCTTTGAAGTATAATGATAGAGGGAGAATCTTTTACTGAAATATCTATGTAAACTTTTTTGGGGGCAAGTTTTCAGTTGTACTATAGTTGATTCTGACTATTTGCCATAATTGTATTCTATACATTTGCTGAAAACATTGAATTAGGGAATACTGAATCATGGCTCCTAAGGGAAAGACAGAGTTAGGTTCCTGCGAGCCTCTGGTCACAACATTTTTACCAACTGATCAATAGATAACCTTGTTTTGTTTTACGTTTGTGTTTAAAGATATTTAATATATATTGTTGATGTACTAACATTGAACTCATGGCCAATAGCACTATAACTTATGTCTGAACAAAGCTTATCAAGTCTTTTCTCTATAAGGCACATCCCAGCCTTCTTGCACTTAGGAGCACTAGACGGCGTTTCTCAGCACTATAGAAGGGGCTATTTAAAACAGAATAATCACCCACAAAAAGCACAGCAATGTAAAAAAAAATCTGGTACTAATTTAGACTACAGAAAGGACATGTGTTTACAGTATGATGGTTTAAACAAGTAGGAAGAAAGTCACCTCGCTGACCTCTGGTAGGAATGCACATGTATATCAGGCAACTCAACATTTTTCACCACTCTGTACATGTTACTGAATGACTACAATAGTCAGAAATTGTGAGTATTGATTTTGGGTTTAACAAATAAATTTTAGCAAGCAGGCTGACTTAAAAATATGGAATCCACAATGGGAACGAAATTGACTCTATTTAGTTTTATAGAGAGCAAAGTGATATTGTAGAAAATTTATAGATTTTGAAGTCAGACCTTTGTGAATCCACACTCTGATTCTTCTTTTTAGTTTAGTTGTAGTTACATTTTGAACCTTCTTCCCTCCTTTTGTTAAATACCAACAATAGTTACTTTTGCATAAATGTCGTCAGGTTTTTAAATGAGATTATGTATACATAATGGGCCCAGCACCATCTCTGGTGCATAATATATATTAAATAAATGATAGTTACTATTATTAGATATATTAAACACAATACCTGGTACTTAAAGAACTTTTGTATCATGAGTCAAAGTGCAGAATTGTGGACCCTAACCTTTCTGGTTTTTCCTTTTTTTTTTTTTTTTTTTTTTTTTTTTATGAGATGGTTCTTGCTCTGTTGCCCAGGCTGGAGTGCAGTGGCACAATTAAGGCTCACTGCAGCCATGACCTCCCAGTCTCAAGCAATGCTACCACCTCAACCTCCTGAGTAGCAGGGTCTACAGGTGTGCACCAACACATGTGGCTAATTGTTATATTTTTAGTAGAGATGGGGTTTCGCCATGTTGTCCAGGCTGGTATCAAACTCCTGGGCTCAAGCCTCCCAAAGTGTTGGAATTACAGGCGTGAAGCACCGCAACTGGCTTGTTCATATTTTATATAAAATTTGCCTTTACATTTAATATTTAAAGCTTTTTATATGGCATTCTTTTATGTTTCTTTTATACCTCATTTATATTTGAACTAGCCTCTTTTCTTTAATATGGTCTGTGAATCATAGTTTCAAATATTTAGGTTGACAGCCACTCCGCTAAATCTCAAAACTGAACTGCAAACTGAGAAACTGCTCTAAACTCTTCTCCTGACCACAGAGCACATAACCTTCTCCCTCCATCATTTAAGCTAAATGAGTAGCTTAAATGATGGAGGGAGAAGGTCTAATAGCTATTCCTGAACCTATACTGTTCAGGAGATTTGGGTCCTGATCTACTTGACCTGCCTAATTTTTTAAATTAATTATGCTCATGTGCATGCAAACAGAGTCCTGAGATTTTTGTATTGAGAGAAATTACTGTTGCCATCCTAGTAAAGTACCAGTTTGTTAAAACCCAGCTAACTAGCATCTCTTATTCCCCACTTTTAGGAGAATGAAGCAAATGGTAATTAATTTCCAGGGATATGCTGAAGCTATTATCCAGGAGATTCAGCCTGAATCTTTTATATTTCCATAGTTTGTGCATTAAGCTTAATTCAGAATAATATTTCTCAGAATAATGATGCCAGAATCAGTTTTGGGATATAGTACCTATAAAGTGAATCCAAGTAACCTTACATAAGCATACATTCCAGTTAGCCAAGATGTATTCTATTCCTATGCATCCTAAAAAATTAGTGTTTTTTGTAGGTCAGAGCTTTTTAAAATTCTTTTTTGATTTGAATTAATGGTCTTTCAACAAGTGTTACATTGGTCTGCTGAAAATCAGCATTCAAATTGTGTAGTCTTTTGAAAGATCAGGAAATAAATTACTCAGCTTAAAACACAGTTGTTGAAAGTCAACATAAATATTACATAGAAATTTTATATAAGAGTGATAGGAATTTGTTTAAAAGTTTTATAATTGCCTCAGTCCACTTTTCTGTATGGTTGGAATAAGAATACCTTGGTGCTGGTATTGGTGGTTATTCTGCCAAAGAAAATGAATCTGATTTAATTGACTATTTATACGTGTTTATCAAGTTCAAAAATCTGAAAAAAAAAATGTGAACATTAGCTCTTAATCCAATTTATCATGCTACACAAATAATCATACTGTTTACATTCACTATACAAAAACCCTGAACACAATAATTTGTATCTGTTTAGAATCTTGAGTCAGTTCATTCTATAGGAGAAAAAGAATATTGTATTTTCTTCTGTGAAGTCATAGAAAACCAGGATTACATGAGTGGCATTTTGTTAATGACAGTCATACTGTAATGGTTTACTCTGTATGTCTTGCTCAACTTTTGTTGTTTCTTAGGAAACTAGAGTAGGAATATTTAGTCTACTTTATAGCCTTTTACAACAGAAGGGCCATTTAATTTTTTTTTTTTTTTTTTGAGATGGAGTCTCCCTCTGTCGCCCAGGCAGGAGTACAGTGGCGCGATCTGGGCTCACTGCAAGCTCCACTTCCTGGGTTCATGCCATTCTCCTGCCTCAGCCTCTCGAGTAGCTGGGACTACAGGCACCCGCCACCATGCCCGGCTAATTTTTTGTATTTTTAGTAGAAATGGGGTTTCACCGTAGCCAGGATGGTCTCCATCTCCTGACCTTGTGA
>NW_012103243.1:2071502-2115502 GCF_000951045.1 Mandrillus leucophaeus
ACCCAGGTTGGAGTGCAGTAGTGCGATCTCGGCTCACTGCAACCTCCGCCTCCCGGGTTCAAGCCATTCTCCTGCCTCAGCCTCCCTAGTAGCTGAGACCACCTTTGTGTGCCACCATGCCCTGATAATTTTTGTCTTTTCAGTAGAGACAGTGTTTCACCATGTTGGCCAGGCTGCTCTCAAACTCCTGACCTCAGGTGATCCTTCTACCTCAGCCTCCCAAAGTACTAGGATTATAGTCGTGAGCCACTATGCCCAGCCAGAAACTGACACTTTTTTAAATAACTTATTTTGAGATAACAACTTGATTCTGTATCTTAGAAAAGTACAACTTAATAGAATTATAATAAATATTTCTTTTACAAAAGACATTTTAATACAGTCTCTTTCATTTAAAATTCTCTATTTTGGGTCAGGCACGGTGGCTCACACCTATAATCACAGCACTGGGAGGCCAAGGCAGACGGATCACCTAAGGTCAGGAGTTCAAGACCAGCCTGGCCAACATGGTAAAACCCCATCTCTACTAAAAATACAAAAAGTAGCAGGGCATGGTGATATGTGCCTGTAATCCCAGCTACTAGGGAAGCAGAGGCAGGAGAATCACTTAAACTTGGGAGGTAGAGGTTGCAGTGAGCTGAGATCATGCCACTGCACTCCAGTCTGGGCAACAGAGTGAGACTCCATCACAAAAAAATAAAAATAAATAAATAAATTCTCTATTTTGATGTCATTTACAACTGTAGATTCAATATCATAAAAATTTAATATCCATAGTTATTTGAAAATATGACTTGAACAATTTTTCATTCAGTTCTATTAAATGGTATCTGTCTTGATACTCTTACTGTATTATGCTTTATTAAAAGAGCAGATATTTACCAATTTAAATAGTGCCAATACAGTAGTATATTTGTTCATTTAATTAGCAGTATTTTAATGTTTGTTATATTCTCCATATTTAGTCTTGAAAACCCATTAGGAAAAATTATATGAACAGGTGTTCAATCTTGGTATTTTAATGTTACCAAAATTGACAACATATATTTTTCCATATATTTAAAATATTGGTTCTTGCTTCTCTGATAACTTAGTCTTTGAATTGACTTGACTTCAAAGACTTCATTGTCATTTGAGTTTGTGATCCTTCAGAAATCTGGTACCTTGCAAAGTGAATGTTAGTATTTTTAGTAATTACTACAGACACAATGTTGCTTACTATGTGCCAGACGCTGTTCTACAGGCTATTTATATATATATATATTTTTTTTTCATGAATCTTATTAACATATCTATAATATACATTTATGTTTACAACTTAAACAGTTTATTACATGTTCTTCCTTTGACAAGCCAAAATTAATATGATTCGGAAGTTATATTTCTGTCATGTTGCTAATATTAATAAATATAAATAAATTCGCTTCATAAAGTAGTCTTCATTTCTTTGTTACAAAATGACTGGTTACAAAGTGTGAGTTATTTTTGAAATACTCACAAGCATTCTTTGTATGTTGAATGGCAAGCATAATCAAGATGTGTGCCATAATAAAAATAATAATGAAATGTTTTTACTGCTTCTATCAGATTAATCACTGGAACCCAATCCTCCATTTTCACCCTTTCTTCCCTTTGTATGTTTCTCAGATAGTCTATAGTACCTTTTTGCTGATCTAACTCTAGCACCTTTTGGTCTGCTTGCTTGCTCTGTTGCAGCTTGTTCTCCCTGCCTGACTTCCATGGTCCCTCATCTCTCCAGCCTGTTTTACAAAGTGCCTCATAGCTGTCACATTGCTCTGTTAGTTCAGCTGTGATAATATCCTCTGTATTTCTTATATTCCTTTCCCCTCCTTTCCCATATAACTTAGCAAAACTCTGGGAAAGCCTCTTAAAGGAGGTTGATCTTTTTAGCTGAGACTTCGAGAATAAGCTAGAACTTACCTACTGATTGGGTAGGGAAATTGGCAGACAGAAAGGCATGGTCAAGGATTAAGTTTGAAACAGCCTGGGGTATTCAGGAAACTGTGAATCCGGTATTACTGAGATATAAGATATGCTTGTGTGGAGTGTTATGTAGCAGGAAAGGTTTGGCTGAAAATGTGGGCAGGGGTTAGGTCCTTATGGACGTTGTGGTCCATGGGAATGCATGTGAACCCATGTAATCTCCAAGGGGTTAAAGATGATCAGATTTGTTTTTTAAAAGATTACATGGGCAGCAATGTAGAGAGTACATTAGATAATTACTCGTTAAGACTATATCAGGAGGCTAAGATCCATGCCTTTTCTACAGTAGGTGGGATCCATAGACTAGACTGAACCCTTAAATTTTTACTGGACCTGATATTCTGATCAACTCTTGCATGACATCCACTCATTTAACAAAGATTTTTGATACTAGGTAATACCAGTGTCAGATACTGCTGGGCCTCAGGTGTTAGTGATGAACAAGTTAGATATGATCTCTTGAAGCTTACATTTTAATGAATAAAAATAAACCTGGTGGAGGTTGGGAGGAGAATAAGGAAATAAAAATGGACCTGGAGAAAATTAAGCAGGGTAAGTGTTAGAGAATTATAGGATATGATGTTGATTGGAGAGAGTATGATTTGCAGGCTGGGATTTTCAGCCTTGGACAGTCTAGTGCCTTTCTTCTAATTGCCATTGTAACAGTTGGGGAAAGGAGCAAGGGCGTACATTATTCATCCCTTTTCATTCAAGAAGTTGGGATAGGTTTTAGCCATCTCTCGTGATTCCTGATCAGATTGCCCAAAGGTTTTAACTGTCATTATAGATAGGCCTGTGAATAGCAAAAAAAGGCACTTTTGTTTACTAGGTACAGCTTTCCTACTAATGCTTATGAATTTTTTTTTTGCCTTTATGTTTATTTTTTTAATTGAGACAGTAATAATTATACATATTTATGGGGTAATGTGATATTCTGAAACATGTATGCAATATGTAATAAATCAGATTAATTACGATGTCCATCACCTCAAACATTTACCATTTCTTTGTAACTTTTGAATGATTTTTTTTTTTACAGAAAGTTTACAGATGCTAAATATTTATATAGCATTTTGGATGTTCCCTTTAGATTTCATCATAATGTATGTCCTGAAATTTAATATGTAAGAACTTCCCTACAGAGGGTTACCAGTTTACTCTTCTGCTTTCATGGCTACTTAAATATTATGCAGTACAACTAGTCTTTTTATTACCTTTTTAAAAATGCATGAAATACCGTGCTTTCTGCTTTTTATTTTTCTTACTTTAGTATTTGCATACAAATTCTTAAGTCATTCCTTTATTAGCAAAGAAATGGTTTATTTTACTTTTTTGTTTTTGAGATATATATGATCTATGGACTTTTTAATGAATCTCTTTAAAAACATTGAATTTGCAAATGTGAGGTTTTCTAAAAATACTTCTTAGACTATGATTATCATTTTAAAACTTCTCTTTTGTATCCTAAGAAACCTTTGAAATATGTTTTAAAATGCTCTTTCTTTGAAAATTAAGGCTGCTGATTGGTGACCATTTGACTTCACAGATGAAGACGCAACACCTTTTTTTAGTTGTCTTTTAAAATGGTGATGACTTTGCCATAGTCCCCATTGTTATTGTTTTTTAAAAATCAAAATCAGGGAAACAGAAATGCTGCAAACATTTTACTTTCTAGGAACCTTCTACTCTGTTTTTCTGCCTTTTATGTTGCTGATACAATTATTCTGATGGTCTATAAAATTCGGTTTTCTACTTTCCCTTCAGATATGTCAGATACCTAATATCAGAAAAGCTCAAAATCAATGATGAGTAGAACACTTCCAAATAATATTTAACAAGCACTTTCTATACAGAAGTCACCTGCAAGTCCTCCAACTGAAGGTCAATTTGAAGAACTGAAAATTCATAATGAAATCATCTAGATAGGAGTTTTCTTTACTATAGTTAGAGAATGCCAACCAGATATTTGTTGACTGTCATCCAGGAAAGGGGATTGTGATAAACCAGAGATGCCAACAGGTACTTATGTATGTTTTAAGCCAATAAAACTTGTAAAATTTTTGTTGTTCAGTCCCAATTATCTGAAACACTGACCAGTACTTAATGGGGGCAATTTGATGATTTTTTTTCCTACCAAAGGAGTAATGACTTGTGCCATTAATCTTCCTCTTAGAACTTCATATTTCAATCTCATGTTTGGTCATAGACAGTTTACTATTGAAGTATTCCAGGTCCATACAATTCTGAACTTGCAGGAGTGTTTATCTTTAAGTGACATGTAACTATGTAGTTACATTTGATGGTATCTACTTGGTTCTTTTGAGGTGTTTTAGATTTGAACTGATTTTGAAGTATTCAGTCTAGAAATTGTTCTTTAAAAACTAAACGTTTCTTACTTACATTTCATCTCATTTTATCTCATTTAAATGTATCCTTAATAAATTCTTCTAATTTTTCAGTTCACAGAAATACTTCATAAAAATTCACAAAAGTATTTTATATCATTTGTCAGATGAAAAAATAAGTATATGTTACATTTGACTCAGAAACTTGATGTCTTGCCTAATTGTGTTTTCAACTATAAAGTTTTTGGTTCAGCTGTATGCACATGTCATGAAGACTTAGGATATCTGCATTGTTCAAGGGGCTGGGGATACAAAATTTGTCCTCAGGTACCTTACAGTTTGGTTACTGAAAATTGAGAAAGGGGGAGCAAAAAAAGAGACCTAACATTTGTTAAGGGAAGCATTGATCCTGAGTGGGTTTTGGTTCTTCAACTTAACATTTGGTTTTATGTGTTGTCTTTGTCTGCCTCCACTCTTGCCACATCTAGACAAGTCTGATCCTTATTTCTTCATCTGTCATAGCAGCCCCTTCTTTTCAATTTCATCTATCACTACCCTAATATAGTATCTCATAGCCTACATTTTTATAGCCTCCTCCCTGGTCTGTCTTTTGATTTTCCTGCCTCTAATCCATATCACACGTAACTCCAAGTAAACATTTCTAAAGTGTGGTTATACTCATGTCACTCCTGTGCCAGGAAATAGTTTCCATTACCATCTTAGTAAAATTCAATTTGTTCTTTTCTATTTTCCCTCTTCACCTATGACCTATAATACTTCACTCCTTTCCAGATGGTGTTATGTTCTCAGTGCCCCCACCCTTTCTCCAGCCTTCCCATATTCAACCATATTCATGTATATTACACCTCTGTTCACAACAGTGTACCCCTCACTTCTTTCTGCTAGATTCATGTCCTTCAGGTATCAGTTCAATTCTATACCTTTTTTTCAAAACCTTCCCCAACTCTTCACACTTTTGAGGTCACTGTTATCTGAAATGGCATTATACCTTCTGTCTCTGCCACTCATTAGTTCATTCACAGATAACCTAGTATATTATACTGTTAACCATCTGCTTATTTTAACTATGTGTACCCAATGATGGGAGTCCTATTAGCACATACAATAGCTCCAATGATGGGAGTTATTAGCACATTGTATGTGTTTAATATTTTTTTAGGCTGAATGCAGTGGCTCACGCCTGTAATCCCACACTTTGGGAGGCCGAGGCGGGCGGATCACGAGGTCAGGAGTTTGAGACCAGCCTGGTCAACATGGTGAAACCCCATCTCTACTAAAAATACAAAAAATTAGCCAGGCATGGTGTCAGGTACCTGTAATCCCAGCTACTTGGGAGGCTGAGGAAGGAGAGTTGCTTGAACCCAGGAGGTGGAGGTTGCAGTGAGCCAAGACTGAGCCACTGTACTCCAGTCTGGGCAACGGAGTGATACTCTGTCTCAAAAAAAAAAGAAAAATTTTTTTTTTTAAATGTTGATGGTTATTTACTGGGTATGACCTTAGGGTTTTTTGTTTTGTTTTGTTTTCATGACAGAATCTGGCTCTGTGGCCCTAGCTTGATTGCAACAGTGCAATCTTGGCTCACTGCAACCTGCAGTTCCCAGGTTCACGTGATTCTTGTGCCTCAGCCTCCTGAGTAGCTGGGATTACAGGCTTGCACCAGCACACTTAGCTAATTTTTTTGTAATTTTAGTAGAGTCAGGGTTTCGATATGTTGTCCAGGCTGGTCTTAAACTCTTGATTTCGAGTAATCCTCCCGCCTCAGCCTGCCAAAGTGCTGGGATTACATATGTGAGCCACTGTGCCCACCGACCTTATATTTTATAGGCAGTTTTCCACCATTAGTTATATTGCCAGTGTAACTTTAAGTAACAACAACATTCTTTCTGACAAATATTAGTTTCCAGGGTTTTCGTTGTTTTAATTTTGCCCTTTTATGTGCTTCATGAAATGATAGCATATACAGTTACAGTTGACAGCACATTAAAAAGATGATTGGATGCCTGGTGTGCAGATGCAGGGATTGCTAGACCTTTTGGTTGGGGGATCCATAAGTGTTGCTATCCATAGGGATTTCCCTTTGGCAAGCTGCAGAGAGAATGACATGCCTTTGTTATTTGGGGTGGGGATACAATGGCGTCCACTAGCCAACATTCTTGTTGTAAAGAAGGACAGGTTTTATTCGTTGTGCAGGTTTTCACTGAATTTTCCTGATTTTAGTAAAAGAGTAACATGAGCTTTGCAGGAATGACCCCTTTCTAGTTTAACATTTTCATTTAATCAGTTTTGAGCTTCTGGTGGGATATAGGGTAGAAGTTGTAGTATATGACTATATGGGCTGAGAAATGGGATCTGGGGATCAACTTTTTAAAAAATAGACTATCCATGAATTGCCTATTTAAGAGGTATCTAGAGCCTCCAATTTGTGAACTTTTCTGGCGTGTACTGTTTCAGTCAGCTTGTTTTTTATTGCCACCCTCTCCCCACCCTGTTGCACATAGAAGCAGCTGGGCGGTCAGCCTCACATCTGTTTGATTTTCATCTTCTGTGATTTTGCCTTTTTTGTTTTTTAAGAGACAAGAGTCTCACTCTGTTGCCTAGGCTAGAGTGCAGCAGTTCCCTCATAGCTAACTGCAGCCTCGAACTCCTAGGCTCAAGTGATCCTCCTGCCTCAGCCTCCTGAGTAGCTAATACTGTAGACACTGACCACCATGCCCAGCTAATCTTTATTTTTTTTTTTTTGGTAGGGACAGGGGTCTTGCTATGTTGTCCAGGCTGTTCTCGAACTCCTGGCCTTAAGTGATCCTCCTGCCCCAGCCTCCCAAAATGCTGGGATTACAGCCACCACACCTGGCCTGTTGACATATTTTGTCTGTTGGTATCTTCTTTTCTGTTTTCTTTGTCCTTGTAGAGTTGTACCTTTTTATTCTATTGATTTTAGTGGGGCTTTGGGAGGAAGCTGAAATAAATGTGTGATCAGTGTGTTAGATTTCCTGGGAAGTCCTAGCTAGTGTTCTTTTCTTTTAATTATCATTATTTTAAAATAATAAATACACAGGTTTTAAAATTCAAATAGAAAGTATCCAGTAGAAAGTCCTTCCCTATGTCCAGTCCCTTCCATACTCATCTGTACAAATAGAGCTTCTGTGACTTTAACCTTGCTTTTTACACTTGAAAAAAATGATGGAGAGATCCTAAATCATACCTATATTTTCATTCGTTTGGCAGTATAATATTTCATTATAGAATATTATTAAATTATTTTTCATATCAACTTTTGTGTTAAACTAATATAAAAGGGCAGAAATATTTGATTACTATTCATTATAATAGCTAACATTTATTGAGTTCTTATTAATTGCCAGGTTTTATTCTAATCTTTTTTTGTATATCAAATCATTTAATGTTCACAAAAAGCCTAATTAGGTCAATATTATCTCCTCTCCATCTTATAGACCAGGAAACTGAGGGACAAATGGCTTAAATGACTTGTTCAAGGTCACAGGATTTTAACACTGCCTCGTGGCCAATTTCCCAAGGACTGAACCATCAAGCTATACAGCATTCCTTGTAAGGGTAAAATATATATTTCCAGTTAATTTTTTAAAAATTTGATAAACCTAACTGCCCACTAAAATAATATATCTCAGCCAGATATTTTGGTCAATTTAATGAATATACTGGACAAATCGTTATTCTGAGTTTGGTTTATGAAATTAAATTTTTTGAATTGTAAATGTGTTTTATTTTTCAATGTAATCATTTTTCATAATGTAAAGATACTCTTTATCCTTCTTTCTATCAATTCTTTCTTCTACTACTTCACCCCACTTAATATTTTCTCTCCTATTCTTGATATCTTTTGATTTAAGTTATGTTAAAAGGTTCTTACTGTGACATGTAGGTTTTTTCTTTCTCAAGTTTATTAAAAAGTAAATTATTCTGTTACCTGTCAGTTTTCTTTTATATATATATACATACACACACACACATATATATACACACACACATATATATACACACACATATATATATATTTTAAAAGTTAGTGACAACAGTAAATATTTGAATAACACTTAATGTTTTATAAGGAGCACCTTTGTAGGATCCATTTTATGGGTTCACAAATAGATTTTCAAAGAATTACCTACATTAAGAAGGATCGGCCGGGTGCAGTGGCTCATGCTTGTAAAAACCCTTTCTCTACTGAAAATACGAAAATTAGCCAAGTGTGGTGGTACACGCCTGTAATTCCAGCTACTCGGGAGTCTGAGGCAGGAGAATTCCTTGAACCCAGGAGGTGGAGGTTGCAGTGAGCTGAGATCGCGTCACTGCACTCCAGCCTGGGCAACAAAAGCGAGACTCCGTCAGAAAAAAAAAAAAAAAAAAAAGAGATCACAGTTGCAAATTAAAATTCTCAGAAAAATATGCTTTTTCCCGTATAATCAGCTAGAGCTATAGTGATGTTGCTTTTTTGAATGTTACTTTTGAAAACACTGAGACTTGAAATTTACATTACTTGTGAACTTTACAACATTGCCTGTCTCAAAATTTGATTGAGTTCCCCTTTTGGGGAAAGATTCAAGGGTTTTTACTATTGAATCCTTAGTTTACTCTTTAAAATTATAAATGATATTGAAATAAATAATTTAATTCAAGCCACGTATTTGGCATTAGCCCCTTTCATATATACTAATATCAGACCTATTCCTTCTTCACTAATCCTTCTTCCTTATATAGCGTCTCAAAACTGTGCTTGCTCAACTTTTGGAATTGACTGTTTTTAGGAAATACCAGTTAATCTAACTCATTCCTTGATTGAACGTAATCTCAGAGTCACCCTCTTTCCTTAACATCTTACTGTAATCATATGTTTGTTACTGAAATGCCCTTACTTTCCTTTGGCATGCTCCTTAAAGGTGCTAGCTGTCTAACTGACTGGATGCGTTTTCTTTCATCCTATTTCTCTCAGTATATAACTCCCAGCTCCACAGTGGAGCACTGTGAAGGACAAGGAGGGCAAAGCAGGCGCTTTATATATGGGAAAGGTACCTTTACACACATGTGCACACAGACACACTTTCTTTTTAGATTATCTTATTTCCAATAGGTAATCCTTGATTTCATTTAGTCACTAGGAGGACATAAACTTCTTTTTACAACAATTATAATCATGAATTTTTTTTAAGTGAATTAAGGTATGAATATGTATGAAGAAATTAGATGTTCTAACCATGAATATATAGCATCACTGTGTCTTGAGTGAATTACAGACTTTACTCATTTCTGGGCCATTTGTTTTATATATAGATTAAATATAGATAATTACTCATTTGACAGGTTACTTTATTACTTTGATATATCTCAAAGTACCGCATGCAGTTACAGTGTGATGATTATAATAATTTGGAATCATTAATAACCAAAATTAGCATTTCATATTAATTAAAATGTAAAAGTTAGAATTTGATTTTGTTTAAAGTCAGTTGTACTTCTGTTGGTTACTTTGATTTAATAATAAAAAATACTTTTTTAAACAGCAGTTGTTAATTATTTTTAAGTTCACATGTTAAATATAAAAATGGCTTGTAACTGTTCTAAATTATAGTTAGAAATATCAGCTCCTGTAGATGAATCAATTCGTTTTTGCCTTGTGCCTCACATGTATGAAAAAATTATGAGTTAAATGTGTTTCTTGGGAACCAATATGCATCACATATGATATATTAAGCTTAAAATTTAGTTTTACATTTATGAAGCACTTAGCCATGTACCTAGAGCATCTAGATGTTAAATAATTGTTCTGTATTATTCTAATACTTCTAACAGTATCTTGTTTAGATAGATACTAAATGATTAAACTACTTAGAAATTATTTGCATACTCCTTAAGATTCATTACCTGAAGAAACAAAATTAAAATATTCTAATTAAGTATCCTGTTTTAATCTTTAATTTTAATTTTGTTTTGTTTTGCAATAAGGATTCGTGCTTCTGGTTGAAAGTGAATTTTACCTGCTTTTTTAGGTTAATGCAGTTCTTAAGAAAAGCAGATCAATTCTAGCTATGTAATGCATTTTATTTAATTTTATGGATTTTATGATACCATATATTACAGATTGCCGAAAATATAGAAAAATTTTAGAGAACATTTTTGGATTTGATGGATTACCACTCTTGAAAGGGAAACAAAACACTAAATATTTCTAATCCCGCATTATTTACCGCATGGGTGGTTAAATGCTACTTTAAGCCTCATAAAATTAAAAGGGAGAAATCTGCCAACTGTAGCAGGAATTGGATTTAGGAAGAGTGGTACAGAGCCAAAATATTGCTACAGAATTAAATGTCAAAAATCTTCTTTAATAGTAGATATATAGTTCACAGTGCTTGGTTATGATTAATACATTTAATCTAAATCACTGAAAGTTGCACTCTCCTTTTCCATAAAATACAATAGGACACAAATCAGTTTTACTGTAGATGGATAACAATTGGAAAATAATGCATCTTCCCGCCCAATAAATTGTCAGTTATACCTTTTAACTAAAATCAATTCATCTTTCCAAAATTTATTGCAATTTCTAATAATAAATCTCCTCAAATGTTTATTCATTTCGTTTTTGATACATTTGTGCCACTTCTGCTATGGTCTAATGTTTTCTCTTTTGATTCATTGTAAATTAGAAAATCTATTTTGAGTCAATTTTCTAGTTAAGAAGTTAAAATCTATAACCTAGCACCTTTTTCACCCTCCTTTGTACATTTTAATACCCTTGAACTTGAACTTAAATGCAGTCCTGTAAATTCTTTTCAGAAGGAGATTAAAAGACTTTTCAATGAAACTTCTTGAGTAAGGGCCAGATTCATAAAACAGGCACTTAAGAGGTTGTTAGATAATTGTTGCCATAGATCCATTTTTGAATCAGAAGTCGGGGGTGGGCTGAAATACATGGGGTTGTACCATCATTTCATGTAAGTGCTACAAAGAAGAGAAATAACCATTTGAATTAGGTTTCAGATATTGATCAGAATGGGCATCTGCTTTTATTTTCTGTTGATAGCAGTAACCCAAAAGTGGCATTAAAGGGAAGCTATATTCTATCTCTATGTCTTGCAGAAATATCTTCTTATTAATCCCCAGGTATGCATTTTTAATCTCTAAATATACATGTTCAGGTTTTGTTTTTTTTTTAAATAATGTATCCTAAGTGATTGAAATCAGTTTGGTTTTCCACAAACACTACATGTACAAAATGTAGTGCTCAGTTTTAAAAATTCGATAAATGATTCATGAACATTTCCCATTCTTTATACTCTTTAATGTTACTTAAATTAAATTTTTTCAATATCATATGGTGAACACTGACTCCTGTTATTTTAATTTAGTACTTTCACTAATTCCATAGTGAAGTCATACTGGTTTCCCTTTTTGTATACCTTCACCTCCTCTGTGCTATTATATAAACTTTAAAAATGAAAGTGAGAAGCCATCTACTTTCCCACCAATTTAATAAAAATGTGTTTGAAATCAACGTGTTTTGAGGCTTGGTGTTAAGCCTATATTTTTGAGTTACACCAATTAAAATTCTAAAGTAGAAAGTGACATTAACTAATTCGACTCAAACTGGTAACTTATTGGCAAATTTATGTAGTTGCTATAATACAAGATGCCATATGATTAAGTTAGCAGTCAAAAAATGTAACTTGTGTTGCCAGAATAGACTGAGTAGAATTAATTATTTGAGCTACCTACATGGCGAAGAAAAGGTACATTTTCTAAGGCAAAGATCAAAAATTAATTCCAAGTCTTTCTTGTTCATCAAGAAGTAGTTCTTTTTTTAAGTTGTGAACTTGTTCATTTTTTTTGATATATGAAGTCTTTAATATAAAATCTATTACTCATTTGGACTTGCCAGATTAATTTCTACATTGACAAATTATAGGTTTTAATAGATTTAGCTAGCTGTAAAAACTTTAAAAATAATCTGACTTATGTGTACTTCCTGATTGTTTTTCCCATCACGTTAAATATAAAAGTAAATCAGATCATGTTTCTTTAAATAAAAAATGATAAACTAAAATGCTTATGCCTTTCTTTTAAAATACTGATAATAGTTTTTGGTGATTTATTCTAGTTATTTTATAGAATTGGTTAATACAGAGTTCGTGTATTACTAAGGTTTAGGGTTTTCTCTATTACTGTCAATAATGTAGACTTTAACAATAACTGCAATGTCACAGTTGTCAACTTTGCATGGTTAGAACTCAGTTTTTTGAAGGACAACAGTTTTTATCATACTCACCTTTCAAAAGAGGAAGTTATGATTTAGAGAGAATAAGTAACTCACATAATAAGATATTAGCCAGGGTTTAGTTATTTCTGGTCGCATTGTCTATCTCTTCCATCTGTCTCGCTAATCTTTCTAGCTCAGTGTGAATTCATCCTAGAGACAGACGTTTTGTCAGTGCTTTTAACTATGTTTTTAGGAATTACCAGGGAAATTTTACTATTTTCAAGCAAAACAAATGTTTTTTAAACAGGTCCGTTAGTCTTACACACACACACACACACACAATTTAAGTTAGAAGTCAGAAGTTCATATATGTCCATCATATATATGCATATGTGTGTGTGTATATATGTTCAACATATATATATGTCCCATTTCAATCTGTTGGCTGTTGACATAGCCTAACTATTCTCCCTGTTTAATCGTTAACTTTTCTACTTTCTTTTGTACCACTATCAAGTCTCCTCAAATTCTAATATGATCTTTGTGACCCTTTTGACTTCTAATTTAAATTGTTTACTGCCTTTCCTTGGTTTACAAAATAAAATATAAATTACTTTTCTTGCAATTCTAGGCCTTTGCCACTAGTGCTTCTACTTATCTTTCCATTTTCATATCTGAATTCTCTCTAGTTGAATCAGAATAAGCTCTCCCAGATCCATGATTTACTGGCTGTGTGACCTTGGAGAAATCACCCCTTTGAGCTTCATGTTTCTCATCCCTATAATAGAAATAATAAAAGATAAGATGAAATAGTGTAGGTGATAGGACTTTGTAACTGTAAAGGAACTATTATCACTCATTTACCTCAGGAGTCTGAAGCTCAAATGCCTTCTAGGAGCCAGGCAGATAATACACATGTGTGAAGTAGCTTGGTGTTAGCGAATGTATCAGCACACTACAAAGTGCATTCCCTGGCCGAATATATTTAAATTCAAAACTTCTTTAGATGCTATAATGGCTGTAAAAGGGAGAAAAACCACTGATTGGTCAAATACTGCTGCCCCTTTGTGTATATCATCTTCCCTATCTTAGCCTAAGCTGAAAAGATACATCATTTCATTCCGACAAAGCATTGCATGTTGCAGGTACTTAATACAACCTTAAGGTGGTAGAGGTAGGTGGGTAAGTGGATGATATAAATGAGTAAGTGAAGTTTAATGTATAATGTGGGAAATGAGATGGTTGCATTTTAAGCTATTTTCCTGATCAGCAAGCAGGAGGTTTAAAAAAGACATTGTACAGGGCCGGGCGCACTGGCTCACACCTGTAATTCCAGTGGTTTGGGAGGCCGAAGCAGGCGGATCACTTGAGGTCAAGAGTTCGAGACCAGCCTGGCCAACATAGTGAAACCCCCGTCTCTACTAAAAATACAAAAATTAGCCAGGTGTCGTAGTGCATGCCTGTGATCCCAGCTGCTAGGGAGGATGAGTCAGGAGAACTGCTTGAACCCAGGGGGTGGAGGTTTCAGTGAGCCGAGATCGTGCCACGGCACCCCAGCCTGGGTAGCAGAGTGAGACTCTGTCTCAAAAATAAATAAATAAATAAAAATAACAGTAAAATAATAATAATAAAAAAAGACATTGTACAGACCATAGTTTGCTCTTCTAGTGAAGGCTTTCTGGGTTTTCACTAGAAAATATACTATGCACACTTTTGCCTTAACTCCTTTTCAAATAGAGTTGGTTATAGAAGCACTATTATACTTAATTGAGAATTCAGGCATTTTACTGTAAAGATGTTATTTTTCCCTGTCTCTTTGCATTGGTGGACTCCAGCAGACTGAATAGAGCAGTAAGTTTGAGTCTAGTGCCTATTTCATTTAATTACTTTTCCTTCTGATCCTTGACAACTGGCTGAAGAAAACCCTAGTGCTTGAGATTTAATGGTTCTTTTCTGTGGGATCTGGAAAATGTGTGCTCTTCATTTTCTCATCTTTAGAGATTTAAATATATCTCATCCAATGTGTTAGGAGCCATTTTTAAAACCTAGATTTAGGTACAGTTAACTCTTGGATCTTTGAAAGAATGTAATATAGATTTGGTTAAACAGTAACATACATGCCAAAGACCCAAAAAACTGCAGTGTGTCTATATACTCTGTATTTTTATCATATTTACTAGTGAAATGACCACCTCTGCAGTCTGGGAATTACTTTTCTAGGAGATAGAACTTGAGAGCAGTCTTGGAAAAGTAGTAGTCATTATCCAGGTGAAGAATAGCAGGTAGCCACTCTGGGCAGAGGGGAGGGCATGAGCAGGGACTTAGGTCATGAAGCAACATGGTATGCTTCTAGAGGGGAACGTAACAAAGAAGGGATGGCAAGAAGCAGAAAAGGGAGGAATAGGCAGGCCATGGTCTACCTGGAGATTGAACAGTTCCATTATAGCAGTCAGGTCCTCTGGGAGATTTTAAGTGACTTGACATGATATATGGGCCCACATTCTTTCACATGTAAGAGAAATCACCTCTAATACTACTAAACAGGAGTGAATTGTTTCTCAGATTTTGGAATGATTGGCCCCACCTGGAAGGCTCACTTTTCACCTCTTTCTGCTGTCGTGCCCTGTTCATGATTGCTCAGTTTACTTCCTTCAATGAAAGTGTCCTAAAAAATGTCCTTTTAAAGTTGTTTGCAGCCTAGTTCATGTAAGTAGATGACTGCATAACTGTTATTAGTTACATGCTTGATAAATTGTGTTTAAAATGTTTTATATGTCCATAGTGGAATAGTGAGATATTTCTTTAACTTGTCCTCTCCATGAAATTGTTATCTCCCTTGGGGAAAGGGGGTAGATTTTCTCACTGATGTCAGCTGACAATAGTTTATAACAGTTACCTTTTAGAATCTATTATTTTAGGAGGCTATATTCCATTTCAGTTGTTAAATACATTGGTTTGCATGAATGATGATACTGAGTAAGGAATAAAGAACCATAAAGAAAGTATTACTGAATTAAAGATTTGTGCACTATTTATTTTATTTTTTACTCTACTTCATTTTGGAGGACATTTAGTTATGTGACTGGAATTTTTCTGAGAATGTCATATACTGGATGATGTCTTATGGTTCAATTAAGTTTTAGTAGGTAAAGTGCTTTATTTAAATAATTTTAAAAAACTTCGACCTTTCTAATGATGAGATCATCCTGATAGTTGTAATAATAATGCCTAAAAACACAGCTGTGTACTTGAAAAAAATTGTTCCTATTGAAATAACTTCCCAGTAGGTAGACCTTACTGGTTATTGTATTAGGTATCATCATTGGGCACAGTGCTGGCCAGGTATCAGAATTAGGTAATTGCTACCAGTTGTTCTTAGCAGTTGAGTGTTTCCTATGCTTCTGAGAAAAGCTTTTAAGTTCTTTAAGTTCTCTGCAAGAATTGTAACTCATTTCTTCACTGATCTGTCTTTTCTGTCCCCTGGAAGAATATGCAGGATGGATTATCCAAGAGAGGGAGGGAATTGAAGATAGAGTCTTCACCAACAAGTTTGCACCTCTGATTTCTATGTACTAATAATATCATTATCTCCTAGTCACCTGTCTAGAAAGCTTAAAGTCTTATTCTTGCTGTAAAGGAAACAGTGTTGGGCTATGGATCCAAAGATAAGTTCAATACATTCTTTATTTTTGAGCTATCAACTGAAATACTTAATTCTTAGCTTCATCATTTACTAGTTTTATGCTTTTGGAAAAATTAAGTTTTGAGTCTTTCATAATACCTAATAGGCTGGCTGTGAAGATTTAAAGGAGTTGTATATTTTAGTCATCCTACTGAAAATATTTTAGTTCTTTTTGTTCCTTATTCCTCCCTAGTCAGTTGACAAATCCAGAAGAATCTTCTATATTGTTGCTGAAATTTGCATCTCTCCTTTCCATTTGTACTACCTCTGTTTAGTCCAGTTTCTTCTTAGTTCTCAGACTCTAACAGTGGCCTTGTGATTAGTATCCCCACAATTTCACACTACTGTTCATGCAGATTATTATTCTTACTGTAATCTTTCTAAAACCTGGTTCTGTTCATTGCTGTGGTTTGGACTTGTTCAAAATTTTCATTGGTTCTCCTTTGCCTACTGGTTTCAAGGCCCTCTGTAATTTGACCAGTCTCTTTCTTTCTATCTTAGGTTTCCATACTTTGAGATTTAATTTTTAAAAATTTAATCTTGGATTTTAAGTAGTCATTTTGTAGGATATGGAAAAAGAAAAGGAGTGTTCAGTGGACAGTTCATCTGGGAAACACTAAATTAAAGCGATTTAAGTAAGTTTCTGACATTCAGGACTTTAGTGCTTTTTAAGTAGAACTTTTGCGGAGAAATATGATTTGTACTATTTCCCAAAGGAACTTCTCCCTCCACCCGGCTTTTTTCTTTAAGAATCAGTTTTTAGAACTATCATTTGGAAATGCTTTTGGGAAACTGTTTGTAGTCAGGAAATTTAGTTTTCCATCTCTTTACTGCTTTTAACTAGCTCTCTGAGATAAATTGATCCTAGGGTAAGAAAATCCTCCGAACTTGCAGAACCTCCCCCCACCACCATACACCATCGGTAGTTCCAGGGCTCTTAGTTATACTTCCAGATTACATCACCTCTTCTCCCAGAGGTAACTACTATCAAGAATTTTATATTAATCATATCCTCGCCTTTCTTTATAGCTTTGTGTTTGTTTTGTAGCACAGTGTATGCGGTCCTGTGCTACATAACAATGTTTCAGTCAAGAATGAACTGCCTCTACAATGGTGATCCCATAAGATTATAACGGAGTTGAAAAATTCCTGTCACCTCGTGGCATTGTAACCCCACAGTGCAATACATTACTCACATGTTTATGGTGATTCTGGTGTAAACAAATGACTATGCTCCCAAAGTATACACAATACAAGTATGTGCCGTACATAATAGTTGATAATGATAATAAACAACTATATTAGTAGGTATATATGTTTACTATAGTGTACTTTTAATCATCATTTTAGAGTATCCTCCTTCAAAAATGTAACTCGGAAACAGCCTCAGACAGGTGCTTCAAAAGGTATTCCAGAAGAAGGCATTGTTATCACAGGAGATGACAGCTCCATGTGTGTTACTGTCCCTGAAGACCTTCCAGTGAGACAAGATGTGGAGGTGGAAGACAGTGATATTGATGATTCTCACCTTGTGTAGGACTAGGCTAATGTGTGTGTTTGTCTTTGTTTTTAACAAAAAGTTTTAAAAGTAAAAAAAAAAAAAATTAAAAAATAGAAGAAAGCTTACAGAACAAGAATATAAAGGAAGAAAATAGTTTTGTACAGCTGTGCAATGTATGTTTTAAGCTAAGTGTTATTACAAGAATCAAAAAGTGAAGAATTTTGAATGTCTGTAAAGTCAAACGTTACAATAAACCAAGGTTAAGTTATTATTGAAGAAAGAGTGTATCTTAAAATAAATTTAGTGTAGCTTAAGTATACAATGTTTATAAAGTCTACATTAGTGTCCAAAAGAGTCCTAGGCCTTCGCTTTCACTCACCTCTCCCTCACTCACTCACCCAGAGCAACTTCCAGTACTGCAAGCTCCATTCATGGTAAGTGCCCTATACAGGTATACCATCTGTATCGTATTTTTTACTATGCATTTTCTATATTTAGATATGTCTAGATACACAAATACCATTGTGTTAGAGTTACCTATGTTATTCAATACAGTAACATGCTGTAGAGGTTTGTAGCCTGGAAGCAATAGGCTGTACCATATAGCCTAGATGGATAACAGGCAATATCATCTGGGTTTGTGTAAGTATACTCTACAATGCTTGTGTGACTGTGACATTGCCTAAGGATGCATTTCTCAGAATGTATCCCCGGTGTTAACAATACATGGCTTTAGTGCTACATATTTGGACAATCTCTAAGCAATCTTATGAGTCTCTGCATTGTTACAAGTTTCTGGCTATTAACAAACATTGCTGCTGTTCTTTTTTTATATTGTTATTATTTTTTGAGACAGACTCTTGCTCTGTCGCCAGGCTGGAATGCAGTGGCGGGATCTCGGCTCACTGCAACCTCCGCCTCCCGGGTTCAAGCGATTCTCCTGCCTCAGCCTCCCGAGTAGCTGGAACTACAGGAGTGTGCCACCATGCCAGCTAATTTTTGTATTTTTAGTAGAGATGGGGTTTCACCATGTTGGCCAGGATGGTCTCGATCTCGCGACCTCGTGATTCGCCCGCCTCTGCCTCCCAAAGTGCTGGGATTACAGGCGTGAGCCACTGCACCCGGCATTGCTGTTCTTATACATGTCACCTGTTTCACTTTTTACCAATTAATATTAGAATACATTAATCATAGATACATGTATACTATGGAATTCACCAGTGGAATGAACTATATATAACTGCAAACATTAACATGAATGAGTCTCATTGAGAGAAAAAAAGCAAATTATAGAAGAAAACAGTGTTAGATCCCATTCATATAAATATGTACTCAAACAGACAAAATTAAAGAAGCTAGTGTTTGAAGTGGATTAACCTTCTTGGTTAATTTAACATTTGTTTTATTTTTAATAATGCTTTTAATATTATATAAGGTCTATTATGCATTATATTAACATATCTGCCCTCAGCTTTCTTTTTCCACCCTTTTATTTTTTCTACCTTTCTGGGTCCATTTGTTTTAGGTATATCTTTTGTAAACAGCATATAGTTGGATTTTTTAAAATCTAGTATGTTATTGTCCACCATATAACTAATGCTTTCAGATTATTGTGATTTCTGATATATGTGGACATGTATTTATATCAACTCCATATTTTTATTTTTCTGACATTTTGAAAGTTTTTTTTCCCTCTAATATTGACTTGTTGCTCTGTTTTATTTTCCGTTCTAATTTTCTCCTCCATTTTACTGGTTTGGAAGTTAGGTATCTACCCTGGTTGCTTCCATGCCTCTGATGTCTTTGAAGTTTTGCTGTGTGTGTTTAACAGCTTTTAACATCTACTGTCAATATTTAAACCTCTCCTAAATGATACTAGGACTTTAGAGCATTAATTTTGTTTTTTGTTTTCTTTGAGATGGAGTCTCACTCTGTCGCCCAGGCTGGAGCGCAGTGGTGCGATCTAGGCTCACTGCAACTTCCGCCTCCCCGGTTCAAGCAACTCTCCTGCCTCAGCCTCTCAAGTAGCTGGGATTACAGGCGCCCACCAACATGCCCGGCTAATTTTTTTGTATTTTTGTATTTTTTTTTTTTTTAAGTAAGAGGTGAGGTTTTACCATATTGGCCAGGCTGATTTGAAACTCCTGACCTCAAGTGATCCGCCCGCCTCGGCCTCCAACTAGCATTACAGGCGTGAGCCACCATGCCAGGCCTAGAACATTAATTTTGACCACACCTCTTAGAACATAAAATATTCTCTTGATTTCCAGTCTTTTAGTTTTGTCAGCCTATAAATTAGACATTATTATTAATGTATAGCATTTATTTAGATCTACAAGGTTTACCTGATTCTTTCTCACCTTTCATCTTATATTTCAGTGTCTCTTTGCAGGGTCATTTTTCTTCCATTGTGTTTAGAAGTTCTTTTGGTGAAAATCTAAAACAGATAAGTTCACGTTTTTAATCGGAAACTACATTGATTTTACCCTTTTTAATGAATAGCAGTTTTTCTTGGTATATAATTCTGGGTTAAATAATTTTTCTCAGCATTTGAAAGATACTCTTGTACTGTCTTCTGGCATTCACTATTGCTATGACATATCTGTTCCACTAATGGTAAATAATGTATTTTATTTTTATTCCCTACCTGTTTTCAAGAAAAAAAAAATATGTATTTTATATTCTGTAGTTTCCCAACAATGTATAGATGTAAATTTATTTATCCTGCTTTTTTTTATGTTGTGCTTCCTATATCTGAGAATTCCTATCTGTAATCAGTTCTTTAAAAAAAATTTCAGCCCTTATCCAAATATAGCTTCTCGCTTATTATCAGTCTTCTATCTTGTTTTTTTTTGTTTGTTTGTTTGTTTGTTTAAGATGAAGTCTCACTCTGTCACCCAGTCTGGAGTACAGTGGCTCAATCTTGGCTCACTGCAACCTCTGCCTCCCAGGTTCAAGCGATTCTCCTGCCTCAGACTCCTGAGTAGCTGGGATTACAGGTGCCTGTTACTATGGCTGGCTAATTTTTGTATTTTTAGTAGAGACGGGGTCTCACCATTTTGGCCAGACTGGTCTCGAACTCCTGACCTCGTGATCTGCCCACCTCAGCCTCCCAAAGTGCTGGAATTACAGGCGAGAGCCACTGTGCCTAGCTTAAACTTCTAATATTTCACCCTGTTTTCTTGGGAAACACTCCAGAGCTGGGTGTGCCTAGGTTTTCACATGTGTGCACATTCACCTATTCACAAGGACATACTCTCTTGTGTAAATCATGGTGAGATGTTGGGAGAGGTGGGACTCAGAAACTCTGGCTCTGTCTTGCATCATATATTGGAATGAACATTGGACTTTGGAGTCAACATGAGACACAGATTCTTGTCTCACCATGCAACTAATTAGCTATAGAAACCGTGTAAGCCGTTAACCTCTTTTAGCTTCAACTTCTCTCATCTTGCCTTTGTCTTCCAACTTGTCTTTTATTAAGGGCCTTTTCTTGTAAAGTCTTGTGCTAGGCATTAATGTTTATTTCTAGTTTGCTATCTATAAAATGTAAGTTTTGAAATCAATGGTTTTTAACGTGCTTACTAACCTTATTAACCTGAGGACCAATGAAAACGTGTAAACGGTAAGAACAAGAGACACAGACCATGAGGCTAGAAATTCTTTCCACCAAGTGTAGAGCAGAGTTGCTTAAATTTAATCTCCCTACAAATCTTGGGGGCTGGTGGGAGTGGATCTTGTTAAAATGTTAATTCTGATTCAATAAGTCGTGGGAGGAACTTGAGATTCTGCGTTTCTAACAAGCTCCCAGAAGATGCTGATGATGTTGGCTTGGGGCCCACTCTTAGTAAGTAGCAAAGCTTGAGAAGAGAAGATAGTTGGGGAAAGGAAAGATTTTAAAGGAGAAGGACGATAAAAGTAAAGGGATTGAGATTACCGAAGGTAATGTTGTACACTAATTATAACGAAAAATTATAGTAGGACACGAGAAGCAGTTCTCTTTGCTGTGATTTTGAGATAATTAGGACATTTTTCACTATAATCATATATACTTTAGTAAATATAAGCACTTCTTATTTGATACAGATTTGTTTTTCTAGGAGTAAAGTGTTTCCCTATTTTTATAAATGTGTAAGTTGAAATGTTAGCTTACTAGAGATCAGAGTCATAATTACTGGTTTTTCATCCTTTGTACATCATCTGATATACATTTTTGTCCATCCTTTGTTTCATCCTTTATGTCACCATCCATGGAAGGTGGGGGAGTGAGGACACTACCAATTTATTTAAACTCAAGATAGTTTAGATTTATGGTGTGGTATACCAAGTTAAATTTGTGCATCAGAAATATTTAGGAGATGAATTTAAACTATAGTAAATTATTGTGCTTGTCTGTTGAAGTCTCGCTTTTTTGTCTAATACATACCTAAGTGAAACAAATTATTTGATTTTTATTCTGCAAATGTGTGTATGTAACAATAAAATTATTGTTGCAAAAATTATGATGTATTTTATACTTTTCTTGGAGTAAATTCAAAATCTTTTGTGTATTTTATACTTTGAATACATCTTAATTTAATAACCGCATATAACTAATGGCTACCATGTTGGATGGCACAGCTAAAGGCTTTCACCACATAGACAGTCACTGAGATTAAGGGATAGTTTCATTTCTTTTACTTTTCTCATTTCATTTGGTAAGAACACAATAGCCTATAGTTGTATAATATATAAAAGTAGGACTTTTTCTCAGCAGCAGATAGGTGGTGCCCTGGTTGCAGGCTTTGATGGATTCTCAATGAAAATCCATTTGTCTAGTATTTATAAATATTTTGCAGTAAATTTTGTAAAGATTGCCTTATATGTGACATAAAAAGTAAGTATTTTGGTGGTTAGAATTTAGTAGTTGGCATTCACCTATAGGTGTGTTAGTCAACCCCAATATTATGTCTGAACATTTAAACTCTTAATGATTTTTATGTGCTAAGTGCATAGATTTACTGCTGCAGTTTGAGCATTTTTAAATTAAAATATATCTTTCATTCTGAATGTATTGATTTACACATCTCTGTGTCAATATTAAGTCAAGCGAATTTTCCAATAAGTTAAAAAGATCTGGCAGGGCAAGTTAAATTTATTAGATTTGTTATAGGGTTTTTTCTTGTCTGTGTTTGGGCATCTGCTTTTTTTTCTTGATTGGAATTTTATTTTAAAAATATGACAAAAAATTTAATAGCACATTCCTATGCCTCTTACTTTTTGTGTGTGATTATTCTCTTTAATAAATTGTAAACCTTCACTTTCCTTATTAGATTCTTGGCATTCTTTGCCACTGTTTTTTTAAAACAATGTATTTTAAGTATTTTTACATTGTTGTAAGATATATCATTGTTTGGATTTTATTTGTGTTGAAAAACTAAGCTATATTTCTTTGCATCCTTTTTGTGTATGTGTTTAGGTGCGTTACACCTTTTAAAAAAATCATACTGCAAAGTAAGATTACCTCAACTCATTGGAAATATTTAACAAGGGTTGAAAAGATTCAGGCATAATCCACCACAGTATCGAAGTGTACATATGAATGTAGGATTTACATTTGATGTTACAAGTGAAAACTCTATTTGCGTATTTTCACTAACTCAAAATATCAGTTGTCAAATCTTTGGGATGTAGGAGAGTATTGGTCATTCTTTGTCCACACACTAGGAAGACAAATACTGGTAGTCTTGATTCATCAAGTGATGCTACTCCAAGTTCACTGATATACTCATTGGATTATGATTTTACTTAGCTATTTTAGACTGGCATCAATATATCTGTCATGATATGCCATTAATTCAAAGTTGACTTTAAAAGACAAAAGATGTAGTAAGCATGCTTCATACCAAAATACGTGGATTGTGTGAAAAGAGGGATGTGAGGGTGTTATTCAATCAGTAAAACATAGTTTATAAATGGGTAAAAGCTTCGATGTAAGAGGAGAAGGCGGAAAATGGTACCAGAAACCTTAACCAGGACTTAGTGAACTCATCAAGAAGTAGCCCAAGCTCAGAGGCTTGTGCCTATACTCTCAGCTCTTCAGGATACTGAGGCGGGAGAATTGCTTGAATCCAGGAGTTCAAGACCAGCCTGGGCAACATAGTGAGGCCTGTCTCTACAAAAAATTTTTAAAAATTAGCCAGGCCTGGTGGCATGTGCCTGTATTCCCAGCTACTTAGGGAGGCTGAGGTGGCAGGATTCCTTGAGCCTGGAGGATCCCTTGGACCCAGGAGTTCTTTGAGGCTGTAGTGAGCTATGACTATGCCACTGCCCTTCAATCTGGGCAATAGAACAAGACCTTGTCTTAAAAAATTTTTTAAGTGGCAGAAATACTTCTTTTTAAAACAAAACAAAACTACTTTTTTGTGTCTTGGTGGTATTACTTGCAGTTTAAACTGCTAATCCTCCCCCTGCCATTAAATCAAATCTGCCTGGTACTTTGTGATCCCACCAACCCCCCGCCCCATACTGCAAACTCCCCGATGAAGTGGAGTTTGCAGTATGAAATAAAACCAGGCCAGGCACGGAGTGTCTCATGCCTATAATCCCAGCACTTTGGAAGGCCCAGGTGGGCGAATCATCTGAGGTCAGGAGTTCGAGACCAGCCTGACCAACAGGGAGAAACCCTGTCTCTACTAAAAATACAAAATTAGCCAGGCGTGGTGGCGCATTCCTGTAATCTCAGCTACTCGGGTGGCTGAGGCAGGAGAAACGCTTGAACCCAGGAGGCGGAGGTGGCGGTGAGCTGAGATTGTACCATTGCACTCCAGCCTGGGCAGCAAAAGCGAAACTCCATCTCAAAATAATTATAATAATAAAAAGTAAAACCAGATTTTATATGATACTTCGGACTTTGGCATTGATAACCAATACTATTATGAGTTTCTTGACTTTGACCTGTTAGTACCTCAGGAATTCCATTCACCATATAACAAAACTGAATTTTTTTCTGTAGACAAAATAGCTACCTGACTTCAATAGATGTATAGAGATAACATTTTATAATAGCTGAAGCTAATACTAATTAAATATTATGCAAAGTTTTTACACAGGCACACTCATTAGACCTCACACTACCATATAGCTTGGATACTCTATCTCAGTTTTACAGATTGGAAAATCAAGACATAGGTTGAATGATTTCCTCAAGGTCACAAAGCTGTAGCAAGTGGCAGAGGCCACAGTTGAAACTAGGTCTCCATAGGGTCAAAGAACATGCTCTTAAATATTACAGCATACTGCTACCTCTTGCAATAAAAGTGTTTTGGCTTTATAATCAGTTGAGTTGTATTATTCTTACTTTTTAAGAAAAGATAACATTTTCAAAATTTGATTGGGGAATTTTCTACCTTAAATTAGGGTAAGGAATTTTTTTTTTTTTTAATTATCATACTTTAAGTTCTAGGGTACATGTGCATAACGTGCAGGTTTGTTACTTATGTATACTTGTGCCATGTTGGTGTGCTGCACCAATCAACTCGTCAGCACTCATCAACTCGTCATTTACATCAGGTATAACTCCCAGTGCAATCCCTCTCCGCTCCCCGCTCCCCGCTCCCCATAATAGGCCCTGGTGTGTGATGTTCCCCTTCCCAAGTCCAAGTGATCTCATTGTTCAACTCCCACCTATGAGTGAGAACATGCGGTGTTTGGTTTTCTGTTCTTGCGATAATTTGCTGAGAATGGTGGTTTCCAGCTTCATCCATGTCCCTACAAAGGACACAAACTCATCCTTTTTTATGGCTGAATAGTATTCCATGGTGTATATGTGCCACATTTTCTTAATCCAGCTGTCACTGATGGACATTTGGGTTGATTCCAAGTCTTTGCTATTGTGAATAGTGCCACAATAAACATACGTGTGCATGTGTCTTTATAGCAGCATGATTTATAATCCTTTGGGTATGTACCCAGTAATGGGATGGCTGGGTCATATGGTACATCTAGTTCTAGATCCTTGAGGAATCGCCATACTGTTTTCCATAATGGTTGAACTAGTTTACAATCCCACCAACAGTGTAAAAGCGTTCCTATTTCTCCACATCCTCTCTAGCACCTGTTGCTTCCTGACTTTTTAATGATTGCCATTCTAACTGGTGTGAGATGGTATCTCATTGTGGTTTTGATTTGCATTTCCTTGATGGTCAGTGATGACGAGCATTTTTTCATGTGTCTGTTGGCTGTATGCATGTCTTCTTTTGAGAAATGTCTGTTCATGTCCTTTGCCCACTTTTTGATGGGGTTGTTTGTTTTTTTCTTGTAAATTTGTTTGAGTTCTTTGTAGGTTCTGGATATTAGCCCTTTGTTAGATGAGTAGATTGCAGAAATTTTCTCCCATTCTGTAGGTTGCCTGTTCATTCTGATGGTAGTTTCTTTTGCTGTGCAGAAGCTCTTTAGTTTAATTAGATCCCTTTTGTCAATTTTGGCTTTTGTTGCCTTTGCTTCTGGTGTTTTAGACATGAAGTCCAGGATAAGGAATTTTTTAAAGCCTTTTATTATCTTTCCAGTGGTCCTATACTTATAAACAGATGCGGGTTTCTATTAAATCTTTGCTTAGCTGTTGAATATATGCTGGTATAAAATAGCACTCTTATGTGAAAATATTTGTGCATTATCCAATTAGCAAATATATTATAAATTGCATTTTTTCAGGCATGATATTAGCAATTAATCTGCTTTGCACATTCCTATCTTAGAGTTTTTAAAAACTATGCAGCAAAAGCAAAACAATGCTAAAAAGCCAAAATATGATCACCAGTGCTTGCGATATATTCAGTCATCTGCTTAATCCTTATCCCCTTCGCATTGTCAATACCCATCTAATTCCACTTTAACAACAGTAATTGGCTGATGGAGTAGAAGATATAGATTTGTTTTCTTGATGACTCCTTGACTTTTTTTCCTCTGGTAATACTAATAGAATTCCAAATCCGTACTGGTGCGATCATGTCATGAGTAGGTCAACAGTCATGTCAAGGTCCTATTGGAAACCTCATAGCCAACATCTTAATTTAGACTTAGCTATCTTTTTCACTTGTATGTGCAATTGTAAGCAATTTTTTCAAGTCTCAGCTCTCCATTATAACAGAATTCATTTAGTTCAAAGGGTGATAGTTCTGCATGTGAATTATGTGACTGAAGCTGGCTACAATGGAGTAAATAGAATGTATAAAAATTTGGGAACCATTTGCATAGTAATATACATGTGTTTCTTTTTTGAAGTTACATAGGTTCAACAAAAACAGGAAAACACTTACGCATTTTCTTTTTGCTATCACTGTTACTTTTATGATGTTATAAACTTTGCGGTAATGAAACATGGATGATTTAATAATGTTAGGTTCTAGGAAAGTGTACTTTAACTTTAAATAGGGTCTTAATCATTCTGTTACTATCAGATAGTGTGTCATCACTGGTTCAATTTAATTCATTACATGTGACAGGAAAAATATGTATTCATAATAAGAAAATGCATTCTTGAATTATAAAACTACTTTGATTTTTTGGGATGGGAGGTATATAATCAGGCAAAGCATTCCAGATATTGAGGTTTGGATTTGTAAGTGTTTGTGTACATATGTGTGGATACATTTACCTGTGTTTTAATATATGCCTTTGGTACCTTTTCATTTTTTTGGTTCATAACCTTGATTAATGTCTATCTACCAACTATACTATTTTCTGTATGTAAATGGACCCACTGCACTCATGAAGTCTTGGATAGTAATAGATGATAATAACGTGAAGCTATTAGGTTTGGATTTTTAAAAATTTAGAATTTTGGAAAAAACACAAAAATTAAGTAGGAACAATGGGCTAAAAAATAGAAGCTATAAGCTTTTAAAACTTACAGAAATGAACTTTTATAGGGACTTAAAATGAAGGCATTCTGATTACCCTTAGGTTTTATAATTTCTGCTAATATTGTTCTATTAAATTGAAATCTAGAGCGGTTCTTTACACTGATATTTGTTTGTTTATTTGTTATCCGCCAAGTACAGAGATTGTATACATCCAGGAGCGAGGCTTTATTATCATACTAATAGGTTTCTGGTACTGCCATTTATTTGTTTGGAAGGCCAAAGCAATCAAATTGGAAGCACATAAAGAATCAGTAACAGTTTTCTCATGTCATGATGCATTGATTTTTTACATCAGTTGTATTTTAAATCTGAGCCACTTGGAATTTTGACCAATAAATTCAAACTTTTATATTAAGTAAGCTTACCTGGTTTTGTCTTTTACTTAATGCCATTTGAAACAAAATTGACATAAACCTAGATGATTGGTTTCCTTTTTAAGGTGATGGTTGAACATGCTAATCTTAAGAGGATTTTTAACATCATTCCAAATTGTGGCTGTTTCATGTACTTATGTGATAACTAACAGTTTCCACCTTTTTCTAGGGCCAAGGAAAAACAAAATAAAACAATACTTTGTAATGGAAACAACAGTAGACCATGGGTCAGCTTTGAGTTCTAATCCCAGCTTTGTAGAAATCTAGCATTGTGACTTTAGGCAAGACATTTGAGCATTTTGTTTTTATTCCTCATTGATATGACTGAAGGAAACAAGCTTTTTATTTTATTCTTTTTACCTATAAATGATGTTAAGTAGAAAGGTTGCCATAGGCCTAAATCACTTCTCAGACCAAGAAAAATCATGTAAGTACCACATTTCCAACCCTATGTGTGGATTTATCAGGAATTAAAAGTGAAAAAAATGATCTTTCATATTTCGGGTACTGAATATATGAGATTGAATTTTTTGTTTCCCTTATCTCTGAATCTGATCTCAAATTTTGCCTTTCTTTGTAGTTTGCTAGATAAGCTTGCTCTTTGGAGCCAAAAAGACCAGGACTCAAATCCTGGTTGGACCTGTCGCTATTTTTGACTGAGTGATTTTGTACAGTTTACTTAACCTCTGTACCTTGATTTCTACTTTTGTAAGTGGGAATAGTAATCTTTACCTGGAAAAGTTTATGGGAGAAGAGAGGTTTAATGAGTATAACATATGTAAAGTACTTGGCAACAGGACAGGCCCATCACAGGTGTCCAAAAATGTTTTATCTTTTCCTTATTTTAGGTTTATGACTATTCCTTTTATTGTTTGTCTCACTTCGACCAATTGCATGCCAGCTATCCACAGGCAAGTAAACCACCCAGAAACTAAACCCAGCTACTAAATGTCATCATTCCACATTGCAGGCCTAAGTGGAAGGGCGCTCCCTGGACTTAAACTAGTCTCAGAGCTGTAGGAAATTCCTAGTCAACTCTGAAGTCAGCTTCAAGGCCTCTCTTGGGTAGTTTTGAGTTTATTGGTTTCAATCTAAATTTCCATGGCAACAATGGGGCTCAGGCTAGGATGGTCCCAAAGTAGACGATTAAGAAAATAAGCCCATTGCAATTGAATATATAAAAATGTAAAAAAGGCACAGTTTGTATCACTATCCTTCAAAAGACTTTCTTGGTCACTATATTTCTCTTATTTTTCTATTTACTCAGCATTTAAGAAACCTTCTAAGAAATAATATCTCACTGTTAGGTACTTCTAAGAATAATCATTATTTGTCTTAATATTCAAACAGTGGTTCCTATTTAGTATCCGTGTTAAGACTGCATGTTGCTTTTCTTTTTAAAAACCATTTTCTCAGATATCATTTTTGCAAAGCAAACCATTCTCATATTCTCTGCAAAATAATTAAGTAAACACATTTAGCAAAGTCTTAATTGAGCTTTTCCTACAGCTTGTTCTGTGAGCATAGAATCAGGCCATTAACATTATTTGAACATATTTCTGTAGTATAATTAACGGCCAGGATAGGTTGATTCTGAAAAGGACGTCTAGCAATTCTGACACTGAGAATTAATTATGAAAGAAAAGATAGATTTGTGCTCCAGCTAGAATTAACCAGTGTTCAAAACATAAGCAGTCACCTTGGGCTCCTAACAAGAAAATGACACTACTTTTTTTAATACCTGACTTGTAAAGTTTATTTAGACAACTCTTCTGCTTGTCAGCTCTGTCTTTTTCTGTTTAATTAAATTTAGAAAATAGTTCTTGTTTTTCTTCAGCCACTCCAAAGTTCATGTTTGTTGCATTTAATAAAATCACATTTTATGTGTGTTTGTGTTTAAGTGGTTCAGATGCTTATCAGAGGTCATTCATTCTAGGAGAAAGGGGATGACATTCAACTTAACACTTCTTCCCAATTTTAAAGAATATCTCTTTAATTAAAGACTCGAAAACTGTTAGTTGTTTGCAAGGAATGGCTCACATAAAATGCTGGTACTGTATTTTGCTGGTTTTTTTTCCAAGTGAGCACAATTATTTTAATGCTTCTAATGCAACTTTCCTCATTTTACAACAACAAAGACCCTCTTCAAATGTCTTACATTGGTTAATGCAGAGAAACACTGTGATAGTGGGGTTAATTTTGAGTGCACAAAGAGCTATTGGAGGGTACGGAGAGGGCATCTGTTGGATAAGCTTTCAATATGATGAGAATGATAACAGATCTGCCACTTGTGCAAAAGACAAGTAATCTTTTACAGTATTTGACTTTAAAAAGTGTCATTTTATTTGCTTAAAAAGCATATTTTAGATGAAGGAGTTATGAACTTTTGTGTCAGACTTCCTGTCTTCTTGCACTGTTAATGTTTTGGATTGCAGGACATCTGGATTTTGTTCTAACGTATCTTAAGTAGGTATAAAAATTATATTTGAAAATTACTTTTATAAAGGTGCTTGAACACTCTTTTGCTAAGGTTTCTTCTTACATTTTCACTATTAACCCTCCCTTCACCCAGAAAAGTAGCCTCTCTCTCTTTTATGTGTGGCTACGTATATATCCAGTTACTTGGGAAGTCATATACTACTGGTAACAACTGGCCTCATCTTAGATCAATTAAATCATAACGTCTGGAGGTGGAACCCAGACATTGTCATTTTAAAAGAGATTTGGTGATCCTAATATGCAACCAGGGTGAGAGAATTTTAGAAGAATCAGGAATACCTGTGATTGAATTCTGTTTCTTAATGTATTCACTTTGGGGCCTTGGGCAAATGATGCTAGTCTTTAATAAGATTCTGTTTTCTCATTGGGGTTGTTGTGCAGATTAAGGGATTATAGAGCACTTGGTATAATGGTTAATGGTTGTTCAGCAAATACAGGGTGCCCATGAAGCCTGAAAACAATAGATAATAAAGTTTTAGAGACTGAAGTTGTTCTTGATGACAATGTGTGTATTTGCCTTTGTGTCCAGACTTCATGGAAACTGTGAACATCATCATATAATATGGTTTTAAGCTTTTGTTTTCTTTTTATTTCTTTCTTACAGTGACCTGAAATCTGGCTTCGCAGTGTAATTGGTCTAGTTCTACCCTCTTGAATTACACAGAATAAGTTAGATTCCCCCTTTTCACAAGACCTAAATTTAAGTTCTAATTCTTCTACTAGCTATCAATGTATCCTCTCTAAAGTCTTTTTACCTGTAAGAAAAGTATCAAGATACCAGACAAATGAAAGGAATACAGTTGCCACATGATAGTCCCACAAATACTTGCACATTTCTTATATCTTTTTCATGCTAGATCACCTAATTTCTCCCTCCCTCCCTCCCTCCCTTCCTTCCTTCCTTCCTTTTCTTTCTTTCTTCTTTTGTCTGTCTTTCTTTCTGTCTTTCCGTCTTTCTCTTTCTCAGAATCTCACTCTTGTGGCCCAGGCTGGAATGCAGTCATGTGATCTTGGCCCACTGCAACCTCCACCTCTTGACCTCCTGGGTTCAAGTGATTCTTGTGCCTCAGCCTTTCAAGTAGCTGGGACTATAGGCATGTGCCACCGCGCCCAGCTAATTTTCTTTTTTTCTTCTTCTTCTTCTTTTTCTTTTTTTTTTGGTTTCGTTTTTGTTCTTCGCTGGGTGAATTTATGTGTTTTTAGTAGAGACAGGGGTTTCGCTATGTTGGCCAGGCTGGTTTCAGACTGGCCTCAAGTGTAGATCACCTAATTCCTTTCAGCTATTTTTCACCCTTTTCCAAACCCTTGTACCTTTTTGATTGCTCACCTTTAAATATGCTTTTTTTTTTCTCTTTAAATGTCTTTGAAATGTGGTGCCTAGAAGTAAAATACTGTTGAGTTTATTGCATATTTGTCTTCTTTTGCTCTGGGAACACAAGTCACATTAAAACAGTCTAACAATGCTTCATTTTGGGGGAGGGGAAGAGGGTCTTATTATATCACATTTAGCATTTAGGCTAACATTATACTGAGCACCTGTTTGGGTTTACAACTAAAACTCAATTTATACAAACATGTTGAGGTCAGTTTTCCTTTCCTCTAGAACAGTTAGAGAAAGAGAGAGTGTGTACGTTAAAATAAATTCCAGCTTAATGTCCCTGTTACATTTCTTCTTTTCAGTTGAAGGCTGGATTTCAGCCTGTCAAGACTTTCTTTTGAATCCTGATTTTGTCACCTAACACGGTCTGATATAATTAAATTTGAGAAGTATACATTATATTTCTTCATTCTGAGACTTTGAAACAGGGCTGATTAAACTGAAGGAGCCAAGAATAGCACCTGGTAGGCTGCCATTGGAAATGTCTTTACAGATTTATTCCAATTCATTAATTAGTTTTCTTTGCCTAAGTTTGTTTAAATCTCTATAATTTCACCTCACTAAACTCTTGACTAGCCATAGTTTACTTTCATTGTTGCAAATAATACTATTAAAAACTGTCGAATACCCTTTTGAAGTTCTAATACATGATATTTCTTACCATCATCCTTTCAGGATAGTAACCTTTTCAGTAAAATTAAATGACACTTTTTCCAGAATTTATTCTTAGTGAACCTATGCTAGCTCCTGGTGATTAATCATCTCTGTTCCTAGGTCTTCATAAACTGATGCAGAATTCTACCTTCACTCGCCATTGCTTTGTTAGTTGTGAATTTGTTGGTCTCCTGAAATTTTTAGATACAAAGAAAATATAATTCCAGGATTGCATTTGAATTATCCCTGAATATCTACGTGAACCTAGACATTTGAACTAATTAAAAAAAAATGTTCTCTGTCTGGGGGTGCAAGATACTTATAGAAAGATTTATAGTAAAAGCAGCATTTGAGTTGGAAAAGGAAACAGGGACAAACACTAATATCCCTTTTAAGTACATATTTTGGGGCCAGGTGTGGTGGCTCATGCCTGTAATCCCAGCACTTTGGGAGCCTGAGGCGAGCAGATCACTTGAGGTCAGGAGTTCAAGACCAGCCTGGTTAACATGGTGAAACCCCATCTCTGCTAAAAATACAAAAAATTAGCCAGGCGTGGTGGCGTGCGCCTGTGGTCCCAGCTACTCAGGAGGCTGAGGCAGGAGAATCGCTGGAACCCAGGAGGCGGAGGTTGCAGTCAGCCGAGATTGAGCCACCGCACTCCAGCCTGGGCAACACGAGCGACACTGTCTCAAAACATATATATGTTTTGGGTTATATTTGTTATTGTTGATCAAAATATCTTTACAATGTAAATATTGTTACCCATACATTTACTTATTATATCGGGGCCAGAGAGATTAAATAATGTACTCAAAAAATCTGAGGATTTGAAGAGTCTTTGTCACCCCTACCAACCCTCCAAATAGTGAATTTCCATGTTTTCTGTTCATTTTCTGGCTTCAAACATTGCCAAACATAAATTAGAATCCCATTCTTTTTTGCCTTTAGCATTTTACGTTTTGGGCTCTTGGGCTCTAGTCTTCCTCGTGGCATTCCGATGAGTTTGTGCTAATGTTTTATGTTCATCCTTGGCTTCATTCCATATCGTGTACATATTCTTTTAACCTTTGGCCTTATTTAATTTCATTTATTTATTTATTTACTTACTTATTTATTTATTTATTTTTGAGGTGGAGTTTTGCTCTTGTTGCCCAGTCTGTAGTGCAGTGGTGCAATTCTGACTCACTGCAACCTCCATCTCCCAGGTTCAAGCAATTCTCCTGCCTCAGCCTCCCAAGTAACTGGGATTACAGGTGCACGCCACTGCACCCAGCTAATTTTTGTATTTTTAGTAGAGACAGGGTTCGCCATATTAGCCAGACTGGTCTCGAACTCCTGACCTCAGGTGATCTGCCCGCTTCAGCCTCCCAAAGTGCTGGAATGCAGGCATGAGCCACTCTGTGCCTGGCCAGGCTTATTTGATTTATTACCTTAAATACTTGCTTCATAAAATGGGTCACACATATCCACCCCACCCTCCACTTGCTTACTTAATGACAGCATTGATTGTTTTTATTTAGAATTTTGAAGAAAGTAACATATCCTTCTTTATGATATAGTTTCTTCTAGTATTTTCATCCAAGTCAAACGTATTACTTAACTAATAAAAAACGTGCATCCCCAAATATCTGTCTACTCCCATTTCGTCATCTGTACCGGTCTTATATTAAATTTTTTCTTCTGGAGTTCTTCTTTGTTTTTAAGTAATATCAGTGTTGTCTTTTCAGTTGTTCATACTATAAACCCTGTTGTCATCCTGATTCCTGTCTTTCATAATATTTTAATTCCTTAGTAAATCCTAGTGGATCTATCTTCAGATGTATTCAGAATCGCATCCATTCTTACCACCTTCAACTTCACTTTCTTGTTCTAGCACCACTACGTGCCTTTTTTGATTTTTACAAAAATTATTCGCTTTGCCTTTGCTCTCTACAGTCTGTTCTCAAAACAACAGCTAGATTGACCATGGTCAGATAAGTCCCATCTCATAATTCCTATACTCAGAAATCTTGAATGACTTCCTGTCTCACGAAAATAAAATCCTACAGTAGCTTACAGGACAAGACCCTATATCAAAGCCCCCCTTCCCATCTTTCTGACCTTCTACTTCCTGTCTCTTTGCTCATTTCTGCCTAGCACCACTGGCCTTGCAATCTTGCCTGCATGCTTTCAAGGTAGCTCTTCCCTCAGCCTGTACTGTTGTTCCATTGGGTACAAGCATGGCTTTCTTCCTCACCTATTTGAGGCATTCTCTGACTATTTAAAAACTGTAACCCTCTTGCCCCAGTACTCTCAATTTCACTTTTTTGCTTTTTTTTTTCCCCATAGCACTTATCTGATCTATGTGTTTTTATTGTGTGTCTCCTTTTAGTGGAATATAGGCTCCATGAAAGCAGAGATTCTTACCTATTTTGTTCATAGCTATGTGCCCATGGCCTTAGCACAGTGTGCCTGACACATAGTACTTGGTCAGTGTTTGAGAGAATATATGTATTCTGTACATTCAGCTTTTAATCCTGCATTTTAACTTAATATATAAGTATAAATAAGCATACATTTTAATGATTGCATGATATTTCATCATGTAGATGTAAATGTGTTCTTTGTTTAGGTTCTCACTTTTATACTGTTATAAATAATTTTTGTTTGTTTGTTTGTTTTGTTTTTGAGATGGAGCCTTGCTCTGTTGCCCAGGCTGGAATGCAGTGGCACCATCTCGGCTCACTGCAAGCTCTGCCTCCCGGGTTCATACCATTCTCCTGCCTCAGCCTCCCGAGTAGCTGGAACTACTGGCGCCTGCCACCATGCTTGGCTATTTTTTTTTTTTTTGTATTTTCAGTAGCGATGGAGTTTCACCATGTTAGCCAGGATGGTGTTGAACTCCTGACCTCATGATCTGCCCACCTCGGCCTCTCAAAGTGCTGAGATTACAGGCGTGAGCCACTGGGCCTGGCCATAAATAATGTTTTGATGAACATTTTGGTGAATGAGATTTTCCCTTCTGAGACACACACAATGCATGCATATAATTATTTCCTTAGAATGAGTTACTTCAATAGAATTACTTTGTTGAAAACTATAAATATTCTTAAATATTTAAAGCCAAAAGGCTTGTACCAATTTATGAATGGTGTCTAGATAACTCTAACAGAAACATCAGACAGTCCTCAACATTACATATGGGCGTTTCTCCTGTATTGTGTCTGTGTGTTCATAAAGCAAATCAGATATAAGGGAACACAATTTGCACTGAGAACCAGCTAAGGTAGGATGCTTGCACATCCTTTACAGTTGCATTGTTTTAGTGGCTTTGTGCTTTATCATAGATGATTTTCAAAATGTGTAAAATATTACATTAATGACAATGCTAATCATGAACTGGAAAAGAAAGGCCAATACTCTTAAGCAAATGGTAGATGTAAGTAAGAGCTATATTTAGGTTGGGCATGGTGGCTCACTCCTGTAATCCCAGTATTTTGGGAGGCCGAGGCGGGCAGATCACCTGAGGTCGGGAGTTTGAGACTAGACTGACCAACATGGAGAAACCCCGTCTGTAGTAAAAATACAAAATTAGCTGCGTGAGGTGGTGCATGCCTGTAATCCCAGCTACTCGGGAGGCTGAGGCAGGAGAATCGCTTGAACCCAGGAGGTGGAGGTTGCAGTGAGCCAAGATTGCACCATTGCACACCAGCCTGGGCAATAAGAGCAAAACTCTGTCTCAGAAAAAAAAAAAAAAAAAAAGAGTTGTATTTGCTGAGTGATGTGATAGCTATATACTCACAGCTATAAAAAACACCTCTTAGTATTAACTGTTTGCCTGAAAATAACTGTTATTGTGAATCTAAAAGCCTAATTTTCCAACCACAAGTTTCTCATTGAAACCATTGTTTTAATAGCATTTTTTAAATTGTGAAGTTTGTTAAGAGTAAAACTGCCACAGTAGCAAAACAGTCTATATTCTATTTTCACTGTCTACTTTTGTATTAAATTCAAAAATGGAATCTCAGTATTTCAACTGCATATTTTAACATACTTTTAAGGTAATTTGTACTCATTCTTTAAGTGTTAATTTAAATATCACTTTTGGATGCATGCTTTCTTGATCTTTCCCAAAGTGATCAAACTGGTTAGAAGAATAATGAAGGAAAGTAAACAAAGGAATAGATATTTTCCATATATTTCATTAATAATTGGATTGATGAGTTAATTTTTCATATACGGATATGATATTCATTCATATCTTTTGCCCATGTATTGATTTGTGTGAACTGTATATAAAAATTAATAATGCTATGCCTGTCATATTTGTGTGTAATGAATTAATTCAGTATACAAAATGGAGATCTGTAATAGTGATACATATGCAGTTTTAGACCTAATGATAGAAGAATATCTAAAGATTAAGGAGTTTACCCTTCCCACAGCATAGGATGACTTTCAATTGGTAAGAACAAGTGAGCACAAAAGAAGTTTTTACTTTTCAATATCTTTATTTTATGTCTTTTTTCTGTATTTGAATTGCTTGAGCTAAGGCTAGATAACTGCTAGTCAAGTATCTAAAATTTCTGTATTTATAAGAAAGTTACACTTACAGAATGCTGTGGTAAAAACTTGCAAAATATTTGCTCTTTCATCTTTTATTGGGGATCTCTTTTACTGTAGATATTAGGTTAGATCACACAGAAAAGCATAGAACTTTTTTATATATACATTTTATTTATACGTTAAGTTTCAAGCCTTAAATATATTCCTTAGAACAGTTGGTTACCTAAAAGTGTGGAAATGTTGATGAATTGTCTTAATAGTTACAAAAAAGAAAAAGAAACCTCACACATCATGGATACTTATCTGCCAGTTTACAGTGTTAAAGTAACCATGTAGCAATGAATCTGTGTGTGAAATGCATGCATATGTATGTTTTCCTAATTCTTTTCAGAGTATAAAATAATACAGTTTTCTGTTCCTGCTTTTGCTCGTTACTATTGTGATAAGTGAAATAAAACTCCTGGAAAGTATTGTTTTTGTCTTCAGGAATTCCTTTAAATTTCATAAAGAATAGTAACTGTTTATTTTCAAAAATTGAATTCTACTTTGCAATTTTTCTGTATTCAGTTACAAATACAAATATAAAGTATTAAGTTTTCTTTCTCTATTAATATACATTGATTATAAATAAATGCATTTGCCTTTATAGATTTGCATGTTTGAAAATCAGTATTTTATATATAAATTTAAGCATTGGACTAAAGCAATTCCAGGGACTTGAGGTTCTTAGAATTTTTAGGGCCTTTGTATTGTCAGTAGTGAATAATTCAATGACTAATATCTCAAATAATAAATCATTAGTCAAATTAGCATTACCTTTTAGAGTTGAATGTGAAATTTGATGATCAGCCTATTCATGACAACACAGGAGCCTATCAGTTCCTGTTTTTTGTGCTCATTGCTGTTTAAATATTCTGCTTCTTCTTTTTCAACTCTCCTCAGTCATGTCTAGTTTGAGGGGCACAGGAAAAGTATTTAATGTAATATTTGCAAAGGAAATAAATGAGCTCGCAGAGTCATTTTTTTTTTTTTTTTTTTTTTTTTTTTTTTTTTTTTTTAGGCTATGATATCTAAAAACTTAACACTTAGAGCCAGCAGCACATTTTTGTCTTTCCCAAAGTATGCATTATGGAGATGTATTAATAACTTAATATGTGGGTGTACCCAAGTGAGGACTTCACTGATATTTGTTTCTTTCTTAATTTTTCTTTATGAAAGGAGCAGACACTTCTGAAATAGATTGTAGCTATGGGGAATTTCGTGTCCTTGGTTGTTCAACACACATACACCTGCTGTATTGTTTGGCCATAAACCAGAAAAAAGTTGTAGCTGAAATGGAAAAAAAAAATGGGACATTCTGTTGCATTTTGAGTATGTTTTCAAAGAGTTGCTGGAAGGTAAGCCTTGACTCAGTGATGTAATGTGTGGAGTCAAACGGAGTATTTGCTGTGCCGGAGAAAACTAATGGAAACATTCACTTGGGGTAAGACAAATGGTATTAAATGAGAAAACACACCATGAATTGCAAATGGAGCTGAGTTAATTTGTTGCTACAGTAGTGTTGCCCTACTGTTAAATGAAGGCTGTGTAATTATCTTGCTGGCAGAGATAATGTCAAAACCTCATTTCTCCTTACATGCCTCGTTTTTACATGAGGGCTAATTGAGCTGCAAGGTGACAACTGATTATATATGGCTATCATCCGGTCCTCTTGCTCAATTTGCAAATAACGTTACCCTTTTTTTAAGTGATGATTTTTATCGGACTTCAAGTAAGGTATTAAAGAAACTTTTTGAACTCTTTGAGTAATTCACAACATTCCTTTCCGTCTGCAAATTATTCTGGAATAAATTATCCTTTTTATACATACTTCTTTTTTTTTTTTTCTAAGTTGAGATGGAGTTTTACTCTTGCTGCCCAGGCTGGAGTACAGTGGTGTGATCTTGGCTCACCACAACCTCCGCCTCCTGGGTTCAAGTAATTCTCCTTCCTCAGCCTCCTAAGTAGTTGGGATTACAGGCATGCGCCACCATGCCCGGCTAATTTAGTATTCTTACTAGAGATGGGGTTTCTCCATGTTGGTCAGGCTGGTCTCGAACTCCCAACCTCAGGTGATCTGCCTGCCTCGGCCTCCCAAAGTGCTGGAATTACAGGCTTGAGCCACCGTGCCCGGCCTACACATACTTCTTTAAAACTTTCTCTTCATTCTTCTGACGTGTCTATAAAACCATATTTAGAGATAGCAATATTTGTTTTCTATTTACTCTGTAGAGCATTATAGTTACGTTGAGTCAAAAATTATTTCTCTCCTGTTTTAATTTCTGGAAGTTTAAGCTTTTTTAGGTATTGAAAACAGGATGTCAGCAGTTCACATAATAGGAAAATGTACCTTATTTCTTTATCATTGTCAATCAAATTCTTATTTAGATTTCTTTCTTGTGGATATATAGGACTGAACTCATTAACCTGAGTCTTTTCTGTCTCACTATCATGGTAGGTCTCAGTAGAAAAAAATGTTTGTTTACCATGGAACCAGTCTTATTAATTTTGGCTCAGTCCACGAGGAGGCAGCATTTTATACAGCACAATTTTTTATTTATTTGAAGTTTGAAGGGTTGAGCAGTATAACTATTTTTTTGTGTGGTTTTTAATGTTCCTGAATATATACTAGATGCAATTCATTACTTCAAGGAAAAGACCTAATAGTGGCCGTATAATTGCAAGATAAATTGTTGCTCCCTTGGAGAACCTTCTGGCTTAATGCAAAATTCTGCAAAGGAATTCAAGATAGGGTGTTAAGCTAGGGTAGTAGGAAGGGATATTACCTTTACTTGTGGGGTAGTCTGAATTTGAGAATAAATACCAGACAACTGGGTACTTTGGAATCCAAGTGTAGTTTGGAGTCAATAGAAACCCCATAGCAACTTAGCAACTTGTCCAAAGTCATTAACAATAGCAATAACAACAAAAGTTTATTTATAGAACAACAATAGTGTGTTGCCCAATATTTCATAGTACTGTTAAAGTTTTCAAAGTTTACTGCTAGGAAGGAGTAGGAGGAATAGCTGATCTGTACTGTTTTTTTGGGTGCCAAGTGTCTTGGTTAACCTTTACAACAACTGCATGAATTAGATACTATTATCCCTTTTTAACAGATGAAGAAACCAAAGTGCAGAGATGTTAAGTGAGTTATTCAGGATCACATTGCTAGTAAGTGACTCATGATCCTAAGCAAACCCTGTGGTTTGGACATATGTGTCTATCTCCAGTTTATTAATGACAATATGGTGAGCTGAAAACTTGTTTCAGATTAGACCACTGGTAAATGTACAGTGTGGTTCACATCTGGATCTTTTCACTCTAGGTTCATTGCTTTTGCCCTAGTCTTTGTTAATTTCCTTTTCTATTCTTAAAGCCAAGCCCCATATTTTCTTGATCAGTGTTTCTCTGTCCTAGTAGTTTTCCAACTGTGTTCCGCGCAGCGCTTGATTCCCATAAGTTGCCTCAGGCCTAGTGAAGGTGCCAAGGCATGGGTAAGAGGATAGGAATCCAGCCTGCCATCAGTCATAGTAATTCACTTAGCCTTAAGGTTCCAAGCAAGATTTTTATTAGGAAAATTTCCCTGCTGAAAAAGTTAAAAAATAATATGCTATATTCCATGTAACATTATTCCTAGACCTCTGTTTACACCTGTTTATGAAGTTAATAAACCCAATGTTGTGTTTTAAAAAACGGAGGGGGGCATTCTGTGTTGTTTTCAGTAGTATTTCTAAGCCACTTGTCTCCTCCTCAAGCACTGGAGTACTTTTCAGATCATTTGGAATTGCTAAGGTTGAGCTTGACTGCTGGTCAAGTAGGTCACTAGGCACTAGTGTGGTGATAGTTTTCTTGCACTGCAGTGCTTGGCGGTAGAAAGGAGAAGTTGTATGCTCAGGTATGTTCAGAACTTGGCATGCCTGATTGAAGAGAGATATTCTTCCTTGAAATTCCAATATACCTGCTTGAGAAAACACAAACTAGAACCAGTCCCCAGAGAGAATAATTTTTCTCTCCTTAAGGACTTGCCATTGCCTGTCAGAGATCCTTTGGGTCAGTTCAGAAGCAAGGCAGGTACCTAATCATACCCTGCAGAGGAGGGTGTCTGTGAGCCGTGTACCCTGTGTTTCTCCTCTACTTCTTGCACTTGTCAGGGGATGAAAACAGTGGTGATGATCCAGTTTCTGAAAGTCTGTATGTCACTCAGACTTTCAGTGAGCCCGACTCTAGATAAGTGCAGTTATCTCAGAGGAAAGTGGGGAAAAGACCATTGGCAGAAGAGGAAATACCAATGTGTGAAGACAGTTTTGAAAATGAACTTGGCACAAATCAAAGTTTGAAAAGAATAAACAGGATTATTTTGTGCAGTTAAAAAGAGGAGTTTCTCCTGAATGTGGTGGGCTTGCCTAAAATGCATTAAATATACACACACACGCCTCGATGACAAACGTCATCATAAATCTTCTGGCTGCTTGAAGTGTCATCTATTTTTCAGTTTTTTATTCTCCAAGTGTGATTTTATCTCAGTAACTGCTGTGCATGTTTTTAGATAAACCTTTTCTTCAGTTTTAGTGACACCAGAGCTCCTCCTGTCAGCAAAGCAATGGTGTTTGTGATTATTTTATTAAGTTTTGTAGCAGATGCAGTTATTTACCCTCATGTTGAGTTGTAATTTTAAATGTCTGGTTTGATTCTGCATACAAGGAAAAACCAAGTGTATTGTAGAAGTGACTTTGAAAACTGCAGCATTTCAGGAAGGTATAAATAATGCACAAATAGTATAGAGGTATTTTCTTTCTTTTTTTTGTTTGTTTGTTTTTTCCAGAAGTGAATGAAATTACTCACATTATCAAAACTTTTTATTTTTAAACTTTGAGTATTCTCTTACCTTTTCAAGTGAAATTAGGACTAACTGAGCATCCTTTTTTCCTACCCCATTAAATAACACTTACCACTGTCTATGCCAACTTTTAAAGTTTAAATCTTAAGATAGTGCCATCTTATACAGAGAAAGTGAAAAATGAGAACTTTAATTGATTAGTACCTAAAGAAAATATACCCGCCATGGGAAACAGTCATTCTTTGTTGTTAAAACAGGGTTGGGGGTGCTACTAACTTCCAGTCAGAAGAGTCCTGGGATGCTGCTAAGCATCCTGTGTACACACCAGTCTCCCACAGCAAAGAATTAACCTGGCCACAGATGTCCATCATGCAGGGGTTGAGAAATTCTGCTGTAAATAAAGCACCTACAGAATTGGAGGTTCGTAATTGTTGGACCATTATATTCAGAGTGTTTGAAGTTTGCGTATTCACTTAATGTTTTATTTGATAACCTTAATTAAGGGAGAATGTGTTCAAGAAAATGTATATAGGTGAGAATTGACTGCTGTGTCTTATTATATTTGGAAAGTGTTTGTTGCAGAAGTGGAAAAACTGGGTTTTTTTCATTCATTCAACATGTACTGAGCTCCTCTATTTGCAAGACATTGATGAGCAAAGAGGAAAACAAATACCCCTGAGGAGTTAAATGATGAAACAGTCAGTGACTTCCAAAACCATTTGCTCAGAGCTGTGATAACATACGAGGAATAGGATACTGTGGGTATAGCGAGGAAGGACACGTAGCATGCACTCACAAGGTGGATGTAGGCAAGGGTCTTGGAGTACAAGCTTCTTAAGCTGAGCCTTGCAAAATGAACAGGAGTAACCCGGAAAATGAGGTGGAGAGGAACAATAAAAAGCATTCCGGCCGGGCACGGTGGCTCATGCCTGTAATCCCAACACTTTGGGAGGCCAAGGCAGTGGATCACAAGGTCAGGAGATTGAGATCATCCTGGCCAACATGGTGAAACCCCATCTCTACTAAAAATACAAACATTAGCCGGGTGTGGTGGCGTGTGCCTGTAGTCCCAGCTACTTGGGAGGCTGAGGCAGGAGAATCGCTTGAACCTGGGAGGTGGAGGAGGTTGTAGTGAGCCGAGATCACACCACTGCACTCCAGCCTGGTGACAGAGTGAGACTCTGTCTCAAAAAAATAAAAAATTAAATTAAAAAAAAGGCATTCCAAGCTAGAATAGCCTGATGTGGGACAGTGAGTTATAGACCTCTCTCTCTCTCTCTCTCTCTCCCTCTCCCTCTGGAATTTTGTGTCTCTTGATCTCTGTCTCTCTTTCTTGGGTGTGCTAATGGGTTCATAGGCTGTCTTTCTCAAGCACTTTTGGGCTCTCACTTGTTGTGGTGTCTGTCTTTAGCCCAGCTCAATCTCTGGTTTCTCCCCGAACTGGGTTGGAGCTCACTTGCCCTCTCTCAGGCTCACCTGCTCTCTTTCTCATTCATTCTCAACCAGACTTGGGCTCTCCTAGGCTCACCTCCCTTTTGCTTTCACCCTGCCTGCTTGTCAGTGTTTCTACCCTTCCTTTTTTCCATTTCCTGGAGCTAGCTTATATGTTTGTAATGCCGTAAGATGAAGGTAATGATAATCCTTTGTTAAGCATGGAGAGAAGAGTGCAAAGTGGGTGATAGTGAGAAATAGGACTGTAGCCAGCTCTCAATGGGATATTAGAAAAAGGAGTTTGATTTTTTATGTCACAGGTATGCAGGGGCTGTTGAAGGTTCTATATTGAAAACATATCTAGAATCTGATCTTTCCTTACCTTTTGAAGGATTTTTTTTTTTTTTTTTTTTTTTTTGTAGTGGGTGATATTTTTATCTTTCACCCAGAGTGGAGTGCAATGGCATAGTATAGTGGTTGAGAGGTATCTTTTGGCCTTAGCTGATCTGGTTTGAGTTCTAGATCTAGTACCTAAAGCTCTACACATGCCATCTA